>NC_056730.1:321146747-321746747 GCF_019279795.1 Protopterus annectens | reverse complement strand
TCTTGAACATCTACATTTATGGTAGGTACAAAACTGTACTATGTTCTTCATCTCACATTGCTGCAGTCCTTACATATGGGTAGAATCCCAAAGCAGAGGTAAGGGAGGATGGCAAAACTATAAAGCATTAGGAGCTGCCAAAATGCCCTGTAAAATTGCAGTGGCAAATCCAGCCCTAGATTTAGAGTAAAGTGGAAGGTGGTAATGCTTAGAGAAGGTATGTACTGAACTCCAAGTAGCTGCCTCCAAAATATCTTTAGTAGCCACCCCCCTTAAAAAAGCTGTAGAAGTGGCAGTAGCCCTAGTGGAATGAGGCCTGATCCCAGCAGGAATCTCCTTACCATGATGGGAATAACAGAAAGCAATACAAAAACCAATCCACTTAGAAATAGTTTGTTTTGAAACAGGTTTGCCCTGAGAACCCAAAGCAAATGAAACAAACAACTGCTGAGACTGCCTGAACCCTTTAGTTCTGCTCAAATAATATCGCAACTGTCTGTGTATATCCAAAGTGTGCAAAATCTTTTCCTTTATTTTGGGGTTTGCATAAAAAGTAGGCAAATGAATAGTTTGGTTTAAAGCCACACTAGAAACCACTTTAGGCATAAAGGAAGGGTTAAAGATACCCTATCCTTGTGGAAAATTAAGAAAGGCTCAACCGCCATAAGGGCCAGTAATTCAGAAACCCTTCTTGCAGAGGTAATGGCCAACAAAAAAGCAGTCTTCCATGATAAATATTTCAACTCGGCAGTAGCTGCAGGCTCAAAAGGTTGTAGAGTGAGTTTCTCCAACACAAAATTGAGATCCCAAGCAGCAGTAGGAGCTCTACGTGGGGGTCTTATATTCTTTGCCCCTCTAAGGAATTGCTTAAACAAAGGATGAGAAAATAATGGTGGGTCACAGTCATAGTGAGCAGAAATTGCTGCAGCATGGACCTATATAGAGGAGAAGGACAAACCTTTGTCCAATAACTCAGTAAGGTATTGAAGAGCAACACTTAAATTAGGTTTAGAAACATCAAAGTCCTTTGCTGTACTCCAAATTAAAAATCTCCTCCATTTATCTGCGTAAACTTTCCTTGTACTAGGCCTTCTGGCCTCCAAAATAACATTCAAAACTTGTTGTGGAAGCTGAGACCCTCCAGGGTCTAGAACAGAATATGCCAGGCTGTTAGATGCAGAGACTGAAGTTTGACATTGAGTGACTGTTCTCCTGAGACAGCAGGTGTGGAATCGAAGGCCATGGAGGCTCCAGACTTCTCAGTAATGGGTACCAGTGCTCCAATCCGAGCTATTAAAATCATGGTTGGCTTGTCCTGTCTGACCTTCAGGAGTACTTTTGGGAGGAGAGGCAGTGGTGGAAAGGCATACACGTGAAGATTGCTCCAATTGAATGAGAGAGCATCCACTTTCCAAGCTGTGGGATGAAACCTTTTGTGCAAAACTTTGGCAACTGGTAATTTAGTGGAGAAGCGAACAGATCTATGTCTGGAGTTCCCCATAACACTGTCAATTTTTGAAATACATGAGGATCCAATTTCCACTCATGGGGATCCATTATTTGTCTGCTCAACACATCTGCTAAGGAGTTCTGTGCTCCTGGCAGAAACCTTGCCTGAAGATTTAGCTGTAAACTGAGAGCAGTCTCCCACAAAATCATTGCTTGTCTGCATAGGGGGTATGAATGTGTCCCCCCTTGCTTGTTGATGTACCACATGACAGTTGTGTTGTCTGTTTGAATCAACACCTGCCCTGGAAGAAGTAAATACTTGAAAGCTATCAATGCAAATTGGACTGCTAACATCTCCTTCAAGTTGATATGTAAATGTTGAAGTCTGGCAGGCCACGTGTCTTGTACCCATTTTCCATTTAGATGAGCTCCCCAAGCTTTGTCTGAGGCATCTGTCGTTAGAATCTGACTCGCCTCTGGTCGGGTCACAGAGAGTCCCTTGTTTAGGTGACATTCCTGAGCCCACCACAAAAATTCCTTTTGAATGCAAGGTATTATCTGAATGACAGTGTCCATATCTTGGCAGTGTTGCGTCCATACATTTTGAGATACCATTGTAGCTTCCTCATATGCAGTTTGGCATTGGGAAGTACCAGAATACAAGATGCCATGAACCCCAAGGCTTGAAGGACTGTCCTTGCAGTCAGCCTGGACTGACCCAATTGATGGAAATAAAGAGAAAGATTCTTTTGTTTGTCCGGGGTCAAAAGGCCATCTGGGATGCTGTATTCAGTCTCACACCCAGAAAGCACATGTCCTGAGAGGGTACTAGACTGGACTTTATTTCGTTCACAGAATACCCTAGGCATCTTAACACTGCCATCACATACTGTAAATGATGAAGAAGTTCGTCCTTTCCTTGAGCCAGAATCAGGCAATCGTCCAAATAAGGATAGATTTGTATTTCTCTTAGCCTGAAGAAAGCTATCACTGGAGCCAGAACCTTTGTGAACACTCTGGGCGCAGTAGATAAGCCAAAGGGCAATGCAGAGAACTGATAATGAAAAGTCCCAGCCCGAAAACGCAGATACTTCCTGCAACTGGGCCTGATAGGAACATGAAGGTAAGCCTCCTTGAGATCCAGAGTCACCATCCAGTGATCTTTGCCCAGCAGAGGTAAAAGCTGTTGTAACGTCAACATTTTGTACTTGGGAATGTCCAGATATGTGTTGAGGATAGATAAATCCAAAATTGGTCTCCACGTGTTCCCTTTCTTTGGTACTAGAAACAGGCGAGAGTAAAATCCTAGGCCCACTTCTGACAGAGGGACCGGTTGTATAGCTCCTATTTGAAGTAGTAGAAATCTGTTTGTGAGCCTCTAGTCTTTGCTGAGGAGGAACGTCTGGCATGCCTTTGAAAGGAGGCAAGGTATGGAAATAAAACTTGTAACCTTGGTGTATGATATCCAATACCCATTTGTCCTGGGTAATTAAAAGCCAATTTTCCTTGAAGAGTGCCAATCTTCCTCCCAAAGGTGCTGCCAGGCAAGAAGGATCTGGCAGCTGAAAAAGTAGGTCATTGGGTCTGTTAAGGACTGGCCCCTGCCCTCACTCAAGATTGTGCAGGTGAACTCCATGTTCTAGGTCTGAAGGAACTCTGAGCTCTGCCCCTACCACGTCTAGATCTACCCCTAGACTGAGAATCAGAAGAAGGATACGTCCATCCCTTAGCAGGCCAATTTCTACTAAACTTCGGAGGCTGAACCTGCAAAAAATCTTTAACAGTCTGCATAGACTTAGCCTTGTCTTCCATTTTCTTTAAGACTGACTCCACAGGTGGACCAAACAACACTTCAGACTGCAAAGGAGCATCCAAAATCCTTGTCCTAACATGGTCAGATAAATTCTGATCCTTAAGCCAGGCGTGCCTGCGAAGAACTGAACCAGTGGCAGCCACCCTAGAAGAGGCCTGCAAAGCATCAAAACCACACTGTAAAGAATGCTTACCCACCTGTTCAGAGACATGCACCAAATCTTGTAATTCTTTACACTCAATGCCTTCTGCCAGAGCATCCACCTTAGATTTCAATTGTGAAAGAAGAAAATTCTGATATTTCAACATATGAAACTGGCAATTCAAAGCCCTCATTGCTAAGGTAGAAGATGTATAGACCTTCTTTCCCCATCTATCCAAAGCTCTGGCCTCTTTATCTAGAGGGACAACAGAGGCCCTGACACCCTTAGGTCCCTGGCTAATAGTTTCTGGGTCCGCCCTAGGACTCTTATAGAGATATTTATGAGCCTCAGGCACCCTGTAATACCTATCCGGTTTAACAGGCGCAGGAGGCAGAGAATCAGGATTAAGTGAAGCCTCTGAAAACACATCTTGCACAACATCCAGAACAGGGGGTATAGCTAAGGGCCTATGTTGAGGTAAAAACAAAAATTCCCTAAGCCTTTTCCTTGAATCAGAGAAGTCCTGACCTTCCCACTTAAAATGTTCCCTCATAGAATGAAGTGTCTCTGAAAAAGAAAAATCCTCTGGAGGAGAAGCAGAAGGGGTAGAATCTTCTGCATCAGAATCAGAATAAGGAGTGAACTCCTGCAAGTCTTCAGCCGAAGACTCTGAATCATCCGAAGCCTGTTCAAAACTTTCCAACTCTGGCTCCACCCTAGGCCTCTTATCAGGAGGGGGCATAGAACCTCTAATCAGAGTTATCAAATCTTCTGCCATTTTAAGCATGTGCTTCTTAGGCACAGACCCTGCTGAAGTAGGACTGACACCAACAGAAGCTAAACCTGGCCTGCCTCTGGAAGAAGCCTTGGAAACAGAAGGAGATGGCCTAACCACCCTGGGAAGGGAGGGGAGAACAGAAACCTGAGAAGCCCCCTCAGCCTGACCTGCCTTTTGAGAGGCCACATCCTGCAAAATCAAAGTCTCCCCCTGAGACTCCAGAGAAGCCTCCGTCGGAACCACCGGTTCCACTGAAGCCTCTAAAGAACCGGCGTCCTCATCTTGCCTGGGTTTAACCGCTTTGTCTAGTATCCGACGGCATATTATAATTGCACCGCCATCAAGACCAGCCTAGCACAATCTAACCTTCACTTAATAGTGCGCTTATTAAACCTAGCACAAAAGCGACACGCCGTGCTCAGGCCCCAAACAAGGAATGCACAAAGAATGATAATCCCTATGCGGTATCTGTTTCCCAAAAGAAATACAATTATTCACTTTTTCTGACATCCGGTAATACACTGAGGCAAGAAAAACAAAATATTCCCGGGGTACTTAGCCAACTTGGATTCGGTCTGAAACTCCGAAAAATTTCAGAACGCCGAATGGCACTTGCAACGCTGCTTCTGCATCGGACCATGCGGCAAAAAAGACTGAGGATATGACGTCGGTCATGCATTTTTGTACCCTGACGTCCTGATGTCAGTTCTAAGCGCCTTGACCGACGTCAGCCTAATACTTTGGTATTCGGGCCGACCGAGGACAGCGGACTACCCATATGTAAGGACTGCAGCAATGTGAGATGAAGAACATCTGCATGATGTAAATTGCATGTTATATTGTAAAGCAGTTCAGCATAGTATACAGTCAGAGGAATTTTAAATGTAAAGTGGGGGAGTTTTATCTTTGACTGCTGTATGTGCTACTGATAATAAAGTAAGAAAGTAATTTCCTTTAGTTGCAATGTATACAGGTTTTACATTATTACAAGGTACAAAAAGCTGAGAAAGTATATGCGTTTGCTGGGGAAAATTATCTTTTAATTTTACAACTGATCATATTAGTTGTAAAATTAAAAGATAATTTTCCCCAGTTTATAGAAGCAGATACTGACACCAATGCCCATAGTTTAAGCTATAGAAAACATTTTTAAGCAATTATCTTGAAAAACAAGACAGAATTTTGAAATTCATAACAAAAGTAATTCTTTCCCGCATTTACAAATGTAGAAGCTGCTTTTTTTTCTTTTTCCATTAGCAAATCCCTTTACTTGGAGAGTGGAAGCAGGCAGGTACATGACATTAATCATGAAAGGTCTGAAAAATTAGTTCTGAATGAAAGCTACAAGGGTTCGTTTTTGCATTTGGTAATTTTTTGTATCAATTAGAAACTGCTTTTAGTTGGGGACAAACAGCCTGCAGGTACAAGGAATTAATCATGAGAGGGTTTTATCACTGTGTTATGAGTGAAATCTACAAGCCACAATACAATTAACGTTTAAAGGTACATAGGCCACCGATTAAGTGAAAAATAAATGAAGTCTGAAACTGTGGGAAGTGAATACATTATACAAGTAGTTGCCTCCCTAACAGACTCACTGCTTTGACTGATGCAATAAATGTAAATGTGCAGAGATTAGTTTATTTATTTAAGGGTAGCCACTGTACTCATTTGTAAGGCTAAACGCAGTTTTTTTCACATCTAGGGGATAAAGATAAGACAGGAACAGAAGTAGTAAGTTATCGTGAACAAGTGCTCTAACATGCTCTTTAGCATGGTTAACCTTGCCATTAGAAAAAGGCAAGGGCAGTGGGTGCAGCTATTAATTTGGGGCAACTGCTCCTATTTGGAGGGGTACACTTCCTTTTTCAAATGTGTACATAGTTTTATGTGTTCGGTGCAAGTTAAATGCAGGTAGAGGTATGAAAATGAATTAATTTTTTTTGTTTCTTGAATGTTTTATCGAAGCAAAACTCTGGAAAAATGTAACAAATGTTCGACTAAAGATGAGAAGAAGCAATTACAAACAAGATCAGCTTGCAAAACAGTTTATGCATGTGAGTTAGAAATATATATTCAAAAGAAATGTATATAATATTTGGGAGTAGTAGCTTTCTAGCAGAATGTCTACTCTGTCAATATTAACTTGTAATGTAAGCAGATTTACAGGTATAAACAAAAAGTAAAGAGTACTGAATTATATTAAGAAGTGTAGGGTGCAAAAGCCATGTTACAGGGGATATATTTAGATGGAAATGGGCACATGAATCTGACAAAGAAAGCTTTAAGGGAAGAAGAGAAGAGCCTGACTATTTAAGCTAGGAAGAGATGAGATGAAAAACTGTCATGTATAATCAATCAACAGGAAAATGTCCTGGAAAAGATAGCATTTCTTTTAAAGTTTAGAAGTTATGAGCGATGAAAATGATAAAGGCCCATAGAGATCATTGCTTTACCCATGTTAACAAAAACAAATAAAAATAAATAAAATAAAAGTTTTGCTTAACAATATTTTAAAAGGGTGCAAGTACTAGCATCTTGGAAGAAAGATGTGTTAGCTTTATTATTCAAAGAGGGATACTGCTTCATAAGACCCATTTCACTTAGAAAATGTTTATGTCTGCACTAGCTAAGAGGATGGCAAAGGTATTCCTAAACTTGGTAGATATAATACAATGTGATTTTGTGGAGTGGAGGCAAAGATTTGAAAACATTAATAGAACAATGAAGATCCAGAGGGACGAATAGTTTAAGAAAACACTGATATTGTTATTGGGTCTTGATGCAGACAAAGCATTCAACAGAATTAGAAGGGCAGTTTGTGAGTAGGGCAATGGTAGTAGCATTTGCTGATACTAATAGGGTTAATAAGTAGGATAAATGAAGAGTTGATGCAAGAATTAAGGTAGAAGGGTTCCTCTCTGAGAAGCTGTGTTTGAACAGAGGAACTAGACAGGGATGTCCATTCCCTCTTTTGTTACTTGCTTTATATTTAGAGATGTTAACAAAGGAAATAATGGACTTAAATATTCAAGGCTATAACTGGTAATGAGTTGATTATCCAAACTAATTGGAATCTAGGGTAGTTTGCATAATCAAACATACACTGAACCAGATAAAAAACTTCTAAAATCTTGTTTTTTCTGCATGCAGGGAATACACTTTTTAACTATTCAGCAATTCCAGCAAACAATAAAGAATATTTTTCAGACACAAGCTCAAAAACACACACAAGCAAATACATATAATGTTTACATATTCAGACTTTATGATATTTCCTAGCTGAAACTTTTGGAAGGCTGCATTTGGATAATTGATGTTTCAGATAATCGACGTTCAGATAATCAACTCTATTCTATTTGCAGATATTATTTTGTAGCTGTTAAATCCAGAAAAAGACATTTCGGTATTGCTGAACATTTTGAGGCAGTTTTAAATCTTTTCAGGCTATAAAATTAAAAATTAAACAAAGGCTATAGTGGTAAGCTATGAACCCACACAGAAACTGGTTTAGCAATAGCCATATCAGGACATGATAACAAAGTATTTGGGTGTTTGGATTAATAAGGCCACTATTATGACATTTAAGGGTATTTGGTAAGAGGCTAAACAAGGGATAATGGAAAAACTGAGAAACTAGAAGCTCTTGATCATGGATATTGATAGTAAGATACAAGCAGTGACATGCTTTCAGTCTTATATGCAGGTCAGGCATATTTTCATCAACCAGAGGAGAAGTTGTAGATGATAATTATTACAAACTAAATAAAGAATTGAAGTAATTTATTTGGGAGGGGAAGGGGTCAAGAGTTAAGTGTGATAAGCTGATTCTCCTCATAGAACAAGGTGGATTATGTTTACCTGTTTTGAAAGGGAACTTTAGGGTTAAGCAGTTAAGGCTCACATGTGCAACTCAAGCAGAAAGTTATGAATCAAAGTGGAAACAGACCATGTTGATGAAGCAGAGGGATGTTAAAGTGACAGACAGGCTAGGACTTTGGATGTAACTCCTTAAGGAGAATAACAACCATACACAATATTATTTTTGTAAAGTTGCAGAAAGTATTCTAAGTTGCAGTAGGAATGGAGAAAGGGGATTGTACCAATAACGATGAGTGCAAAAATATTAGCAAAGCAGCTAAGGTATTGGGAATAAATAACTTGGTAGGGAATGGTAATACAGGACAATGATACTAAGCAGATGTTTGGACCACACGTCAGGAGAATGCCTTCCCTATCACAGACAGATAACAGAGTATAGTTAAAAGATCAGCTTTGGTAGAGTTTTTGGTTGAGTCTAGAACAGCAGCTACAGTTAAAAAAGATAATTAGTAGGATATATAAAATATTGCCTTATAATGATAAGAATCAATCAGGGGAGGTTAGAAAAGATTGGAAAAAGAGAAGAGAAATACAATTTACAAAGAAAGAATGAGAAGAAGTCTGTAAAGCTCCAAAGTATTCAACCAAATCCAGAAGGTTTTAGGATTTTGCATAGATGTGTTTGCAAGAGTATTTTTACAGCCAAAGAGGATTTTGCCTAAGACAGAAAGCAAACACTGGAGGTGCAATGGGAAAGTGAGTGGTAATCTGGAAACATTTTTTGCAAGCAGAATTAACAAGTTGGCAGATTTTTAAAATTCACTAGAGAGTATCTTGGCAGAAATGTTGTTGGAACAATGGTTGCAATTTGGGATATGATTCTTTTGAAATGGGATACAGGATCCAAACTGCCAAGACATGGTAAGGCTTCACTACAATTAAACCTAAAGTCTGCCAAAAAAGCAATTACTAGAACACTGAAATCAAAATCTAAAGCAAATGTAAATGAAGTATTGAATATTGTAAAGGAAACAAAAGAACTAGAGGAGGGACCTTTAGTAAAACCGGAAGGAGCCAATTTTATACAAATAAGCTGAATTTGTGGGAATAATACATGCAGAATAATGCAGAGAAGGAAGAGTGAGGCTTAAGAGAAGGAAGGAGCTTAGTGATTTATGTAATGGAGTGAATGAAAACCTAGTGAAAATAAAACATATATCTTCATGACAATAAGAATGGAAATAGTTATGACATTTTTTTTTCTTTTAACGTGTAAATTTATGTTACCATTTAAAATGAGAATTGTAACAAATATATTTAAAAAAATAAAACACTAACGGAGATATGGCACAAGATTGCATAACTATATACTTTTAATCCTTGTAGGGAACTCCTACAAAAACCATTGGATTTAGAAGGCTTTCCAAGCACAAGTAGAGACCAGCAAGGTATATATGACCATGGATGATCACCTTTTAGACCAAATAGTAAAGTGAAAAATGATCTGTTACATCTAACAATGGGGAGCCCTCTTGGTGAGTCTGTGAGTGAAATTAATTCCAAACAGCAAACATTCATAGGTGGAAAAATCAGTGGACAGCAATACAAACATTCAGATGACTAAATTCTTGGAATGACAGACCAAGAGATAATGCTTGGTAAAGATGTGAAAGATCAAATTCAGGAAGAAACCAAGTTTCTTTTGGACTGGTTTCTGAATACAGCCATTTCTGCCTGGTAGCTAGTTGTCTGGAAGCAAAACACTATGTCTGGCAATCTACTGGTAAAAGGTCTTCCTGGCAAATGCCAACTCTTCACTCCAGGAAGTAAAACAGACAAACAGCAGTTCTATATTCCTAAAATCATGCATTTGTTTCAAGTAAAATCTGAGTTGACAATCAACATCTAGGGACTGAAAGGCCATCACCCCAATCTCAAAATATGGTGTTGAATGGAATAATATAGGAACAATTCAGACTGCACTTTTGGGAGAAAATAATGAGTTGTCCCAAAGACAGAAGACATCTGTAAAAGATCATATATGGTTCCATACAGACAATGGTCTGAAGCTCAGAAAACCTGAGGGCTGAGATTATGGCCACAAGAAAATACAAAAGAATTTTCTATGAGATGAACATTAAAGCCTCAGAACCAGTGGCTTAAACACTGGATAAATAAGTCTATGACTCAAGAGGTTCAGGCCCTAAGAGAAATAGATGTTTTATTTTTACCTTTAATTATTGCTGTTTAAATTTGGTGACCAGGGTAGGAACTGGTCATCGAGGACCAACTTCAGGCCAGATGGTGTGCATTGCAAAACACTGATTTGCTAAATATGCACAGAAAGTAAACAATACACAACATTAACAGAAAAAATAGGAAACTATACCTATGAAATAGGAGACAATAGAGGTAGCCAAAGACAGTAATTTCTAATGTGCCCTTGTTCCCCACAGGACAATGCAGAAGCAGAACCCATTAAAAGAATTCAATTCCGTCCTGTAGTGCAGATGGATAAGGCCTAACTGTGACTCTGACTACTTGCTTTTGTTTAGCGGGCATAGAAGCAGGATGGGAGGAAGGGTGTGAGCATCATATAGATTACCAATCCTGGGGGGGGGGGGTTGGCTTGGCTACTTCTTGGGTAACACCCAGTGGGAGCACTGGATGGTGCAGTTTGGGCAGTCTGGTTAAGAGAGATTTGCTGTCACGGCATTGCTGTGTAGGTCAGGGGGCAGTCAAATAAAGAAGCTTGCACGTTTCTCCTACATAAAATAAGAGGGCTGTTATCCCTGAGAAGCAGCTGAAGAATGTTAAAGAGCCGCTGGGCATGGGGGGCAGATCTTGATATCTGCCTGGATGACAGTCCTGAGACTGGCTTTCATCTCACAAGGGAAAAGTAGGTTATTGTGGTTCTTGGCCTTGTGAGTAGTGGGGTGTAGATGGTTGGCAGGCACAAAGGTTGCAAAAAACCTGTATGATCAGTCATTGCTGGGTTACAGAGTCGTCCTCCACAAAGTAATGATTAGCAAAAATATGGAGTACATGCACCCTAGTGATGGTATAACTGAAATCCAGCTCATACAGGTGTCTAAGATAGATCAGAACCACCTACAGGTTTAAAGACTGGGGCAGCATGGGAAACTATTCTATGAAAACAGAGAACCACTTATGCCAGACTGAAGGCTTCTTAGCAGCTTCAATTCTATTTTGCATTCCTATCAAGCAATTTGGTGGGATCTACAGTAATGGCCATACTTGAAACTGAACCAGCTGTTACCCTAGCCAAAAAGAGGGGACATGAACGGGAAGACTTTTTTGTAACACCAGAAATCTTAGAGCCTGAAACTGCTATCAGTATATAAGGCTAAAATATGATCACCTAGAAATTTTTCTGGTGATCATAACCAGCTGAAACAATAAAATGACATTCATCCCAATGGTACAAATTGAAAACAGCAATCTGCACACACCCAAACCTTAGATAAACCACCTCCATGGATGTACAACAATAGGAAAGGGAAAAGCTCCTCTACATATTTCACAGCTGTCTCAAGCAATCATTGTAATTCTAACAGGCACAAGTAAGGGATGTTCAAAGAATTGTTGTGTGAGGAAGCACAAGACAGGTGCCTAAATCCACACGTAATGGTCACCATGATGCAGTTTTCATAGGCAGCTTGTTCTTTTACTGTGCTTGGTAAACATGTATGCCATTCACTTACCTGTGAACACAGCCATAAACACAAATTCATCATCATTCTCTTCAATGGGTTTGCAGCTGATGAAGTATTAATTATAAATTGGATTTACTTAAACCACAGATAATAGTCCTGGCACATGAAACACAGCTTAAACCTTTTTAGAAACCTCCTCCTCTTCTAGATTCATGATTCTTTTTTTGCAGGGATGTTTGTCCTGGAGACTGCATAGGAGAGGCACCATACTTCTGGTTAAAGAAACAGTTCAGTGCAACTGCACTCACTAAATCCAGCTCCCTTGGTGATGCAGCTTCTAACCGTGTAGCGGTCCAATGAACACCAGGGATACACATAGCCATCTGTTCATCATGTATGGGTCTCCCATCCTCACTAAGTACCTTCACTGCTTTTCCTGGGATTCTTTCTCAGATTTAACAGCCAAAAACAACATATTGTGTATGCCATTAACCTAAACTGTTTAGGCCCACTGCATAACAAATAACCTCCATATAAGTTGTGAGGCTTATGGATGGTGTAGCACATAGCCCAAGACAACAATACATATTTTCTGCATGCTGTTGAGGGCAAGGTTTATTTAGTGCGTTGTTCAGTTATTTATTTGTGTTCACATTTTATATTTCAATCTGGTGACAATGGTTTGAATCATGTGACCACACCCTCCTGGTGACCATCAGGCTATTTTGTGGGCAGTGCAGCATACCCCCTACTCACTATCACCTACAGACTCACACAAAGAGATATTGCCCCCAACTAGTTGAAGTCAAGACCACAATGACGCCTACCTGGATATTGTCTTCACCAACATTTTATATAAGTGCTTAATTTTTGCACTCTTCATGACACCACCAATCAAGATCAGAGAAGGCTGAACGATGACACCTCTCCTTCTTTAAAAGAAGACAGTATAAGAAGGTCATTCTGCATACCTGAGCCATAGTGTTAGCACAGAGAAAACTTTAGACAGTTAAGGCTGTCTCACTGAAAACAACATAGATAGACGTTTGACTAACTTCTCCTTGATCACAAACCTAGGGGCAGCTGAATCCACTATGGAGGAAGGGAACCTGAGCAGGTTAAAGAAATGCAGGCTCTAAGCGCCACATGGCACAGAAGAAAAAATTCTTACCCCCCATTCAGTATTTAGACTCCATGTCTGGTAGCACAGTAGCAAAAATGCTATAATGAACTCAGGAGATCAGACCATACTTCTCTACTTCTTAGTGCAGTAAACTGTGGACAAAGCCTAACATAATGAGGTGACAAATGTCCAAAAATAGGGGCAGATTTTAAATATTGCTCTTATAAACTTAGAAAGTGCTAGAATAACAGGATTTGTGTTAGCATGCATTTTTTGAAGGATCTGAAGTCTGAAACTCACATGTATGTCATTATTCAATGACTTCAGTCCTCAGTGATTTACAAGAAAACCACAAATCTTATGAGGAACTGACCAAAAATATGAGGTAAAAATCTGGACATTCGGCAAAAATCTGGACAGTTGACAGCCGTGGAACAGGCATTTGTACACAGTAGGATGCCTGCTCAGGACTTCACTCCATTAGTTGAGGCTTGTAGATGGTGTATGCCTTCCTAAGAGTCACAGGAACAGAATCTAGGTGCTTTGAGACTGCAGATACAAAAGAGCTCCTCCTCCTCCAGGTACTCTCACTGAGAATGAATGAGGCTAGATATGACTGTCCATGGAGGACTCAATCAGCCTTTTGATCTCCCAGAGGAGGGGTCAATCCTTAGGAAAACTATAGAGATGGCATGACTTATTATCCATATCTGAATCTTGAAATAATGCCTTCTGGGTCCTTTGACTCCTTATAGGAAAGTGACGGGATGGGAGTATCCAACCACCAATTCCAAAGTGAACATAACTGACATGAAATTAACTACATTCCCACCACTCTGCTCACATATCTAGCCTATTATCAAGTTTAGTTAAACCAGAAAGCAAAGACAAAAAGTATCATATTTAGAAATTTCTGCCACAATATTTATTTATTTGGTGTTTGAATATCATACCAGGATAGTCTGACTGGGTCAGCAAAAGTGACCCCTTTTCAGTGGAGACCCAGGAGAAAAAGCTCCCCAATTAACATTTCATATCAATCTGTTCCGCATAAACATTACTCAGTATTAACTGCACAGTAGGCATTCTAGTCAAATTATAATTGGACAAACAAGAATCAATCCAGAATAAAGAAAGTACCTTTGCTTTAAATATATGATAGATTCCAAGCAAAACAGTTTCTACCTCTAAATACTGACTCTGAACATAAATAAAGCCCATATGTGTGAAATGTCCAGTTACAAAGGCTTCACAATAAAATACCCAAGAAATCCCTGTCTGAAGGGACATTGTTAAACTCCAAATATATAAAAGAAAACCTCTCAATTACATTCATCTCCAAATTTAAACCTGCGGCTACTTATGCAAAAGTCCCCTTCTTTCTGCTATATTGTGCAGTGAAAGTTGCATTAGGGTCCACACCAAACCTAGCTATAAAGCCCAGCACCCAATGGCAAGAAACTACAAAGACAGCTCACAAATTGCTCTTAAGAAGCACCCAATATATATTGAAACTGAGAAAACTAACACAAAAGCTTCAATGACCTCCTCTACAACAACACGACTAAGCCTGTCTAACCACAACACATTTTGAGCTACTTTCTGGGAATCAGGAACATCAGTCTGCAAGTACCACTGATGCTGCAATAGTAAGCCTTCTTCATCAAAAACTACCCCAATATCTGGACAGACACACTTTACCTCCATCACAGCAGCTGTATCCTCCATGCAAACACCCTCAATCACAGGAAAAGAGTAGAATACCTTTGATATGCTGGAAAAATTACTCCTATTCACTACAAGACCACTGCAGGTCACCCAGGTAAAAATGGCACAGGCCTAGAGAAACTAATCCATTCAAGAAAAATTAAATTAAATAACAACAAAATAATGCACAGCTACTGATAACAAACTGAATGAGAATGTCAGTATATAAAACAGAAATGAGGTGAATGAAGGACAAGGACACGTAAAGCATTCTCTATCAAAGCTGACTCCTGGCATTCCCAGCCCTGGTGTCATTGCTACCATACAGGCAAAAGGTTAACTCGAAAGCTGTATGCCCACAAATAATGAACAATGAAGTCATATATTAGACAATGTGTTACATGTGTCTTTTAAAATTAGTTTATATCTACTTCAAGAAAAAAATGATAAAAATACAGATTACCATAAATGTAGATGTTCGAGTGTATTCACTGCTGCCGTCATTACATTTGGGTAATCTGCTGGCAGGTTGCCCTCAGTTGGCCTGATCTTGGGTCCTGCATTGGTTGCTGTCTCTTCTTCCATGACATCAGGTTGTCAGGGGTATAAAACATGCAGCCGACACCATTACATCAGTTTTTCTTACCCCAGATGTAAGATGCCCCCCAAATGGGGAGCAAACTATAATATATCTATATATATATATATATATATATATATATATATATATATATATATATAAGTATATAATTTAAAACACAAAAAATATACCTCCAAACAAAAGCAAATACACCCAAAAAGGCTTTTAAGCATAGTAAAAGAAAGGCGAGGTATAGTAAGAGAAAAACAGGGGGCTGCAGGGTGGTAACCAGGACTGCAACAGTGAATACACTTGAACATCTACATTTATGGTAAGTGTACACAACTGTACTATCTTCCTCGTGTTTCACTGTTGCAGTCATTACATTTGGGTAGAATCCCAAATCTATGGTTGGGAGGATGGATTTATACAGCATTAGGAGCAGCTATAAGGCCCTGCAGGACAGCAGTGACAAAGCCAGCTCTAGATTTAGAGAAGAGAGGTAAATGGTAATGTTTGGTGAATGTGTGAACTGAGCTCCAGGTAGCAGCTTCTAGAATGTCTCTGGTAGGAACCCCTCTGAGAAAGGCTGCAGAAGTAGATGCAGCCCTGGTGGAATGAGACCTGATCCCCTTGGGGATAGGTTTACCATGGTGCATATAGCAGAAACGAATGCAATGGCTTATCCATTTGGAAATAGTCTGCTTTGAAACAGCCTTTCCCTCTGCCCCTGCAGCAAATGCCACCAATAGTTCTTCAGATTTTCTTAGAGATTTAGTCCTGTTTAAGTAGAATCTAAGTTGTCTGTGTACATCCAATGAATGCAGAATCCGCTCACCCTTGTTCTGTGGATTGGCGAAGAATGCTGGCAGATGAATGGTCTGATTAAGAGCCACACTGGATACCATCTTAGGCATGAAAGATGGATTGGTCCTGAGAGCCACCCTGTCTGGATGAAAAATAATGAATGGCTCCACTGCCATAAGAGCCTGTAATTCTGAAATACTTCTAGCTGAAGTGACTGCTAAAAGGAAAGCAGTTTTCCAGGAGAGAAATTTTAGGTCTGCAGTTGCAGCTGGCTCAAAAGGAGGGAGAGTGAGTTTTTCCAAAACAAAATTGAGATCCCATGCAGGAGTTGGTGCTCTCCTGAGGGGGTCTTAAATTCTTGGCCCCTCAGAGATACTGCTTTAGCAGAGGATGAGAGATGAGGGGAGGTTCTGTGTTGTAATGAACTGAAATGGCAGAGGCATGGATTTTTATGGAAGAAAAAGATAGGCCCTTGTGAATCATTTTAGTTAAGTATTGCAGAATCTGAGGAATATTGGGCATTGCTGTGCTTATTCCTTGTGACTGGTTCCAAGCACAGAATCATTTCCATTTGTCAGCATAAGATTTTCTAGTACTAGGTCTTCTAGCCTCCAAAATGACATCCATCACTAGTTTGCTGAGGAATGCCAAGGGTGAAATTAGTTGATTAGCCACGCTGCAAGATTCAAAGTTTGGAGCTGAGTGTGCAGAATTTGATAGTACTGCTGAGACAGTAGGTAAAGTGTCTGAGGCAGGTGCCACGGGGGAAGGTGTGACACACTGCGCAGGAGTGGGTACCAGTGTTGGCAAGGCCAGTCTGGAGCAATCAGAATCATTTTTGGTTTGTCCTGTGACTTTTAGTAGAACTTTGGAAAGCAGAGGAAGAGGGGGAAAAGCATAGACTGATAGGTTTTTCTGGCTGAATGATAGAGCATCCACTTTCTAAGCTTTTTTGTGATGAATTCTTGTGCAGAATTTGTCCAACTGATAGTTCTGGGGTGAGGCAAAAAGATCTATGTCTGGGTTCCCTCATTTGCGCGTCAACATGTTGAAAACTTGTGGTTCCCATTTCCATTCATGTGGGTCCATACGATTTCTGCTTAGTTCGTCTGCCAGAGTATTTAGCTTTCCTGGCAGGAATTGAACTTATAGTTGTATCTGATAGGTCAAGGCCATGTTCCACATTGCCATGGCTAATCTGCAAACGGGGTATGAATGAGTACCCCCCTGCTTGTTTATGTACCACATAACTGTGGCGTTGTCTGTCTTTATCATTAGTTGTCCTGGATAAAGGTAGTCATTGAAGGCTGTCAGAGCATTCTGTACAGCTAGCATCTCTTTCTGATTGATATGTAGGTGCATTTGATTTGGGCTCCATTTGCCCTGAATGCACTTCCCTGCCAGATGAGCCCTCCCCCCCAAGCATAGTCTGATGCGTCTGTTGTTAGGGTTTGGACGGCAGGGGGTGGAGTGAATGACAGTCTGTTGTTTTGGTGGCAGGCCTATGCCCATCATAGGAACTCTAATTGAATGCAAGGAAAAATAGGAAAAAGAAGTTATGTACTCACCATAACGTTCCATCTGAGTAGGTAAACTTCATTTGTATGCAACCTGTGGGATACGGATCCGACCTCGGATCCGAGCCGACAACTTTACAAAGCTTAGATCCGAGCTCCTAGCTCCTCCCCTTACCCATAATCCCCTGCCAACTCTGACTGACCTCAGATCTAGTTTGCCGCGCTTCTGGTCAGCAGCTAGGTTTTGAGGTCCTGGTTCTAGGGTCTTCACAGAGTTGTGAGAAATTTTAAAACTTTGTTTTCTTTTACTTTTTAGTGTATGAGTGTGCTGTGTTAGGTTTCCCTTTGGTGTAATACTCGTAGTTGAACTTTTTTTAGTTAATTTACCCTCCCCTCCCCTTCGCTGGTGCATAGCTCTGTGTGTAGCGTGTTTGGGGCCTAGCGAGTGTGTTTTCTTTATTATGTCTGAGGCCCCAAAGCCAATCTTTTCTAAGTGCACCGAGTGTGGCCATAAGCTCTCCCCGGAGGATGGCCACACAATGTGCGTCCGGTGCCTTGGGGTTGAACACCTTTCCTCTGGATGCACTATCTGTGTGGCATTCAACCCCAGGGCACTGAAAGACGGGGGTCTAAGCTGATCCTGGCGGGACTTTTGCCCCCGGATTCGGCTTTGGCCTCCGGTACGTCTGTGGCCGCCTCCCAGGCTTCGGCAGTGGCCACTCCTGCCTCCCTCCCCCCAGCCGGGACTCAATCTCCCACTTCGGCGCCGGAGGAGAGGGAGGTCAGGAGATAAAAACGGAGGAAGAAGCACCACAAGCAGCGGGCCTAGGCCTCCGCTTCGACCCCCCTGCTAAGCCTACTAAATTTTGGAGCGTGCACTTGTAAGAAATCTTTCATAGTTTGCATAAATTTAGCTTTATTTTCCATCTTTTTTAACACTTCTTCAGCCTTATTACCAGAGAGATGGTCCTGTTGTAAAGGAGCAGCCAACAATTTTGCCTTAACATGGTCAGGCAGAGTTTGCTCTTTGATCCAAGCATGCCTTCTTAGCCCAGATCCAGTTACAGCAGCCCTGCAACAGGCCTCCAAGGAATCAAAACCACATTGCAAAGTATGTTTTCCAACTTGTTCAGTTGAATGCAATAAGTCCTGCAATTCTTTATTTTCCACACAGTCAGAAGATTAACATAATTTTCTGTTTAAGTAGTCCCATGATATGCTGTTGATATTTAAGCATATGAAACTGACAGTTTAAAGCGCTGATTGCCAAGGTAGCAGACGTGTAAACCTTCTTACCCCATCTATCCAGCGCCCTGGAGTCTCTATCAGAAGGGGTAGGATTTTTGGCAGTAGAGGCCTTAATGCCCTTGGGACTCTGAGAAATGGTTTCAGGATCAGCAATAGGATTTTTGAAAAGGAATTTGTGGGAGTCAGGAACCCTGTAGTATCTGTCTGGCTTACAAGGAGTCAGAGGTAGAGAATCATGAGCCATACTAGATTCTGAAAAAATATCATCAACAATGTCTAGAACAGGAGGTACAGCCAAAGGACTATGCTGAGGAAGTAGAAGAAAATCCCTAAGTCTCTTTTTAGATTCAGAGAAATCCTGACTTTCCCAGTGGAAATGTTCCCTTAAGGCATGTTAAGTTTCCCCAATAGAAAAATCCCCAGGGGGAGAGGCAGAAGGAATGGAATCCTCTGCATCAGAGTCCTCATAAGTAGGGATAGACAAATCCTGTTCATTAGAAGAGTCAGAAGAAATAGAATCCTGTTCAGAATATTCATAATCAATTTCTTTCCTAGACCTCTTAGAAGGAGGGGGTTGGCTACCAGTGATCAGAGTAATTAAATCTTTAGCCATTTTGATAATTTGTTTTTTAGGCATAGGGGTGGCCCAGGCGTCGTTTTTTTAGACATAGATTTAGATTTTGTCCTTAGTTTTGAAGATGGTGCCGGTCTAATATACAAATATGTAGGCCTGAAAACACCCTCAGAAGCCGATGCCTGCACAGCGGCTCTGGACCCATCTAAGGTAGAGACATTCACGGGTTCCATAATTGAAGCATCTCGCAGCATACTGGACTCTGAATGGGTCTCAGTAGAGGCCTGTGAATCAGAAGTAGCGGATATCAGGGGCTGCGAAAGCACCTCACTGAGTACCGGCGATCCGGCGACTGGCTTAGGAGAAGCGTCATCGGTTTTGGACCTCGACGCTCTGTCTCTGTCTTTTTCTTTGCGATTTTTAGGTATTCTGGTAGTGGGATTGCTAACCGACGACATTTCTGGATAGTTAAATCTTGAACCAAAATATTTAGAAGCAGAAATATACCGATGTTTAATTGTGCATTGATTAAATTTAGCACAAAACCGACAGCAAGGCACGTTGTGGTCAGGGCCTAGGCAAGGAATACAGTACAAATGAAAATCCTTATGAGGTATTTGCTTCCCACAAGTAATGCAATTATTAACTTTTACTGACATCGGTAAGGAGCAAGAAAAAGTTTCCCGAATGGGGTACTTAGCTTTTAGTTGAAGACTTCGGTTCTGAACTCGAAAACGAAGATTTCAGGAGTCGGCTGACCGGCACTTGCGAACTGCAAACTGCTTCTACTTCAGGCACCGTGCAGCAAGAAAGACTGATTTAATGGCGTTGGCTGCATGTTTTATACCCCTGATGACCTGACGTCATGGAAGAAGGGACAGCAACCGACGCAGGAGCCAAGACTTTGTTAATCAGGCCGACTGAGGGCAACCTGCCAGCAGATTACCCAAATGTAATGACTGCAACAGTGAAACACGAAGAACATCAGCAATAAATGCCACTTTGAATCATAAAAGTAAGTGTTATAAAACAAGACTTCTAGGACACTAAGAAATAGATTCTGGGGAAAATAAACTGTGTCCCACTTGCCTTCTAGCTCCTTGCCCCAGGCATATCATGCTGCACAGTACACTGTGCCATCCACAATGCCTTTCTACAGCTCAGCATGAAGGTCTTTATCAATGGCATCTTTAATTCTTTGTTGCTATGGCATCAATTTGCTAACAGTAGGGCATACCCAACAGCCACAGAGGAAAAAAAAAACAATTACTTTGGTTTATGATCTCTTCCTGCATGGGAGAAATGTGCATTTACACCTCGCAACAATATAATGCTGACAATATAATGTTTCTAAATGAAACTATTTGCTTGTGACAATTCATTTAGAAGAACAAAAATGCATGTGGTTTAATCACGCTTCACTGGACACTATCAACCCACACACACAGATATTAATCATGCATATAAACTAATTGCTTTTAAGAGATAATCTCACAAACTTTAATAGCTGGATTTCCACATTAGCAAGCAAGGCGAAACACAGTCAGAATCACAAAGACCACAACACAGTTACAAACAAGCATGATGCCATCACAGCTGTCAGTCACAGAAACCTGAAGGGAATGAGTTGTGTCATGCTAATTTTAACTTCAATCAAACTTCAGCTCATCAATCCATGTAGACGTATGTTTCTCCATGGAGTAAGCATATATCTATATTTCAGTCATTCAGCTAGCATATTGTAAGAGCCTAGGTTTATTAGAATGTCTAACAAAATATTTAAGCATTCTGCTAAGGCTGAAAGTCCAGAAATGCAAATATTTACATTAAAGTACAAGTGTCTTCAAATAATTTTGTGTATTTATTATTTGCTTATTTGTGTGGCAGCAGTATTTCCAAATGCTGCTATGCAATTTGCATGCTGCCTTCATTGCAGCTGACTAGTTAAAAAGGCTGGGGGGGGGGCTTAATATCTCAACTGCTGTCCTGACAGTGGGACTAAGGGTATACTTGCACTGTCAAGACAAGAGCAATATCTACATCAAACTGTTTTGATTTCAGTTTGATCTGACATGCCTGGTAATAATTTAAGAAACATAAATATAAATCAGTGTACTTTGCCAAAAGATGGCTGAAGATATGCTTATTTATGGATCTGTGCAATGATTAATATGTAAAACAATTTAAAACAGACTATAGTATTAAAAATATTTGCAAGTTAAACCAAAGTAAATGCAGAGATATGTTTGGTGTATGTGAGGGTGTGAAAACATGTTAACTACACCAAAGTACATATAATCAGCATTCCCTTCAGATTTGGCAAATGTGGATCCAGGGCTCTTCATCAGCATTCCATGAAACAAAGAGTAATTCCCCAACCCACCTCCTTGGATTTCTCTCTCCCTGTTTCCCCAACCAGGATAAAGTTGCTGCGATGAGAAAAGCCCTGTGCCAGGAGGTCTCAGGGTAGACTCCAGCCTGTGGAACTTGTGCACTCTGTCTCTCACAAGAACTGTAGCAGCCCTCTCATCTTGGCCTGCAAACTCCCTGGGATCAGACCAAGCCAAATCCTTCTTTTGAACTATATTAGCAATGTTAGCTATTAGGTCTGAGTCAGCTTTTTCAGTTGGGTTATATTTGTGCACATGCACAACGTCTTCCCTTTCTCCTAGCAGCTTGGAAAGGAGACCATAGAAATCACCTGCACAGGAAAAAAAGAGAAAATAAAGGAGAAAAAGGGGGATTAAGATGCATTACAAATGGTCTGCAAAGAACATGAGAGTGGGACAGAGGTTGTTACCAGCACTTAGGTAATACATTTGTTGAATGCAGAGATAGTACATTAACATGACTTCTTGAACATACTTGTATGCTCTTTTTATATTAAAAGACTTTATTTGCTTCAAAATTAATAAACATTAAATGTTTATAACAGGCACACTTTACTCTTACAAATAATTCATTCAACAACAATTTCTTCAGCTACTCTTACCTGCCAAAAAATACACACCCACACCCACACACACACAAACACTCTGGTACAACTCTGTTCTTATGTTCTAAAAATAGTTTGGATAAATCTTCTTGCATTTGTCAAAACTACCATGTAACTAGACAGCATAGTATTTTCTGTGGGCCAGTGTAATAATATTTTTCAGTACTTTTCCGTTATCGGGGCAACAGTTCTAATGAGCTCACAACAATCGCAATTCAGATGTTTATATAACAGTCGTAATGATTAATACAGCTTGGTTATGAGTTTTCTAGACTTTATCAATATATTTACTGCCATGCACAGTATCAGTATATGCAGTCAGTATATACAGTCAGGAAATGAAATACATTTTCATGTGACAGCTTTATCCGTGGCTGTTAACCTCCATATTATAGAAGGCGGTTTATACAGCAACAGCACATACAGGGCACATAAAGAGTTTCATGAATCAAGGTGGGAAGTCAGACTTTTTTATAAACCGATCGTTACCTGCAACCACTTCCTTTTATTGACAGCCAACTTAACTAGAAACTCAAGGAAACCACAAGGGACACCTGACAAACTTCATCCTTTTACCGAGAAGTCTTACTTCCTGAAGTTCTACACTTACAAATCACTACGCCTTGGTATCCATAAGCAATATGTGCTGTATGTTGGATCCCACTTGGAAGTCAGCAAAATACAGCAGTCAAATAAAAGAGCTGTAGCCAAATCACCCAATCTGACAATATAGCAAGCAGGCATATAATATTTACTTTCCGTGCTTAGTACCGTGTGTTTTTTTTTTTTTTGTCATGTGGACAAGTTAACGTTTGTCGTACAAGTAAGCCACAGGAGAGCAAGTTGTACTATTTGTCAAATGCAGATAATGCATCTGCATATATGTTTAACTTTCCCGTTTGTGTGTTTCTTGTATATCAGTTCACATTCCAGTATCTTTGCAAGGAGCTCACAATGATCTGCAGTACTTGGCTTAAACAAGTGCGACTTCATAGTAAGCCACACACATCATTAATAAACCACAGCACTTAAAAATACAAGTACATCACTTTTAAACATATTTATATCATCAAACAAATCACATATTCAGATGCGACAGTGTGGTAACATTCCAACCACTCAGTACGTGTTGCCCCGATAACGGAAAAGTACCTATTTTTCTTTGGAATTCCTGATATATTTCTGCTATGTAAAACAACTTGATTTCATGATATCTCAATCCAGGGAAGCACAGCTATCAGACAGGCCATGCATTACATGCTTTCATGAAAACACTGAGGGCGGTCATTTTGAAGGCACTCTGATTTCAGGGATAGGATCTTTGGTACATGAATCAAATCTAATCACCATAAATTCAGACAACATACACTGACACTGTGTGACATGGTAAATGCATTAACCTTTCTGATTAACTTCAACTTAATCAACCATAGCAACCAAACCAAAGTTGGGGAAGGAAGCTCTAGACAAAGAGACACCTGTATTTTTCTACTGTTTTTACCTGCTTATACATCCAGATCCCTGGATGACAACTATTCATTCATCCCAGCTCCAGACCTATTAATGCTACTGCTTTCTGTTTCGGCACAGTATTTGTTGAGGGATTTACCTGTTCACATGCGTTTTGGCTGTAAAAGAATAAATTACAACTTTCTAAATTCCAACCAGAAATGTAGGCATGCAATCTGCAAAATCACTGTCTTAGATAGCTGTACTTGACCTACACTGTGAATACTGCAGGTGAATCTATGACACCTTCAAAACACACACGCAGAAGGACAAAAGGCAACAAAAAAAAAAATATCCATATTGTGGTTCAAGAAAAAAAAAACAAAAGCTCTGCATACTGATATTTGATTCAAGGAAGACTAAAATCTCTGAAAAGTGGAGGCCTGTCAGACCAAGCTATCTCAGGCACAGCATTGCACTGCTGTGTGCATCAGTACCACTGCTGAAACTACTGACGACAGTGCAAATCTAGCTAATTATGCACTGTTGAGACATGAAGTTGGGAGGGCCTTACCCATTAAAATTCAAAAAGAGAATCAGACTATGACTAAAATGCTGGTCTTAAAAGCAGTGCTAACGCATTTGTCACTTAAACACATTAGAAACAGCATGCAGTCAAAATTATTCTCTCCCAAGTAATAGAGCAGAGGGAACAATATCCAATAAAAGAGTCCTGAGCACAATGAAATCAGGATTGTGAAAGCTGACCTTTCCTCTACTCAGAAGCTAGGTCATGGTTGGAGATTAACATTAATGTTAATATTGCTGGTACATTAACAGAAGTCAGTATATAAATAAAGTACAGTTGTGTACACTTGCTATAAATGTAGATGTTTGAGTGTATTCACTGTTGCAGTCATCACATTTGGGTTACCCTGCCAGGGTAGCCCTCGGCCGGCCCGAATACCAGAGGCTTAGTATTTCTGCGTCAGTTGCTGTCGCTTCAGGACTGATGTCAGGTTGTCAGTATTATAAAGTAAGGCAGCCGACCCCATTAAATCTGTTTTTCTTGCCCTAACCTGTAAGGAGCCCCCAAATAGGAGCCAGGTTCTGGTAGAAGAACCCCACCAGTAGAAAGTAAATACCAATATGTCCCTTGTCAGGAAAGAGAAGAAAAAAAGGGGGATGGAGGGAGGGAAACCAGGACTGCAACAGTAAATACACTCAAACATCAACATTTATGGTAGTACACAATTGTACTATGTTCTTCATATTTCACTGTTGCAGTCATCACATTTGGGTTGATTCCCAAAGCTGATGAAATGGGTGCAGTCAAGGAAACTAGGGGCTGGCTAGGATGCCCTGCAAGACTGCAGAGGCAAACCCTGCCCTGGATTTGGAGAAGAGAGGCAGATGGTAATGTTTGGTAAAAGTGTGAACAGATGTCCAGGTGGCAGCCTCCAGGATGTCCCTGGTGGGGACTCCTCTAAAGAAAGCTGCAGAGGTGGAGGCTGCCCTAGTGGAGTGAGTCCTGACCCCCTTGGGGGGAAGCTTTCCGTGTTGTTTGTAGAAGAAATGGATGCAGTGTGCTATCCATTTGGAAATGGTTTGTTTGGAGATGGCTTTGCCTTCTGCCCTGTAGCAAAGCTAACCAGCAACTGATCAGACTTTCTGAAGGATTTAGTCCTGTCTAGATAGAATATGAGTTGTCTGTGCACATCTAGAGAGTGCAGGATCCTTTCCCCCTTGTTCTGGGGATTAGGAAAAAAGGTGGGCAAATGAATGGATTGGTTGAGAGCCACACTGGACACCACTTTGGGCATGAAGGATGGGTTAGTCCTGAGGGATACCCTGTCAGCATGGAAGATGATAAAGGGTTCCACAGCCATGACTGCTTGCAGCTCGGAGGCTCTTCTGGCTGAAGTGATGGCCAGAAGGAAAGCTGTCTTCCAGGAGAGAAATTTTAGCTCTGCAGAAGAAGCTTGTTCGAAGGGTGGCAGGGTGAGCTTTTCCAGCACAAAGTTAAGGTCCCAAGCTGGGGTTGATGCTCTTCTGGGTGGCCTCAAGTGGCTAGCCCCTCTTAGGAACTGTTTGATCAAGGTGTGTGAGAAAAGGGGCTGCTCAGTGGGAAAATGAGCAGAAATAGCAGAGGCATGAATTTTAATAGAGGAAAAAGAGAGGCCACTGTGTAGTAGGTCAGCTAAGTAATCCAGGATGAGAAGGAGGGAGGGCTGTGCCGTATTGTCTCCCTTAGCCTGAATCCAGGTGCAGAACTTTTCCATTTGTCAGCATAAGACTTTCTAGTGCTAGTGCATCTGGCATCACGTATAACATCTAGAACCTGTTTACTGAGGTCGACAGATTGATCGGGGGTAGGGAATAAGCCAAGCTGTCAAACTGAATGTCTGCAATTGGGGATGCATGAATTCTCCTTCCCTCTAGGTCAGGAGGTTTGGAATATGAGGAAGACGCCATGGTGGCAGTGAGGACAGGCTGTGCAGCAGGAGGTACCAGTGCTGGTGAGGCCAGTCTAAAAGTATAAGAATTGTCCTTGGTTTTTCCTCCTTTATTTTGAGCAGTACCCTGGGGATGAGAGGTAGTGGAGGAAAGGCATAGACCAATAGATTTACCCAGGGAAGGACAAGGCATCCACTTTCCAAGCCATGCAGTGATGCTCCCTGGTGCAGAATTTGCTGAGCTGATGGTTGGTGTGGGAGGCAAAGAGGTCGATCTTCGGGGTGCCCCACTTCTGAGTTATTAGGGTGAAGGTTTTTCTGTTGAACTGCCACTCGTGTGGGTCCAGAAGATTTCTGCTTCATTGGTTTGCGAGAGAGTTAAGAGAACCTGGTGGGAATTGTGCTAACAGGTGGTGTTGCATGGCAGAGGCTGTGTGCCAAAGGGTCATGGCCAGCCTGTATAGAGGGTAGGATTGAGTCCCTCCCTGCTTGTTGATATAACACATTACAGTGGTGTTGTCTGTTTTGATCAAGAGAGTCCCTGGGGAGAGAAGGGGCTTGAAAGCTATCAAGGCATAATGGACAGCCATCATCTCTTTTTGGTTGATGTGCAGAGGGATTTGCTGTGGGTTCCATTGGCCCTGTATGCACCTTCCATCCAGATGTGCATGCCAGGCATAGCCTGATGCATATTTGGTGAGGGTCTGGGTGGCGGGGGGGGGGGGGTGAGAAATGTAGTCCTTTGTTGTGGGAGCATGCTGCTGCCCACCAAAAAAAAACTTTTCTGTGGCAAGGAATTATAGCTATAAGAGTCAATAGGTCTTGAGAGTGTTGACACCAAAGGCTTTTTAGATACTACTGAAGTTTCTTCATATGCAGTCTGGCATACGGGATGAGTAGTATGCAAGATGGCATGAATCCCAGAGCTTGCAGGATTCTTCCTTGCAAATAGCTGGGGTCTGGTAGCTAGTTGAGAGAAGTAGGCCGCCACGAAATTTTGCTTTTCTGGTGTAAGGAATGACATCTGGGATGCTGTGTCCAGGCTTGCTCCCAGGAATATAATCATTTGGGTGGGCACTTGTTTGGATTTCTTTTCACTGATTGTGTACCCCAGGGAGGTTAGTAGGGACTTTACAAAGGCCAGGTGCTTGAGTACCTTTTCCTGGCTGTCTGCCTGAATTACGCAGTAGTCTAAGTATGGGTAAATCTGGATACTCCTTTGTCTGCAAAAGGCAATGGCCAGAGCCAGACATTTTGTGAAAACTCTGGGAGCAATAGATAAACCAAAGGGAAGCGCAGAGAACTGAAAGTGCTGAGATCCTGCCCTGAAATGTAGATATTTCCTGCATCATTCCCTGTTAGAAATATGGAGGTAGACCTCTTTTAGATCTAGGGTGGCTAGCCAAGCATCCTTGGAGAGCATGGGTAGCAGCTGCTGGAGGGTGAGAATTTTGAATTTTGGGATCACCAGGAAGGTGTTTAGAATGGCTAGATCAAGGATGTTGCACTTTTTTCTGGGTACCAGAAAAAGTCTGGAGTAGAAACCTTGGCCTCTCTGTTCTGCAGGAACGTGCTCTACTGCCCTCATAGACAGCAGGGAAAGGACTTGCTTTTGCGCCTCTGCCCACTGGTTTGGAGGAAGATCTGGGAACCCTTTTGGGGTAGGAAGGGTGTGGAAAGAAAATTTGTATCCCTGGGACACTGTTGAGAACCCAGCGGTTGTTGGTAATGGTGGGCCAGGTGCTTGCGTGAAAGGAGAGTTTTACTCCTAGAGGTAAGTAAAGCTGGGCAGAGGGAGGGGGTGGGGAGGTGAGTCATTGTGAGTTCTTACCATAAGGGAGTGGCTTACAACTCCCTGATTTTGAAGTGGAGGTATTCCACTGCTTAGATCTCTGCATTCCCTGTGGCTGGTGTCTGGGGGGGGGGTCTGGTTCCCCGGGGTCTGGGCTGGACTGGCTTAATGGGAGCAGGAAAGGACCAGTGCTTGGTTGGACAATGCTTGCTGAACCTGGGCGGCTCAACCTGTAAGAAATCCTTAACTGTCTGCATAGATTATGCTTTTTCTTCCATCCTTTTTAAGACCTCTTCTGTCTTAGTGCCAAATAAGTTGTCTTTGTGCAAGGGGGCATCCAACAGTTTAGATTTGACATGGTCTGGCAAGGCCTGTTCTTTAAGCCATGCATGCCTTCTAATGACAGATCTGTTGACTGCTGCCTGCAAGAAGCTTCTAGGGCATCAAAACCACAGTGCAAGGTGTGTTTAGTTACTTGACTTGCAAGCAGGAAAGGAAGACATTTTTTGTTTGAGGAGATCCAGGGTATGTTACTGAAATTTTAGAATATGGAACTGAAAATTTAGTGCCCTGATAGCAAGAGTAGCTGAGGTGTATACTTTCTTACCCCATCTGTCTAGTGCTCAGGAATCCCTATCTGAGGGGGTGGGATTCTTAGCAGAGGTTGTTTTAATCCCTTTAGGCCCTTGAGAAATTACCTCAGGGTCAGCATTAGGATTTTTAAAAACAAATGTGCGTGAGTCAGGGAATCTATAGTACCTGTATGGTTTTCTGGTTGCAGGAGGGAGGTTGTCAAGAATCAGGCTGGATTCCAAGAAAACATCCTCCACAACATCCAGGACTGGGGGGATGGCCAAGGGTCTGTGCTGTGGAAGATCTAAGAGTTCCCTGAGTCTGTTTAGACTGAGGGTAGTCCTGACTCTCCCATTGGAAATGGTCTCTTAAGGTATGAAGAGTTTCCCCAAAGGAAAAGTCTTCAGGCGGACAGGTTGATGGAATGGAATCCTCTGCATCAGAATCCTCATAAGCAGAGAGGGGTTGCATGTCTTCATATTCAGATGCATCAGAGTCATCTGACTCTTGTTCAGACAAAACTACAGGGGACAGATCTCTTTTCCTTTTGGAGGGGGTAGCTTGGATTCCCCTTATCAGCATGATAAGGTCTTCTGCCATTTTAAGCATTTGACACTGAGGCAAGGAAGCAGGTGTCTGAGATTGGGTCATCGGTTTCTTAGGTGTGGTTCATACCCTGGGCCTAAGAAACACCAGACGTCGGTTTGAGTTGAGAATTGGTAGTGCGAATGACTTCCTTGGTAGCCGGTACCTGCTCAGCGGCTCTGGACCCATCCAAGATAGAGACGACCGCAGGATCCTTAGTCGAAGAAGAGTTTTGTAACATACCGGACTCTGAAAGGGTCTTGGTAACAGCCTGCATATCCACAGAAGCAGGCATCAGGGGCTGCAAAAGCACCTCACTTTGGACAGGAGAACTGCCGACTAGCTTAATGGAAGCGTCGTCGGTAGGTTTGGACCTGTGCAGTCTGTCTCTGTCTTTATCTTTACATTTTTTTGGAAGATCTGCTGTCGGATGGCTTATTGAAGCCACATCAGAGTTTGAAGGACTCGAGGCATAAATATCTAGCTACAATAAGGGCCCGACGATGGATAGTTCAGGTATTGAACAAAGCACAGAAGCGAGAGCGGGGGATGTTGTGGTCTGGGCCTAAACAAGTGATGCAGTAAGAATGAAAGTCTCGGTGTGGTATTTGCTTTCCACAGACAAGACAATTGTTAACTTTTTCTGACATCGGTTAGTGCAAGAAAAAAAGGATCCTCAATGGGGTACTTAGCTTTAGAAGACTTCAGCTTCAAATCGGTAGATGAAACTCAGGTAGAGGCCAACCGGCACTCGTGCAAACTGCTTCTGCTTCAGGCTCCATGGCAAGAAAGACTGATGTAATGGTGTTGGCTGCCTTACTTTATACTACTGATGACCTGACGTCAGTCCTGAAGTGTTAGCAACTGACGCAGAAATACTAAGCCTCTGGTATTCGGGCTGGCCAAGGGCTACCCTGGCAGGGATAACCCAAATGTGATGACTGCAACAGTGAAACACGAAGAACATCTACAGATATTTTATCAAATTAATTTATCTCTAAAATAAAATACAATATTTAACTAGACCACACAGACCTTCTTCAGACACAAACCAGTTACAGTGTAATTCAAATAATAAAGATGCAGGTTGTAGGAACTGATCAAACAGTAATACAGTTTACTCACTTCCAACCATAGTTTAATTAACATAATGCTCACAAACTACAAACTAAAACTATCTTCCATTAAACATTCCCAACCAAACAATCTCATAGTTGGAGTTTGTACATCACCCTTCCTTCTGACATCAGATCTGTGGGCTGTTAGCTGTACTGCTCCAATTCACAAAAAGTGTGAAGTTCTGTAAAACTGCAAGAGGAAGTTACATCTTAGTATCTTATTGCAGAAACAATTTTGTAAAATTTACCACCACTGGGTGGCACTATGTAATTATACCTTCCTTCAAGCATTGCTCAGCAGGAGACCATCAGAATGGCAGCAAAACAGGTACTAACATATCCCTCAGCAATGCATTCCAACCACCATTTTCTGCATGTGTGTGTATGTGTGTGTATGCACATGTTGTCTGTAAATTTCTACGTGTTCATGAATCTATTAACATACGTTGTATCAGTCAGCAGTTGGTCATTTCTGATCCACAAATAAATATAGATAAAAAAGGTGATCCCTCCTGTTCGGTTCTTTCCCACAACAACAACAAGGATACAAGTATGAGACTCAGGCAAAACAAAGAAAAGGAAATTAAGGAGAAACTAGATCTACATTACCATCTCTGTGACTTATAGGGCTAAAGCCCTGATTATTGTGTTTCAGTTAGCAGCATGCTGCTTCGGAAGCAAGGCAGGGAGGGATGATAGTGAGTGGCTGATGTTACTTATCACAGGGTGTGGGTACTGGCAGAGTTTCAAAGTAAGAGCTCCTCCTGAGGTAAGGCCAGTTAATGTACTTAATGCAACCTGAGATAATAAGCCTGCCAAGGAACATGCACAGGACAATAGAAATTACAAGCAAATTGAGTCGTACAACCACTTATGCCTTGGCAGTACTCACCATCAGACTCAGGATCCTCTGTCGAGGATGGACAGGCTACTGAAGCTAGGTTGAATTTGTGTACTCTACTGGTTATCACAGTAAGTGGGAAAATGCGCTCACATCAGATCCAGCATAGGAGTACTGCATATGAAAAATCTTCTAAATCCTACTCTGACAGGCTCAAATCCACGGCTCTCCCCTGCCTCTCCTGCTACTTTATGATGAAAAAAGAGAGGAGAAAAAAATTAACCAATAAGAGATAGTGGATTGATGCACACACATGAAAATGACTGATAAAAATAGGCCTACACTGGTACCTAAGGTGTTGGGTTTGACACAGGACTTCAGCAGACACAGATCAATCATCCTGGACATACAGAGTTGATTATAAAACTGCTAAGTAAAATGAACTGCAAGATCTAGTGTTACAGAAGTTATCTACGCAAAAATTTTCTCTGAAGCAGTCTCATTCAACATACCTTAACCTTATGAAAAAGTCCAATGATCTCAACTGCTGAGTGGAAGGAGAAAGGGACTCAAACTGCTCTACAAAAGCTAACTCGTGACACAGATATGCTACAGTGCCTAATGAAATTATAAACTCTGGATCAGGTAATGGGATGGTGCCTTGCAACAAAACATCTTCAAAAAAAGTAGCCAAAATAAATATTCTCTAATCAAGTGTGGTGTCAGTTGGTCAGGATAGGATTGCCTGCTTTCATATAAAAAATACATGATTAAATAAGAGTCTGGAGTAACCAATTGCTTAGCTACAGCCAAACCATCCCTTCCTTGGGCAAAAGGGTTAAAATCTGTTTTGGCACAGGAGACAAAATATATTTGAATGGTCCTGGGTTAGAAGTTCTAAAAAATGTATACTACTATTCTGCACATTCTCAGCTATTCAAGAAAGCCACTACTGCACTGGAAATCTTCTACAAAATATAAATAAAGTACATTAGAATGTCTTAGCTTAACAGGAATAAAGAATGTTCTATGTACAAAGAACACTGCAGATCTGACATCCTTTATTGTCAAAGTAATGGTTAAAAAAAACATTTTCCATCAACTCATTTATGGCCATGGGTTTAAAAGCAGGTATGCTAATTTGCATCAGAATAAAGACACACCTCCTACTTTAAACAGGAATGTTGATAAGTGATTTCAATGTAGAAGATATTCAGGAAGACAATGACATTCATTTGAACATTTCTTTTCCCCTCAACTGATACTTTTCAGATCAGGTCATGAAAGGCAGTTTTCTTCGCAAGAAAAGAAGACCAGTTTGCAAATGCCGGCCATAGAACAAAGTTCCATCTGGCTGAAAAACATACTCTTAATGGCTATTTGTAGGCATCTGTTTACATCTATAAAACTCTTGCAGACCTGTCAAATTCAGATTACCTTCTGAATCCATGAGTGATGCATTACACCCATAGGGGTCTGAGGTTTAGATCGATCAATTAAGAAATGTATCTATTCTGAATAGAATTGGAAGGGTACATGCACACAATCAGCTTCTAATTACAGACAGCCAGATTAATCAAATCATAGCATAACAAGGTTGATTCTTGGCTTGTCTGTGTTCTGAGAAGCATCCTATCATTTAGAAGAATCGTTAGCTGTGACTTGTGAGAGAGAGAGACAGTGTTCTATCAAATAATGGATGAGGAGTCATCCAGCAATGTCTAGGTGCAAGTTATATTGTGAAGAAATTTGAAGTTTTGAATTCTCAGCTTCTCAACTACTTCTGAAACTCAAATGTCTGTCAGTGCTCAGTGACTTCAATACTCCATTATTTGCCACAAATCTACAAATTCTATGAGTAATACACCAAAAACGTGAGGGAAAAATCTGGACATTCTGCAAAAGTCCTGACAATTGAGAGGCATGACTATGTCAGCTATGTTTTCTGAATGTTTGTGTCACTGAAACTGGAGGGACAGTGAGTGACTTTAAAGTGTAAGACATAGTACAGGCTACAATAAACAACACTGCTTAGCATAACATCAAAGATCATATGTGGTAATGATGATGAAAACAATGCAATGTTTTCTTGTGAAGGCAGCTATCCTTTCCAAAGACAGAAATGTTCTTCTATGCAATGTACGCAGAATTAGGCACAGAATCTGGAAGGACTGAGAAGGTAGTTGAGAGGTGAGGAAGCTAAGATTTGACATTGTCAACAGTCTTAAACAAAACGTCTTCCTTCTCTTCTTTTGTTCCTTAGAGAAATCTGACGAATCTATGCCCTTTGTCAGTCTTTGGTCTGCAATGACCTTTTGCCTCTACTACAAGGTTATCTCCCTAATGGAGTTGTAGACCACAAATTCTGATTTCATGGTCTGGGCCCAAACAAAATAAAACAAACAAAAGCAAAAAAATAAATACTCTACTAATCCTGGTAGGTAATTGTTTTGTTCAGAAAAACATTTACAGGAGTGAAAAGAGATTTGAACAACTCTAAAAAGACATAAGAAAATGGAAGCAAACATTTCACAATGCAACAAAATACTGGAGAAACGTAATCTAAAGTTTTGTGCAAAACAAGAATAAGAAAATCACTTTGGAGAGAGGTACGCTTCAACCTATTAACAAGCAGCATGCCTTTATCGATATGATAGCATCTGATCAGGGGCAGTGCGCACCCAGCTGTTAAAGAAAGACATTCTATGGTGCAGCCTTCTGGTGGTAGAATGTTTTGTATAGCAATCACCAGATGAATGAAACTGTATCGAAGAAAACTTAGTTATAACTCAAAGAGTACATGGATTTAGGAAATCTTGGAATGCAGCTCTGATTAGGCAGACTAAAAGCTAGAAGTCTCTGAACTTTCTCTATGAAAACAGTATTTCCATAGCTTAAGCAAGATGGTGATTTACCAAGTGTACTGCAAATGCATGCACAGTCTTGTTACTTATAAAAACAGAAAAATGAGTAGCTCAAAAGCAGATACTGTAGACTAGGGACTGGTCAGCAGAAAAATTGCTTAGAGGCTAACTGACTGTTTTTCTCTTCCTGGGGCCTGAGCAGCTTGGGTAACTGTGCTAACAGCACAGGAACATAGGACGTGCAACCATTTGTATGGCGGATAAACATTTATACTGACAAGAGTATTCTATAGAACAGAAATAAGCAAAGCTCTACCTCTAGGACAGTATGGTCATCTGATGCAGAACTACCATACTATATAGCTGTCTACACATTCAAAGCATTGACTAAAGAGTAACATAACACTTTTGTCCAGCCTGACAGTGAAATGTGCCAGAACATAAATGTATGCTGATATTTTTAATTCTTTCTGCTCAAGGAGTGAAAACATTTTAATTTAAAGTTTAAATTACTTCATAGAAGCATGCCTTTCAATATTATTCAGAAACAGCAGTCAACATAAATTACAGAATTGAAAATCACAGCCCATTTGTTAATTATCTAAGTACTTAACCATAAATCCAGATCTACAAGACCGATTTAACAAAAATCAACTCTGTAGAACTTTCACTCTCACTTGCTCAAAAAAAAAAAAAAACTTTTTTCAGTAGTTTCAATGAAGTGAACTCCGCCAATCCCCAAATCCATTCCACTACTTCAACCTGGTTCTGGCCTGTCATCACCTACACATGTATGTTCAGAAAAGGTAGATAGGACCAGCTCCTCTTCAGTTCTTTCCAGTTCCAGCCCAAAAAGGTGTCCTGCTAAGGAGGTTCCAAAGAGATGAACTAGATCACTAAGAAGTATGTGACCTCTTAAGATCTTTTAAAAAGAAAAAAAAAAGTCTTTTACTTGTGAGGTAGAGGATCAGCATTTCATTTTTTTTGAAGATCTGTCGCTAGAGAGGTTCCTAAATAACTATCCGCTTCAAAAACTCCACAAGTAAGCACTTGAAGAAGTCGTCCAAAGCAGTGGACACTATGGTATAAGGAAGGAATGATCTAGAGGCTATGTCCAAATGCAGTGCCTGGTGAGGGTATGCATTTCCAAAAAAAAAAGCTGTGGTAGAAAAGCTGTCTAGTAGTGAGACACCTTCAAAGCAAGCAGCAAACAGTGGCATTTCTGTAGCACTATGAATTTGCGTGAGAAAGTTTGAGTGCCTATGACAGTTCTTAATGCAGTACATCAGAAATGCTGACAGTGACAGTTTGGTGTGGAAAGTGGTCCTACTGACTCAGGATTTAAGTGCCCAATTTATATGCAGCCTGTTGAGTTCATAGATTCTTACTACACTTACAGCCAAGAAGACCATTGAGAAGCTCAGCCACAACACTCAACAATGGTGAGAGCTTAGCAGACCTTCTCGATATATCCCTGATGAAAATGAGATCACCCATCCAGTCATCCAGACTAGATTTTAAAAGTTGCTAGGGAAGTCCTCTGCTTGACAGGTAAGGGCTGTCTATTTCAGAAACAGAGATATACTGGGTTAGGTATCTGTTATGCCATCTGCTGTTGATTTTGTAGTACTGGTTTAGTTCTCTAGAGCAGGTGTTTGCTTTCATAGTTGTTCTAATTTCCTGAGGGAGTTCAAAAAGTACTGGGTCATTCCTAGCAGGGAAGTACAGACCACTCCTCAGGAGTCTGTATGACACTGAATAGTGGGACACGGCTTTTAGTCTTCAGAGTAGCTAAAGGTACCAAGATCAGAGTTCCTGGATTGAAGTACTAAGGTAATTAGATTGACAAATGGAAGGCCACATTCACGATATGTAAACAAGACCTTAAATACAAATTCTGAGTTGGTATTTAAAGTGGCCTTATTTTTGTAGAAAACAAGAGTGTGCTCTTCAAAAACAACCTGTAACTCTGATATCCTTTAAACTAACAATAGTCATAAACAATGCAACGTTTAGGCTATGAGTGGAATAATTAATATGTTTAGTTCAGTCAACATGTGGCTTGCAAAGTCAACACAAGTAAATGAATAAAAAAAATGCAGAATACAGTTGTAGTTCCCTTTCTACCTCTCAAATGTCCAGATGTTTGCAGAATGTTCAGGTTATTGCCTAATATATTTGGTCTGTCCATCATAAATGTTTGGTTTCTGGCAAATGATTGGCAATTATTGAAGATGAAGTCAGAAAATAATAATAGGCATTTGAGCTTCAGACTTCATAACCTTCAGAAAATTCATGCTAATGGAACATTTGTTATTCTATCAACTTTCCAAGTTGAAGAGCATATTTAAAAATTGTCCCTATTTTGGGCCTTTGCTCCCCCATTACTATGGCTCTGTCAGGAGTTTTTGCTCTAAGAGGCTGAGATGTATACCCTTTCATAATGGCACAACTTTAATCTGGGGCTTATAGGGCAAAGTTTGCAAACAAAATACCATCCCTTCATTGATGTGTATGCCATAAAGTTGTCTGGAAACCACACATGAAACCACCATTTCAGTGATATGCATGCCATACAAAGATGGTGCCAGCAAATCACACATCAGTCTTTTCAAAATGTTATTGTGTACCATGTATCCATAATTAGGCATGGAACTTAGAGGGACTGAGAAATGGGAATGCTCAATATAACTAGTTCAATATAATATTCCAGTCTCAGCCTGATCCAAGGCCGTAATAAGGAAATTAAAGTAAACCATGCAGCTTAAAAGTAATCAAACTATGTGTAGATGGGCCACTAACTTCCCCTTCTCCTGCTTGAAGACAGCACTGCAGACACTGGAGACATATCAACTGTAATGATGAAGTTCATGAAAACGTCACCCTAGAGGAAGAAAACAGTACGACAACAAAACATTTTAAAGGAGAACAATTTTCAGCTTTCTGCTGCCAGCCCCAAAAGCAAATTTTGTCTCCATTTAAGAGTGCACTACTTTCAAAGTTTACTGATGTGTTGCTAAATTAACTTAGGATACTGTTCAGACAATGGTCTACATAGCAAATGAAGATGTTCAGGTGACTAGTGTGAAATCCCAAAGGATTTCAGGTTTAAATAAGCCAGAATGTCCTTGTGCATTAGCGAGTTCTACTTCAGAATAACTGGCTGAAACACTCAAGGATCAGTGCTAGTTTCAAAAGCTGGGAACTCTTTTAATTCTTCTGGGGCAGGGAAGTTGCCCAATAAAAGTGATTTAATAAGGATTTTTACTTTAGATATGTATGTATATGAACCAGACCATTTTCTTCGAAGTACTGGGAGAGAAGTGCCCCAAAAATTAATACATCAGATGTAAACAAATGATACAATTAATATATGGTTGTATAGATAATAATCCAGCATAAAAACAAATGTTGAAAACAAGGAAAACTTTACAACAAACAGCAAGAGTAAAATGACAGAGAAAGAAGTGATAAATGTGTTAAAACTATCAGGAATGCCAGCAGGTTATACAATGCAATGATGAGAAACAAGAAGATGAGACCTGAGTACAATGTACAAAAAAATATATACAGAGTACATGAATTCGTAATTTCTCATTATATTGTCTCTCAAGAAGAAGATAAAGTAATATATATGATGGAGTCAAAGTAACAGTACAGGGGAACAGGCCATTGCAGTAAGAAGGGGTGATTAGTCACAGTGAAGGAAAGACCAGCAAACTACTTATAGGATATAAACATATAATTACAGAGGAATAAAACCCAGTGAAATACAACTGGATGATAAGATTTAAAAAATTAGAAGGGCAGAAAAGAATGGACGCAGAATATTATCTATAATCAATACAAAAGGATTCAGGTAATCCCACAGTTGCAGATTTAGTGCACATTGAACCTTAAATGAACAATGTCTGGAGTAAGTTTATTCTACAGTTCAGTAACTTCAATTGAATACAATGAGTTATGTTTTTAGGACAGCATCACCTGCAACACAGCAACATTAGAAAGTTTACGTTTTTTAGAAAGCTGGTACAAAATAAGAATACTAAAGAGAGAGAGAGAGAGAATAAAAGACATTCCTCAGAGAGGATACATTATGTACAAAGTTCAGATGAACCTTGGGATAGTGAACAGAAAGTTCTTACAAGCTTACAGCTCCAACAGCTATACAATGAAGACGATGCTGAGTTGCACTGCAAACATATCAAACTATTTTACTCTAGGAAGGCTAAGTTTAGACAGAAAATGAAAAAAAAGGCTGATGAACAGCTGGCCTAAGTAAAATAGGACTGGAGGGAGAAATGACTTTGCCATTTTAGTTCTTGTGCAAGCAGATTTCAAACTGAAGGCATGGTAGAGAAGTTCTTCATTTATTTGGGTGGTAAGTTTCCATGTGTATGTCAACTTTCAGGTTTGTTTTGTTGGCAGCATGTTTCACATGAGCATCAAAACTTATGGACTGAGTTTTAAGGTATCATCAACAGAGACTGGTGTGTTGAAAGCTACAGTGTTAAGCATTGCATTATCAACTACCATTTTATCATGAGCAAATGTTTACTGCGGTGAGCAGTTACAGTCTGGGAACACCACATACGCTGAAAATACTCTGCGAAATCTGCTCCTGTATCTTCCATTCCCAGAAACCTAGCCTGATCCTGTACAGGAAACATACAAATATTTGATACCCTTGAATATGCTTCCATATTCCAAATACATGCATTAGATGGACTGGATGCTCTTAACTGGTCACAGGTGCGAGAATGCATGTGAGTGTGTGATGTAGAATTGCTACCATGGCAGGGCTAGCCACCTGACAGTGCAAATATTAGCTCTAGATGATTGTCACTGATGAAGTGACACCCCGACCTCATGTGCAAAAATGGGAAAAAGGGGTTGTGGATAGATGGATGGATGGATTGACTGAATATGCTGGTCTGTTATAGACAGATCAATCTGTATTATGGACTTTCAGAGTTTATTAGCAAAGAAATCAAAAAATCCATGTCTGTTCAAGCAGAAGGCTACTGTACTGTTGTCTGTGTGGATAACAATCCTTCCTAGCAGCAGAACAGACTGACATCTACTAAAGTCTTAAAGCAGCTGGCACCTCTAGACAGGAGTCCTTCTTAATGAGATGACCACAGCACCTCATGTGAGAATAAATTTAGGCAAGCCCCCTATTCTGTTAATGCCGATTATATGCAGATGGATGGTGACCCAGAAAAAGCTAAAAATCACAGAATCTTGGCTTATGATCTTCAGGTATCATGGAGCAAATAATATAAGGGAGTACAATCTTTACCAAAGTCAACAGCCAGAATGCAGGAAGGGGATATTACTAGTCAGAAACATTAGGCCCTACACTTGCTCATTACTTTATCACTACCTTTTCAAACTTGTCTGACTTAAGAAGCAGACTGGTTGGTCTGTGAATGTCAAATAGCTCATTCTTCAAAGCTTAGAACCACATTAACTTACTTGCTAACTCTTATCATCTTGGTCTATAGTGAATTAAGTTTTTGAACTCATTATTAAGGATCTCCATAACAAAAAACGATTTTATATAAGTGACTTCAATATACACTGGGAAGCTAAGTCTACCTTAGTCTCATGTACCACCTTATATGAGCATGGTTTTCCTCGACTTGTCGAGGTCTCATCTAAGCCTAACTCAACATCTGGCTAGCATTCCTTCCTATACTGGGTCTGTAACTACAATCTCGACAGATACTTAGCATCTGTGAATGAATCTGCCATATTCAGTGACACTGCACAGTCATGCTAGATTACACTGCCAAATAACAAAGCAATCACAAACTTCATTCCACCATGATACTGAATTGCAAGGTCACGTGCCACATCCCAGAGGGACTGCAACACAACCCTGCATCTTGCTACCTCTGCAATCAAGGTACTAGTTTCTCAAAAGGGAAATGAGTAAATGGTAAACATGCACCTTGCATCAACAGTTAAACTAAACAAATTACTGTCATAGATTCATAGGTAAGTACTAGGCTATCTGCCCAAGGGCATTTATAAGCCTAGCCAGAATGTGTTGGCTTTCGCCACCCCCTTAGATTAGTTCCCTGTGCCCCTGTCCAGCAGAGCCATTAGTTCCCTGCGCCACTGTCCAGCAGAGCCACTGCAGTGATCCCCGGCATAAATGTTCTGTTTCCCATCCACCCATCAAGGTTTCTCTTGAAGAGTGTTAGTGAGGGGCTCTGCCGGATATATATTGGAATCCTGTTCCAAAGTACGGGGAGTCTCTGGGACAGGAATCTATCCCTCCAGCATGTCCTATTTATCGTTGTGGTGAAGTTTATATATCTACAGCGTGTGGCTCTCTGGGATTTTTTTTTTTTTTTTAGGTGGAGGATGTCCATCAATTCTGGGTTGGAGATGGCCTTGTATGTCAGGCAGAGATCACCTCTGAGTAAGCGGTATGCAACAGAGTACAGCTGGAGTTTGAGTCGGGCTGCATAGGGCATCTGTTTGAGGCCAGCAATCCTCTTGGTGAGGTACTTTTGTGGTCTTTTCAGTTGTTGCAGGTGTCTTGTAAGGTACATCCCAAATGGGGCATTGTATTCTATGATGGGTCTAATGAGTGATGAGTAGAGAGGCACAATAACCTCTTTTGTTCTAGATGCAAACCCTTTTGTGATTAGGTGGGCCACATAGAAGGATTTTCTAACCACCTTGGCAATATGATTAACAAAGGAGAGATTACTATCTACTTGGGTCCCCAGATCCCTTATTACATTTTCTGTATTTAGGGGACTACCACCTATGTGGTAGTTTGTGGGTACTTTGTTGTCACTTTTAACATAGCTGAAGTAAGCAAGTACTTTTCTGACAAAAATGACTCGCCCAGTACTGTCTTATTCAAAATCAATGTAAAGAATTTGCAGAAACTGCAAAAGCAAAATTTCTGAAATAAGGCTCATGTACGGAAACAAAGTTTTTTTTTCTGAAACATAAACAGTCTGACTAGAAGGTCCAAGCATGCATAGAATTGCACTACCAAAGTCAATGACTTTTTAGCTGCTACATTACAACACTTTGAAGAAATATTTACTCAAAATTTTGAAATTCATTTCTGTATCAGCATTCATCTTCTCTCAAGTATTGCTGAGCTTAGTGCAGAAAGCATCTTTATTTTCACCACTAGTTTCCAAGTACATTGTCCATTGTAAACTAATAACCATGTGACATTCTAGGCTAAAGATGCACTAGATCTGGTGATCTTACACCCCAAGTTTCTGATGGAAACCTTACACCCAAAGTTTCTGATGGAATGAGATACTTTTATTGCCTTTCCATAAGAACATTTTATTAACTCCTCTTTTATACCATAACCTTGAGCTGTGGAAAACATTTAAAATCATTCCTGTTCCAAAACACATCTCTGATTCACCTGACCAAGTAGGTTCCTACAGAACATGTCCTCTCCTTCCACTTCTGGACAAGATTTTGGAGAAAACATCAGCTGTGCAATGAAAGGTTCACACATAAAGTTACTGCCAAAAACATGGCTTTAAGAAAGGACTGTTTTTGCTTTGACAGACGGTGCAGTGGTGGTGCTGCAGTAGCGTTGTCGCCTCACAGTAAGACGTTGTCCTGTTCGATTCTCAGCTAAAGCGTCTTCTGTGTGGAGACATGCGTGAATGGGCATACCTTCGTTGAAGGTTGTGCATCAGAGCTGGCAACTCGGCATGTAAAAAATCTACTGCCAATCATTAGCGGACCGGAGTTCAGCTGTGGCGACCCCTAACCGGGAAAAACCGAAAGACACAACAAGATGGTCTGCATTTTGACACTGAAGAAAGGCAACTAATAAGAGCAGTCTTCATTGAGCTAAGGTCTTTGATTCAGTGGAGCACACACTCTTGGTTAAAGAGCTATTAATTTATGGAGTTACTCCCCTACCCTGCAGATATGCTATCATGGAGTACCGACCTCCACCTCATTTAATAAAAACTATAGTTCCCAAGGCTCTGTGTTTGGAGCTTTTGCTTTTCTCATTTTATGTTAATTTCTGAAACATCTCTCTTGCATTAGAAATATGTGTCTTTAAAATGATGACAAGGTCATATGGGCAACTTGAGATTCACCGTCTCTGACAGCTAAATGTATTACTATGCAGTTGGCTCCATTTTGCTCATTCGTGGAACACCTAGATCTTAAAGCAACTCTGGGAACAACAAGCAGCACTGCTTTGCTGCTTGACACTCGTGTATAAAGGAAAATGAAACATCATTTCAAAGAAGTCTTCCACTGGAACCACGAAAGCACTAAATAAACAAGTTTTTATTGTATCTGTGAGAGCTGATGTATGAAGTGTTTTTAATATTTTCCTTTGTAAATGATTCTAAAATTAACAAATTTTGACTACTGCAGCACCCTGTGGCACCTGATTTCAGACAAAGCACACAGGTGCTGATCCATTGATCCTCTTCCTATCTCTATTCTCACCACTCTCTAATACACACAATACACACTGCCAATGCCTTCTCCATTAGAAGACCTATACTCTGAAACTCTCACCCTGGCTACACCAGACTATATCATACTATGTGCATTGCCCTCTCAGTTCAAAATTCTTTTGTCAACAAAAGGCAACATGCTGTTGGTCAGGTTCTATTACTTAAAACAGTGTAATTCTGTCCAAGCTTGTTTGTAGGTAGGTCCATGCATAGATCTACAGGTTCATGGGTGAGTACTAGGCAATCAGTCTGCAGACCATTACAAGTCTAGCTAATAACACATAGTCAAAAGTTCCCTCCAGTCTCATATAGGGCAACCCAGACAGATTGGGGGAGACTCCGAGACTGCCTATCTAATTACCTAGATTTACCTTGAAGGTGGCAATGAAGCTACTCTGCCTGACACATAGCAGAACTTTGTTCCAGAGGTGGGGGAATACACTGAGATGTGATTCTATCATGCCAACAAGTCTTATTTACATGTTGATAAAGGGCTAGTTGCTTTAATGGTGTACTTGAAGAACCATTTGTTCTCCGAAGGAGCAGAAAGTCAAAGTAGACTGGATCTTTCATGGCTTGAAAGGTGGAATCTATAAAAACAATAGAACAGACAGAATGCTGTCAATCTGTCCCAATATATAATTTTTCAGACCACTGATCTTTTTAGTTAAGAACTTCTGAGACCTCTCAAGTTGAATGATATGCTTAGTCAAATACATGGCAAAACAGGCATTACGTTCAGTAATGGATTACATGAGCTACAAGTAAAGGGAAATTAAGTCTTCTTTGGATCTAGTCGAGATGCCTTTAGAAATTAAATTATTCAGACAGAAGACCATCTGAACTACTGCAGAAACATAATGGTTAATCATCATCATCGTCAACAATCTCCTTTTTCCCATTTTCTACATGGGTTGGGGTTGTGCCAGTTGTTGCCATCCCTCTCTATTCAAAGCCGCTCTCCTACCTTCTTCAACACTTATGCCCTGATTGTCGCAGGTCTTCTCTTAAACAATCCATCCATCTCTTTGCCGGATGCCCTCGTTTTCTCTTGTCTGTCCCATATCATCTTTAACATATTGTCTGGTTTTGTGCACATGTGCTCAAACCACCCACATCTGCTGTCTTTGACCCTTGCAATTGGAGCTACTTTGGCTTCTGATCTTATGTCCTCATTTCTTCATCTGTTTCACACTGTGCGCATCCTACCACCCATCTCAGGCACTTCATCTCCATCGTCTCTAGCTTCCTCAACTGCTCTGACTTTACTGCCCAGGCTTCTAAACCACATAATAGTAGTGGTTGCACCACTGTTTTGTACATCTAAGTCTTCAGCTTCTTTGGCATTCTTCTGTGTCATGCATTATACCTGACACTCTCTGCCAGTTTGGCTTTTGGCTACAGCACCTCTAGATTTTAGCTCTGACCTCCTCATTCAGACTTCCCTTCTCCTCAACAGCTCCTCCCACATACCTGAGGCTGTTAAACTGTTTCACTGTTTTCCCGTCTATCTCAGTTCTCAGCTTTGTCTGATTTCCCCCACTTGCTGCTATTATCACTGTCTTATCTGTACTTAGTTTCATATCAGTTTTGCATTCCATTCCCTCTATCCTTTGCTGAAGTTCTTGTTCAGAGTCTGCCTGAAATGCCACATTATCTGCATACAGCAACTTTGTTGATCCATCTCGTCTGATTCATTTGCTGAAGTAGATAATTACCAGTATGAACACCAGTGGGCTCAGAGCTGAATCCTGTTGTACACCAACTCCCACTTGCAAACCCTCTGTGAGGCCTAACACTGTGTGTACTTGAGTCATTGGGTCCTTGCACGCAGCTTGCACTAATTCTGCCAATATTTCTTTGACTGTAAACCATCACAGGACTGTCCAAATCAGTGTTCTTGGGACATTTCATATGCTTTCTCTAAGTCTAGGAATGCCCAGTTGGACTCTTAACTATCTCTCTCATTTCAAACATTGAGTCAATTGTACAGCATTCTGATTCAAGTCTGAAATGCTCATCTCCCATCTTACTTTCTACTACTCTATGTATTTGTTTATCAATCACTCTCTCCAGAATTTTCATGCAGTGTGACAGGAGTTTGATACTACTGTACTACCCACAGCTGTGAATGTTTCCTTTGTTCTTGAACACTGGCATCAGTATGCTTCTTCTCCAACCATCTGGGATACGCCTTTCTTTTCATACTGCTATGTGTAACTTCAGGAGCCATTTTCCACTATCTCATTCAACATCTTTATCAAATCTGCTGTGACCTCATCTGAGCCTGCTGCTTTCCCTGACTTCATTTTCTTATTTCTTCTATAGTGGGCTCTTCTGCTTCTCTCATTGTAGGCTGTGTCTCTGAGGCAGTAGAACTTTTGTGGGGCTTTCTTCATTCAGAACCTGTGGGAAGTACTCCTTCCATCAGCCTTTGATGTCCTGAGGACTGGCTGCTGCTGGCATCCCTTATGAAGGGTGGTTGATTATCATCTTTACATTTCTGTCTTTGTCTTGTAACCAGATATAGTTTCTCTGTACCTTCTACTTTCCAGAAGTTAGCAGAGTGCCTCTTATGGCTTGCTTGTTCTTTGTTATTGCAACTCTCTTCTTATCCTCTTTAATCAGTATTGCTTTCTAGCCTGGTCAGTCTTTACTATCTCCCACTTTTTTCCTGCACTCCTTATTTTTTGATGACTTCCTGGACTTTTGTATTCCACCACCAGCTTTCCTATGCATCTCATTTCCATACCTGGCTCAGCCCCATATCTATTCTGTAGTCCTCACACATGCTGTTCTTAGTCGTTGCCATTCCTCTTCAACTCCACCTATTTCGCCTTCTCCTTGAGGTGCTAGAGCCCTGAGTAATTCCTTGAATTATTGTGCTTTTTCTCCAGCCAACTTCCAGATCCTGAACCTGGTCTCTGTTGATCTAAGAGCTTTCTCTGACCACTGCTTGCAGCTGATTGCTGCAGCCAGTGGTTTATGCTGTGGGCAGACTGTTTCACTGGGGATAACTTTGCAATTTATGATTCTACCCCAGTGCCCTTTACATACTAGCAGGAAGTCTACCTGAGTTGCATGCTGGCCACTCGTGTATGTAACCTTGTGACTCTCTTGATGAGCCATGTGTTGGCTACTATCAAGCCATCTTCCAGACAGAAGTCTAGAATAGCTTCTTCCTTATTCCTGTTTCCCCACCCATGTGGACCCAGACAGTCCTCATATCCTTTTCTGTCTGTCCCAATATGTACATTCAGGTCACCCATTATCAACACCAATTCATGATGTCCTGCTTTATCTAGTAAGTCCTGCAACTGCTGTCTGAATGCACTTCATTTCCTCACTATCACATCCTTGATGTGGGCTATAGGCAGAGATTATGCATATTGCTCTAGCATTAGGCTGGAGTCTGATTGCTATGAGTCTGTCACTAATTCTGATGACATCCCTCATTGTCTTCTTTAGCCTCACCCTCACGAAAAATCCCACACCATTTCTATACTGTCCTCCTCCTGAGTAGTAGACTCTGGCCAAGTGGCTTTTCTGCACTTCCTTTCCATCTTGTATTTTGGATATATAGGATGTCTAGCTTTTCCTTACCATCATATCATCCACTTTAAAGCTCCATGCTGTCAGTGAAGCTGATTTGAGTGTAGCAATTTTGGCAGGTTGACTGATTTTACGTCCAGCTTTCACTCAACAGAACTATCCTGGGTAAGCTAATCTGGGTAACTGGGCACCAGCTGGCCAGTAGCTTATAGGCCCAGGGCTGCTGGGCTTTATGATGGACATACACACTGGCCAACAGGGGCACATACAACCCTCCCACTGTTAGCATGGGTCCCTGACGTAGGTCAGAGTAGGCCAGGTCCCCAACCTATTTATCACCTACAAATATCCATGCCCATATGACAACCTTAGTTAACATGACAGAATCACCTACAGCCAAATGTTTACACTGCCACTTGATTAGCCCTGCCAAAGTACAGAGTCTATGATCCATGTTCTCCTACTTTGAGGGTACTGCACACCACAGTAGATGCCTGAAGGGATAGGTCTATCCAACTCTTCCCCCTAAAAGGTACTATTTAGAGTCTGTGCTGCTGCCCACAGCTCTGTTTTTGGGTGAGTTTTTTCAGATGGAAACATTCAGCACCCCACAGACACAGGGGAAACATGCAAACTCCAAACAAGCATTGGCCAGAGGTCAGGATCGAACCTTGTGCATGGGAGATGACGACCTTAACCATTATGCCAACTGGTCTCATGATGGTTAAAATATAAGGAATTAACAACAGTGCCTAGATCCCTTACAATAGTGTCTGAATGGATGGGTGTGCCATCTATATTGTAGAGCAAATGCTTTGCTAAAATCAATTATACTACATCTTTTCACATTTAATTTGAGACCATCATTCTTGCACCAACAGTTAACAAGGTCTAACCCATGTTGGAGCAATCATGAGTCAGTGCAAGACAGAATAACACCCAATTTACAGTCAGATAACCACAGCCCAGGAGTGTTAGTGAAGGACTGAAAATTAGATGCCAATAGAAGAGGGTCCAAAAATGGTGACCTGTGGTATATCACTAGTGATTTTTTCCCCTTCAGAAGCAACACTTGTAAAATGTTGGGCTTGGCAGGGATTTGAACCCAAAACATCTTGCACTCTAATTCAGAATCATACTGCTAAACCAATAAGCCATGCTAGACACAAGGAAAACATAGAAACTCAGCACATGCACTAATCAGAAGGACCCTGGTGCTGTGCCGCATACAGCTTAGCACTGAACCACTGCTGCTCAACTACCAACCACCTATGCTCTGTTGCTTCCATGACTCCATTCATTTTTGAGTGTACCCTGTTGGCATACCTCTCATGTTCAACTGAGAGGGCTTGGTTTGAATGCAAAGCCTTCCATCCTTGAGGCAGAAGCACTCCATATTTGTTCTTGGCGGAGGAGGAGCCCCACATGGGCATGAGAAAAACATGCATATGCAACACAGACAGTGACCAGTGGTCAGGATCGAACCCTACATTTTGTTTCAGTCAGGTGAAGGCCATAACCATTATTTTGCTGTGTTGTCCCAAACATCCTATAAAGAAGCCCCTGTTGAAAGAAGCCACAACCATGGCCTCTTTTAGGGCAGGTCAGTGCAATTAACTAGCAGCACCATCTGATATCTGTAACAGCCAAGTGTATCTGCATACTAATACTGCTATACAATGCACATCCTACTTGTCAAGCTTGCCTAGTACTGTTATTTTGTATTTTATATTTGACTGAAAATAGCCATAGCAGTCCAGCTCACTTACAAATAAATAAATAAATAAATAAACAGAGACACAAGCAAACAAAATTCCTCACTGCAAAACACTGACAAGGAGACATGGAAAAAAGCAGGAATGAATACATAAAACTCTATGACAATAACCATATTGTTCAAATCTCAGTCAAAATTTATTTTTTTAACTCAACAAACCTGTGGAATGGCTTAGTATCTCTGCTTCTCAGTGTCAAACACCAGACACACACACACACACACACACACACACACACACACACACACACACACACTCATACGCAAACACACACACTTTGGATTTCCAGGATAAATGGCATCTGCATCTATTGTGATCCCACCGTTATAAAACTGCAGTTTGCTTCACTTTGTTTCACAGCTGGATCTCATTTGTTCATAACACTACACAACAGTAGCTTGATGTATGAGGCCCATACATGAAAGGTAGCAGATGCTGCTAAATTAAGGAAAACAATGCACACAATCTTTAACTGTACAACTCCCACAAAATAGACAATCAACTGTGAAAGAGATCTCAAAGGATGCAAGGAAATTTAACAGGGTTAAATTTTCCATCTGTACTACAGTATTTCCAGGTGTGTTATAATAAATGATTACAGGATATTTAACTTACAGTAAATTATTTGTTTTGCCTAACTTTAGTCTGCACAGTAGACACAGCAAATTAAAATGTTTCATTATTATTCCAAGACAATTTTTCATAAATGCCATGAACTGGAACTGCAAACTAGCAAGGACTCAGAAGACAGAGCTTCAAAAAATTAATCAGTTAAGAACAAATACCAAGGGAAACAAAGTTCCCCCTCATGGCCGTAAGATTTTCTAACAGATTTACAAACACCTTGGTTCAGTGATATAAAATGGTTTGATGAACCTGCTCTTGGAAGAAGTATATCCCCGGTGAAATTATCTCCTGTCAGAAAATAATTTACTAAAATCAGAGGGCCAGCTGCCAGCAAAAGAAACATTACAAAGCCCAAATGCACAGAATCTGGCCACTGTCCATATTTATCATGCTACAGTAACATATCTACAGCTAAGTCACTTCACAAGGCTTCCACAGTCATGATGAGAATACAAGTATTATGCCAGAAACACTGCTTAAACATTTTGAGCAGCTTTGTGATTCAAGTCTTTATTTTTTTTCAGTTATTTTTTTACATGCTGACAAACATGCTTATGATTTAGGCTCATAAATGACTGCCACAGGATGTCTGAAACATTTTTCATCATCAGCTATAGCAGTTGCACTCCAATCTCCAATTACCTGGTTTTCTTAAGAAAGCAAACAATGAAGTCTGTAGAATTTATACATGCCTTCTGTGATATGTATCAAAGAATCACTTCTAAAATCAGGGTACAATGTACAAACCCCTTTACTACAGTACCCCAAATGCTGAACTGCAATCATAACATGAGTGGGATGACTGGGTGTGGGCAATGCCTCAAAGCAATAATAAACTATATCAGATCAGAAAACTGGGATGTTTTATGTGACATCCTGGAATGCTGAATATGTAGAAACCTGACAATAGTTACACTTTGCACCTAAAACAGCAAACAGTCTCCACGTTATCAGATTCCTGTCATTCTCAATGAGCTGATGATGTAACCAAAGGGGTTTTCACTTCAGAACTATCTGAGGGAAAATGCAGCCGTGTCAATGTGTGACAACAGTAAACTGGAGCACTGCAGAATGCCACAACACTGTCAGTGCCTAGGGGAGGTGCAATCAGTAGAGAAGACCTGCCTAGTAAATGCAGCAGAAGTACCGTGGTCTGCTCTGTGCAAGTTCATCCAGAAGGCTTCCAATGTTATTTACATGTAAATACAGTTGTGATACTCAAGCCTTTATTTATTAAAAAGAAAAAAAAAATCTCCTGGAATGGACTGTAGCAGTGACCACAGCTGAGTCACTGGGTGCCCAGATGCATATGGTTAATAATCAGAATAGATAGTAATGTGCACCTGTGCTTGTTTCAAAGTAAAACAAGGTATTAATGACTGTTCTTGCAAAATGGCCACTAGTGGACTAAAGTCCATGAATGTCCAATCTTGATGTCTATGAAGCTTCATGACGTTCTGCAAAAAAAAAAAAAGCAACACATGGCAAAGCTAGCACTGACTATATGACTCACTGCATTAAAGTAATTTGTTAAGGGTAACAACTGGATTACAGTCAGTAAGAGCTATGAGGTTCCATATGGCACTTAGCTGCTACAAAACTGATTGAAAGCCACAGAGCTTTGATGCATCTTTAACAGCTTATTCTTCTGACTGAACCAATGTAAAACTGGCCTAGAAAAAAAGAAAGATAGAGACGAAGACCATAAATAACACTGTGATGTGTGTGTTGCAAGTGCTCTCTTTTTCTTGCCCAGACACTTTCCTTGCTAGTCATGTCTTTGAAGTGCACAAAAATAAAAAATAACTGCAGGAAAGGAAAATTCCTTCAGTTATTCATAACCAACAAAAAGAACAGTCATCGTACCTCAGCTTTCACATTCAAGGAGAAGCTTAGAACACAAGTACAGCTAAATAAACAACTTGTGTACTTTTTCTGCAGTTTGGTCTGTGCTTTGACAGGACAATGTGAGCTGGGAGTTGGTGAATGGTGCTGTAGTAGACTGTGCTCTGAAAGCTGGGGAATGCTACTGTAGTGCACTGGGGCTAAGGACTAGGTAATGATGCTGTGGTGCTTAGTGGGTTGTGACTTTGAGAATGGTGTTATAGTGCACTGTGGAGTGATAAGTGAGGGATGGTCCTGTAGTTCTTTGTGGAATAACAGCTGGGAGATGATTTTGTGGTGCAGTTTGGGGTGACAGCTGGGGAATGATGCTGTAGTGCAGTGTGGGTTGACAGTAGGGGAATGATGCTGTAGTGCAGTGTGGGGTGACAGCTGGGGAAAGATGCTGTAGTGCAGTGTGGGGTGACAGCTGGGGAATGATGATGTAGTGCTGTGTGGGGTGACAGCTGGGAGATGGTTCTGTGGTGCTGTGTCGAGTGACAGCTAAGGGATGATGCTGTAATGCAATGTGGAGTGACAGCTGGGGAATGATGCTGTAGTGCAGTGTGGGGTGACAGCTGGGGGATGATGCTGTCATGCAGTGTGGGGTAACAGGTGGGAGATGGTGTAGTTCACTATGGGTGACAGCTGGGGGATAGTGCTGTAGTGCAGAGTGGGGTGACAGCTGGGGGATGGTGCTATAGTACAGTGTGGGCTGACAGCTGGGGTGTGGTGCTGTAGTTCATTGTGAGCAGGGAGGTGAGAAATTATGTTTTAGTGCACTGGACTGGGAGTTGGGGAATGGAGCTGTATTGCTCAGTGAGCTGGTAGGTGAGAAATGGTGCTGTAGTGCACTGTGGGCCATAGCACTTAAGTACACCTCATTGTGGGGAATGCTCTCCATTTCACACACAAGTGAAACAGCATTTCACTACTCTGCTTTTAGCAGTGGTGGCTCCACTTTCTGTTCTCTGATCGACTCCCAATCTGCAATTATAGGCAACTGCAAAGAGAGAAGAAGAGAAAGCGAGCCAATCCGAGAATTACTTTGACTTCTGGTGCAGAAGAGCCAACTAGAATGCTTGTAGATACAAGTCCATGGCTTCAGAGCAGCCTATTAAGCCACCGTGAAGTACAGACATGAAACTGAAATAATCTGCTGTCATTTTCCTTTTCCCTTGATAGTCAAGGTTGTGGCTAATCATGCTTAGTGAGTGGGGGGGGGGGGGGGTTAAAAAAGCAAAACAGGACTAAAACAGATGACTGCTGTACCACAGCAGTTATGAGGACTTGTGTGTGTGTGTGTGTGTGTGTGTGTGTGTGCGCGTGTGTGTGACTGTTAGAGAGTACAGGGAGACAGAGAAAGTGTGTGTGTGTGACAGTGAGAGAGTATAGGGAGACAGAAAAAGTGTGTGTGTGTGTGTGTGTGTGTGTGTGTGTGTGTGTGACAGTGAGAGAGTATAGGGAGACAGAAAAAGTGTGTGTGTGTGTGTGTGTGGGGGGTCAATGTGTGTGTGTGTGGGGGGGAGTTAAAAAAGCAAAACAGGACTAAAACAAATAATTGCTGTACCAGCAGTTATGAGGCTGTTTGTGTGTGTTTATGCCTGTGTGTCTGTGTGACAGAGAGACAGTGAGACAGTAAAGGGAGACACAGAAAGTGTGTGTGTGTGTGTGTGTGTGTGTGTGTGTGTGTGTGTGTGTGTGTGAGACTTAGCTCAAGAATCAGGAACACAGGACAATAACAACTGAGGAAAAAGCTCTCAAATGAGCGGCACATTTTAAATACTATTCTTATATACCTAGACATTTGCTAGAACAACATGTTTGCATTAACATGCATTTAAGAAAGATGAAGTCTGAAACTCAAAAAGTCTGTCATTATTTAGAGACTGCAGACTTCAATATGTGATGAACATCTGAGTAACAGACAAAAATATGAGGAAAGAAAATTAGGGATAGTCAGCAAAATCATTGATAGCTGAGAACATTATGTGTTTATGTGTACGGAGGGGGAATTGTGTCTGAGAGCAGTGACTTTACTATTGGTACAATTTATGCATTTCTTCATTCAATGGATCAGAATAAAACATCTGATCAGTTCACAGTCAATAAAGTGACTCTAGTTGTTGGTCAACTCTGTGTGTGTGTGTGTGTGTGTGTGTGTGGGGTGAATGCCTATGCATCTCTCTGCATGAATCTCTGTGCCCAGCACTTACAGCCTTTTTACTGGCTGAGCATCGGTTAAATGTTTTATTCTGATTCAATGAATGAAGAAATTTGTAAATCATACCAACAGTTAAGTCAATGGCGTGTGTGTGTATTTATATGCGGAGTCACTATGTTTTTCTGGTTCTGCATCTGTGTGCATGTATATATGTGTGTTTTTGTACTTGTGTGTCTCCATGTGTGTGCCTGTAGACATTATTAAATACTGTACACTTTAGATGAAGGACCATAACCATGATATGCATTTTGTACAGGATGAAAATAGGGTGTTCCACATTTTGATTATTTGTCACACATTATTATGGTTAATGTTCCACACGGGCCTATTAGCAGGTTGAGACTTGTGCTTAGGGCTGGGGAATGGCTCTGCACCACATTGTGGGCTTGGAGCTATGGAATGGTGACAGCTGATAGCTGGGGGTTAGTGCTGTAGTGCACTGTGGGCTGGGAGATGAGGAATGGTGCCATAGTGCACTGTGGGCTGGCAGCTTTGCAACAAAACACTGGTTTCTGTCCTTTGGCATTGGATTCTTAGAGTTTGATTTCTACTACTGTTTCATCACTCCATTTATTGCAGTACAGACTGTTTTTGTGAAGTTTGGTATTTATCAGTACTGTGAGTGCCAAAATTGAGGGAGTATTCTTCCAGCCAGCCAGTAAAATGGAAGAAGTAATTGAGTTTGGTCATTCTGTGAAAACTCTTCTTCTGAAAGAAGGTAACCCTTTATTATCAAAGACTATTACAGCACCAGCATCCGTGGTAACCGCTGACCAGTCTATAGATGCTTTTGAAAGAACAATGGATTCACTAGAGAAAAAAGTGCAGGCATTTAAGCAGCTCCAATGGCAGCGGTTAAGCTTTCAAGCTTATTTGGAGCTGGGAATAGTGCCTCGTGGATTAAGAGTGCTTAAAATGCCTTCTTATGCTAACACATATCCGGAACTTTTAAAACAGTGGCAGCAGTTAAATGTAAAGTTAAGGACAGCTTATATGCGCTTAATGAATAACTTCTTTGAGAATACTGAGAAAGAACTTAAAGAGGAAATGTTTAAATTGGAGAATGAACTATTAAACATGCCCTGTTTCCCTAATGTATCAACTACATACCAGAATATGCTTGACAGAATGTACTTGTTTGATACTAGGCTAGAAATGAAAAAAATGTAATAAAATAAGTCGAGACATAAACGACTTTAGACAAGGACACATTTTTTCTTGGCCTAAATCAGACTATGTAAGAAATCAACAAAATTACATTAAAAATTAATAGAAATGGTGATGTGGATAACTTTGAGCCAGTTAGAAGTGATGAGACAGCTCCGCTAACCAATGGGAACATCAAGTCCTCTGTATTAGTCTCAGCCTTCCAATCAACAGGAATCTTTGGTTCTGCCTATAGTAACATCAGCAGGAGGTGTAGCAGCAGAGCTTATAAGAGGAAGTGATGAAAAAGTGCAGCTAACTCCTAAGACAAGCTACAAACAGCGTAGCGTCTCTACTTTCTTCAAAAAGCAACAAAACAGACAGCAACATGTGCCAGTAGCATTTCCTTTTCAGCTAAACCTTCTGGAGAAGGTGGGAAGCTCGCAAAGATCTCAACAAAGAGGGAGGTCCACACAGCGCCGAACGCACAGCATTGTAAATAGGTCAAAAAGGAAAAACAGCAGTCCAGCTCAAAACAGCAAGACGGCTCAACATTAATACATAAAAGTAAAGCTACTTTGAATTTATTTAACTATCAGTTAACTGAATTGCATTTATCTGTGTTGGGAAAGGGACTGAAATTCATCACAACATGTAGTGATGACATTGTAAAGGTGCTAACAGATTTGCAATTGTTTGTACAAAATCTAAGCCTAAAGCTGATTTTTGGAAGAGATACAACACAAGAAAAGACTGTTTGTAAGAAATTAAGTACATTCACACCAGTATGTTGTCCATTTTTAGTGGCATTTAGTAATATCTGTGAAAGTGAATTAAGAGAATTATATTCTAGAAGTACTAAACAGCATTATAATTTAACATATGCAGAAAATATAGTCCTTAAACAGTTGGAAAGTGATAGACACATTATTATAAAGCAGGCTGATAAAGGGGATGCCACTCTAATAATGGACAGAGTAAAATATATGGCATCTTTAAATGAAATGGTACAGGATGTAGAGACCTTTAGAAAAATAACTTTTTTAGAAGTAAAAAAACATATTTCTAAAATAAATATGGCCATTTATGAATTACAATTGATGAGTGATATTAATGTGGAATTGTTTAATTATTGTGTCTGTTCCATGCCCTAGAATACCACAAATATATGGTATTCCTAAAATAAAGAATCCAAAGGCAGTAACAAACTAACACAGTCCAACAAAATCACTGATTCTAGGCAGACCAACACACAAAAATCCAAGATATCCGATCTTAATGTAATTGTAATTTAATTAAGCAAAAACAGTACACAAACTTTTTGTTCTCCTTACAATACAAAGAACTTCTTCAGATAAAAGTATCAAACAGTCAATGAAGTTTAAATCCATTTTTTTAAGAAAACGTGATTTACAAATCCAAGCCCATTGGATACTTAATTACTGAATTAAACTTCCTTAATTGATTTACCACTTAACCCTCAAGGGTCTTATTACCAACAACTTGTCCAAGTTTGTATAATACCTTATGTCTATTTGTCCCCAAATGGAGTGCAAAAATGTGACACAATACCGAAAAATATATGATATAAACATACTAAAATATTTATATATCTTTCGTAAGCCTACATACTCTAACACATTTCTTCATTTCACAAGTAATCATCCATTATCACAAAAGAGATCATTAGTCAAAGGCCAATTAGTAAGAGCAGCCAGAATGACCTCTAGGCTGGATGTGTTTCTGAGGGAATGTGGCATTTTGTACCAGTTATTTTTACAAAGGGGTTACCCTACATCATTACTGCAAGACTTAGCAGAGGAAGTACAAAGTTAAAGGGATGCAGGAATTTATCTCCACTCTTGACAGGGGAAAGCATTACTCAGGATACTATACCAGCGAGGACGAGGGAGTACAACCCTTGTAGCTTTATTTTTCAATACAGTATCAATGCAAAGGAGATAATTATGCTTATAAAGAAAAACTGGGGCATAATTATGCAAGACACACTATTATGCGACAAACTGGAAAATCAACCAGGTTTCATTTTTAAGAGGGGTGCTAACCTTAAACAAATTTTAGAAGGACAAAAACAACCATTTTCAGTGAAGAAAGGCATGTTCAAATGCCAAATGTGTAATTACTGTAAATATATAGATGTGGGTGCAAGTTTTGAACTTAGAGGCAGAAAATTTACAACTAATTATAAGTTCGACTGCCACAGTAAACAAGTAGTATATCTGGCAAAGTGTTTGAAATGCCCGGCCTTCTACATTGGTAAAACCGACAGAAGGCTGAGGGAACGGATCTACGAACATGTATATAGTATAAGTAGAAATAAATTAGAAAACGCCCTGACAAGACACATAAATGAACAAGTAGATCATAAATTTATTTTCAGTGTCATAGATCACATCCCTTATGATGTGAGAGGAGGACCATGTACATTGAAATTAGAAAGATTGGAATTATTGTGGCAATTAAGGTTAGACGCTGCCCATTTTCCAGGTATTAATGAGATATCTTCTTTAGCCTGCATTTTAAAACTCAGGAACTTAGCACGCTGATTAAAGAAAATTATCCAGTGAAATATCAGCAATTTTTAATGGAATTTTAACTTTTTTTTTAACATTTTCTATCCCTCCTTGGTACATGTCTTAGATATAATATATAATTTATGAGTTTATGGAACATCTTTGATTTGTATACAGGTTATAGGTTAATATAAATTATTTTAAATGGATCATTTTATTATATTGTTTTATTAAAATTTGATAGTTGAAATATTTTTTTAAATATTTTAGTATGTTTATATCATATATTTTTGGGTATTGTGTCACATTTTTGCACTCCATTTGGGGACAAATACAGACATAAGGTATTATACAAACTTGGACAAGTTGTTGGTAATAAGACCCTTGAGGGTTAAGTGGTAAATCAATTAAGGAAGTTTAATTCAATAATTAAGTATCCAATGGGCTTGGATTTGTAAATCACATGTTTTTTAAAAAAATGGATTTAAACTTCATTGACTGTTTGATACTTTTATCTGAAGAAGTTCTTTGTATTGTAAGGAGAACGAAAAGTGAGTGTACTGTTTTTGCTTAATTAAACTACAATTACATTAAGATCGACTATCTTGGATTTTTGTGTGCTGGTCTGCCTAGAATCAGTGATTTTGTTGTATTCCTAAATTACATAAAGATGTGTTAACCCCCCCAAGAACAACAGTCTCAGGGGGTGGTTGGATAACTGAGCCCATTTCTATGTATTTGCAGAAACAGTGGAAAATTTATTTAGAAAAATGCCCTAGTATTTTGAAAGATACAACAGACTTTTTGTGTAAGTTGAAAGAATGGTATGTTAAACATCAACAGATGGATTGTATCTTTGTTACATTGGACATTATGTCCCTATCTACAGTAATACCAAATAGATATGGGATAGATGCTATACAAGATTATCTAAGTGTGGAAGCAGGCCTACAGGCTAGATATATATAAACTGTTCGTACACTATTAGAATTAGTACTAACCAAAAACATTTTTTTGTTGGATAATGAACCTTACTTGCAGTTGGCAGGTGTGGCCATGGGTACTCCCATGGCTAACACGTATGCTAATTTAGTACTATATGAATGGGAGAAGAAATTTACTTATAGTGAATGAAATGTTTTGAATGTTGTTGTTTGTCTTTCGGCTTTTCCCGGTTAGGGGTCGCCACAGCGGAACTCCGGTCCGCTAATGATTGGCAGTTGGTTTTTATGGTGTAGAGTTGCCAGCCCGATGCCCAACCTTCAACGAAGGCACACCCATTCAACGCATGCCTTTCGAACGCCCATGTTTTGAATAATAATGTTATATTTTATCAAAGGTTTGTAGATGACTGCTTTCTTATTTGGAAAGGTATGTTACAGGATTTAAATACATACATCGCCTATCTTAACTCCACTACTAGTTTTCTAAAGTTTAAAATGGAGAGTTCAAATGAAAAGACAGTTTTTTTAGATGTAGAGATAAGAAAAATAGAAGGTAAAATAGAAACTAGGGTACATAAGAAAGATGTTCAAGTAAATCGCTATGTAAAAGGGCATAGCATTCATGCACCTCATGTATTCACAGGGGTACAAGTGCACAGTTAACTAGACTAAGCAGACTTAATACAGAAGTTAGGATTTTTAGACAACAAGCAGAAGATATGATGCAAGAATTTTATGAAAGTGGATATGATTTAGGAAAAGTGAAAGAGGTTTTTGATGAAGTTTGTGATCAAAGACATAATAATGTTAAACCTATATTTTTAGATGGTAATGTCAATGTATTATTAACACAGAAGAATAAAAATGATAAAATAAGGTATCTAACTACTTTTAATGCAAAAACTGCTGAAGTGAAGAAAATTATAGAAATAAATTGGGCAATTCTGATGGCAATGCCTGAGTTGCAACAAATTTGTGGTGATAGATCATTTTTTGCTTATAAAAATCAAAAAAATAAAATAAAGAGAAGGTTGTGTTATAAGAATTTTAAACAAACTGACAGCATAAAAAATGTTTTAGTAAACCAGGTACTATAAAATGCTTAAACTGCAGTTGTTGCATGGATATTTATACAGAAAACAACATTTTTAAACACCCCATAACTAATAAAGAATATATGTTTGATTGTTCAGAAAATTGTAATACCACTGATGTTATTTACTTAGATACCTGTAACTCTTGTTCATCAGTCTATGTCAGAAAAACTATAAGGAGACTAAGAGAACGTATAGTGGAACATAAGTCTGATATTAGAAGAAATATCAGAACTAACGCGTTAAGTAAACATATTTCCGAAAAAGGTCAAGAATATCAATTTAAATTTAGAGTTATTGATGTAATATATATTAGTAGTAGGGGTGGTAACATTAATAATATTGTTGAACTTAAAGAGTATGAATGGATAGTTAGGCTACAGGCAGACTTCTTACCTGGTTTAAATAATGCTGTTAGTCTGAAGCCTATTTTAGTAAAAAAAACAGGCAGAAAATCTATAGTTTTTATGTATATATTTATTTATATGTGTATGGTATGTGCATATATTTTTATGTATATATTTATTTATATGTGCATATATTTTTATGTATATATTTATTTATATGTGTATGGTATGAGCATATATATTTATACATGCATATATATTTATATATAAATTTTAAATGATTTTTTTACATATACATGCATTGTTATAAAGTATATATTGTTATACAGGGAGGTGGGGTATCGTTATTATTGTATGATAGGCTGGCTGTAATCATGTGTTTATAAGAACTCCTACTTAAATGTGGTATTTTTCATTTTTATGATAGTAGCACTGAGGAAGGGTGTTTGTGACCAGAAAGCTTTGCAATAAACGTTGGTTTGTGTCCTTTGGCATTGGATCCTTAGAGTTTGAATTCTACTATTGTTTCTTCACTCCATTTATTGCAGTACAGACTGTTTTTGTGAAGCTGAGGAATGGTACCTTTTTTAATTTCTCCAAATCTTTTGGGTTTCTAATACCATGACAGGAATGGACTTAATTCCTAAATCAAAGTTCAATTAAAGTTCTTAAAATTAGTATCGTTTCAATCTTTGATGACAGCCAGAAGCTTCGCAGCACCTGCAACGTGTCCAGTAATGACTCCTTTTGCAATTCGTACAAAGTTACAAGTATTGGTAACATATCTAAATACAATTGTAGATTTTTTTATAAGACCCATTGCTCCTATTACTACTTGGACTGTCTGGGTATCTTTCTTCCACATTGCTCTCGTTTCTGCTGGCAAATCCTGACATTTTATGACTTTGTGTCTCTCTGTATGCAAGACACTGTTGTCACTGGGTGTGGTGATGTCAATGATCAGTGCTACTTTTATCTTCTTTTCATGGACCACTGTATCTGGTTTTCTAGCATCTATCTTTTGAACTGTTGGTAATGGATGATCCCATGTGATTTTTCCAACAAATTACCGGAACCACCACGATGATGATAAAAAACTGTTTTATTTCAATAAAAACAAGCGCTTTCACGCACTAACAAGTGCGCTTCTTCAGGTTATAACAATTTTTAAAAAAATGCATCAGTATATATACATACCACACCCTACTTAACAAGCCAAAACGGCGGCAAAAACCCAATTAATTATGTAAATTAAGAGTATTGTAAACTCTTGTTGCTAACAACAGCACTATACTGGCTTGACAACAGGCACAGATTTAATATGTGATGTAAGCATAGCATGTAGAAATATGCATAAACCAAGGATCAAATCTAATCAAAGAATTATTATTAAAACTATTAGATAAAAATCTATTAGATAAAAATCTAAAGACCCTTATATATAATTAAATCATATGGCATTCTTACTAGAAATAGATAACATCACACTGCACAGTCTATTATAAATACTACTAAAAAGAATCCAAAAAGAGGGGGTATAATGGAGGGAGGGGAGAAACGGAGGGGAAAGGAACAGAAAGGAAACGAAGAAAGGTAGGGAAAAACAATAAATAAGATAAAGGAAAAAAGGACAACAACGAAAACGTGATGGGGGAAGAAAAGGAAAAAAGAAAACAGTGTGTGTGTAAGAACGAAATATCTGAATTAAAAATCATGACATCCCTGCCAAACAAAATATATATCCTTACTTGTTCTAAGATAACACATACATGTACAAGGAGACGTAATGAATATATCTTATAGTAAACACATAAAAGTTACTAACATGTGTCACAATCCTAACCATAAGAGTGGCATAGTTTTATAAAAGGGCTGGTCTTATGCTGACTGATGTATTAAGACCAGGTTCTAAATGTGCCCTAAGTGTCAGAATCCATCTTAATTCATATAATTCAAGAGTTCCCAATATGTCACCTTCACGTTTATTAGGGTGCAGGATCTGAAGCACCCTAAAACTAAATTCATGGGTCACAAACTCCTGACAGTGCCGAGCCAATACGTTATTATCATTCTTTTTGCGTATATCATAGATGTGGTTATACACGCGATCTTTAAATCTACGTGTAGTAAGGCCCACATAATATGCCTCGCAACTATTACAAGTGGCTAAATAAATTACATTAGTGGTATCAGTTTTCTATCCTCATATTGCTGTTTTTTGGTGATAAATCTGCATATGCAGCATTTCTTACAAGGAAATGTTCCTAGTCTATAGTTGGTTCTCACATCTATCGGTATGCATGAAATCTTTTCATTGCACAACATCCTTTTCAAATTGAGACAGTTATTGTATCTAAATGTTGGACATTTGCCTACTATATTCAATAACTCCTTGTTCATACTTAATAATTTCCAGTTCCTAGCCAGGATTTCTTTGATATACTTGACATCATTAGTGTACTTGATGTCATACTGCACCTTGCCCTTCTGTGATCTGATTTGATGGTGATATTTATATCTCTTCCCAGAATTAATATCAGGAGCATTCAAATGATCACCTCCATAGTTCATAGCCAAATAAGTGGGATAACCTCTATTCATAAAGCATTGCCCCTGAAGATCTAAAAGACGTTCTCTCTCACTGTCCGTATTGCAGATCTTAACAACTCTATCCATCTGATTATTAACCACATTGGGGAAGATGTGTCTAGGGTGCATGCTTTCATAGTGTAATATCCCATTTTTCCAACAAGGCTTCCTGTACAAAGAGGTGAGAAAAACATTCTCACCGCTTTTTACTATGGAGACATCAAGATAATTAATACTTGTCAAGGAAACCTCATACGTAAAACTCAAAAAAGAGGTTGTATTCCCCATGTATGCCACAAAGTCCTGCAGGGATTCTAAGGTCCCATTCCAAAAGAGAATAATATCATCTACAAACCTCCTATAGTAGATAGCTCTATTAATAAAAATCTCTTCATTAAATATATGTTCCCTCTCCCACTCATATATAGCTATATTCGCATAGGCATTTGCACATGCCTGCCTATACACATTATCCCGGAACATAAACACATTATTATTTAATATCATTTCCAGCAAAGTGCATATGACAAACTGCTCATTGTTACTAATATAGTCATACTGATTAAGATGTTTCCTGACTGCCTCTATACCGAAGTCATTCGGGATACTAGTAAATAAACTCTTAATATCTAAGGTCACCATAAGAGTTTCCGATGTCACCCTTTCTAATAACGCCACTTCCTTCAAATCATCCAATAGGTTATAAGAATTCTTTAGGATTGTAGATATTTTCTCAACTAAGGGACCAATTTTAGATTGCACATACTTAGATGCATTCTCAGTAGCCCATAATCTGCCCGATACTATCGGCCGTAAGGGTGGGGGAAACATATCCTTATGCACTTTGGGCAACCCCTTTATTAACGGTATCAAGGGTGCCTCAATATCAAGATATTCATACAGGGATTTATTGATACACCTGGACATCAAAAGATCGTATAGTGTGTCGTGGATATTCCTAATAATTATAACTATCTCTGATCTATTTATAGGACAGTAAGCAACATCATTGCTAAGCATATCATACATCCAGTTATCATATGCCGTAGAATCCATTTATCGGCAGGTCTAAACGTTAAACCAGTATCTTTACACAGAGCTTCCAGGCTCTGTTTCTGAAGTGCAGTCATGTTCACAAACAATTTTTTATGTCGCTTTTCACTAAAGTAGACATAAAAATCATGCTCGCAAGCTTTCTGAAAGCTTTCAATAGAATTCGGTAGCGGTGGCACAAACAAGCTCTTCCTTTTTAGCTCCGCAGTATCATGTTCAGCAACAGAATTCGCTGAGTCTTTAAAAAGCAGCTTGAGGGCTACTTTCCTGGTAAATTTACGAAGTGCAATCAAAGTGTCCGATAATTCACTCCCTTTGGAGGGTATGAAAGAAAGCCCCTTATTCAATACAGAGCAGTCAGTGTCAGTCAGTACCCTAGAAGACATATTGAAGAACAAGGTATTCAAAACCTCTTTTTCCTGGTCCCCCAATTGTCGCCAGATATCTTGCGCTTGCCTCTCTGTGATGTAAACTTCATCATTTCTATGATGCTTTGTGTTCATGTTTCCAGTGTTTTTCAGCCACTTCAATACCATAATGTTTGCACTATCCCCAGTGCAACAATCTTGCCACATTATTACGCCTTTCAGTATACAGTTCTTCTGCTATTAGTATATCACAACTAGCTATGAGGTGTGCGGCTGTTTACTGTTTTCTCTGTTTCTCCTACATGTTCATTAGACTTTGCAAGCCAACGCGTACACAGCCCCCTATCCTGGGATGCCAACATTAACCTTTCATCTCTTGGTTTGAATTCACCTCACCTTAACCATTCCTGCATTTATTCCTGATCAACATGAGGTTCTTCCAGGAGTTTTCTATACTTGCAACTATATTTATGCATTTTCATCTTATATTCTTTCTTTTGTTTTTGGCACACTAAGTTGCTGCCTGATTTTTATCTACTTCTGCTTTGATTTCCATTCCTGCTTGACACTGATATGCTTCTGCTAGATTAAGCAGAGAAGTCATCTTAACTTTATTCTCCTCATGTTTCAAAACGTTCACTACATTTGGGTCTTGTGAGGTCAGCAGATATGTGTGGAGTCGCACAAATGCAGATCTATACATGTAATCAATTTCAAGGAGGCCCATTCCTCCTTTGGAATGGGGGAAATATAATCTTGGTATGCACTTATTTTTATAAATCATTTGGTGAGAATGAAGCATCCTTCTTGTTTTCCTATCTAATCTAACCAACACGTTTTGGGGCCAGTCAGTCACTCCAAAACTGTAAGTTAGGACAGGAACAGCAAACTGGTTATAGCTTGGATTTTATTCCTAGATGTCAATGCTGTTTTCAGGATTAATTTAAGTCTTGTAAAGTATTCCTTACTAAGTTTTATTCACATTTGTTCATGTTTTATTTTTGATCCTTCATCAGTTCCCGAATATTTATACACTTCCTCTTGCTCAACTACTTTCATATCACATTTTTGTCCCAAACTGATGTTTTCCTGATTCTGCAGTTTTCCTGCTTTAAAGGTTGCTTTTGCACATTTATCAAGATCAAATGACATTCTTATATCATCTGAAAATGTTTTGACAACTTGCAGTTGTACTTTCAGCTCATCTGATGAGCTATACAGTTTTAAATCATCGATAAAGAGAAGATAAGTCTTTACACTTTATTTTCTAGGAGCTAAATTTTAGCCATGGCCTAAGCTGTTACATAGACAGCTTAATGGTTTAAGGGTAAGGCAGAATAGCAGCAGTGACAGAGAGTCACCCTGGAATATCCCCCTTTGAATTTTTATCCCTAGGATACTAATTTGTCCTTTATCATGGCTTAATTGCAAAGTGGTCTGCCACTGTTTTATGGTCACTGTAATGTGTAGTCAATCAGTGTAGGGTGTATCTTAGACATTTTTAGCACTCTTTTATCCATGAATGTGGGATACTATCAAATGCTTTTTAGTAGTCCATCAATGCCATAGTTTGATTCTTCCTTTTTTTACAGTTCTCCACTATGACTTTATTTAACAAAAAAATGATCCTTTTTTCCATATGACTTTCTTTTATTGCCCTTTTATTCAACTGCCATAACTGAGTTTTCTTCTAAATGACTGTAAACTGTCGGCATAAATTCCCATGTATAGTTTATACGTCGTCGGAAGGCAAGGTATTGCTTCATAATTTTTAGGGTAGCTTATAGGTTCATTCTTAAGTAGGAGGATTGTTTTTCCTGTTGTTAATCAGATTGGTCTCTGTTCAGGTGTGCATATAAATACTTCTTACTCATGGCTAAATCTTCGTGTAAAGGCATTAACACTTTTAAACAAAAGGTAGACACTGCATCTGGGCCTGGGCTTTTCCAGTTAGAGGCTTTTCTTAACTTTGTTTCAATCTCTCTGGCTGTTACTTCATCCCATTTCATATTCTGTACCTTTAAACTTCTTATTGTTTCTTTTACTTCATCTATCCATTTAGTATCTTTGTTATGTTTCACAGGATCTTCATAGATACTTCTCCAAACTGTATCTATTTTTTCTTTTTTTGGTGGTCTTTCAATTTCTTTTACCTTGTTTCCCAATTCTCTATAAAACTTTTTTGAGTCATCAATAAATTGTTTATTTTGTACTTTTCCTTTATATTTATCTGCATATCTTCTAGGTTTTTCCGTCTGTGCTGCGATTTTAGTTTATTTGCGATAGTGCATGATAGATCCTGGTCTGTTCTAATACTGCGCATTGCTTTTATCACATCTATCTTTCTTAGCATTTTTGTTGATCTGTTCCCCCTTCTACATTCTTCTAACAGTGACACTTCTTGTCTTAACTGCTTTACAGTTTTCTCTGTTCGATGCTTCAATGATGGCATTCAATTTCTCCCCTTCCTTTCCCTCACTACCCTGTGTTCTTGTGGTAGAACTTTATCAGTTATTAATTTAGCTGTACAGTAATATATCCTGTTTACTTCTGTTATATCACATGGATCTCTATGGACAGTCCTAATTACTGTGGCCATTTGTTTTACCAAACATCTTACTTTTTGTGTTTTTCTTTCACTGATCTTAATATGTCTATCAATGTCTATTAAATCAAGCAACTCTTCTCTTAACTTATTTTCTTCTAAACTGAGGGCATATTTTTTGTTTTCCATTTCCTGTGGGCATTCTATAAAAGTTCTATAGGCATAGTGAACTGTGGGCTGGGAGCTGAGGAATGGTGCCATAGTGAACTGTGGGCTGGGAGCTGAGGAACGGTGCTGTACAACACAATGGGCTGGGATATGGAGAATGGTGCTGTACAACACAGTGGGCTGGGAGCTGAGGAATGGTGCTGTACAACACAGTGGGCTGGGAGCTGAGGAATGGTGCTGTACAACACAGTGGGCTGGGATATGGAGAATGGTGCTGTACAACACAATGGGCTGGGAGTTGAGGAACGGTGCTGTACAATTCAGTGGGCTGGGAGCTGAGGAATGGTGCTGTACAACACAGTGGGCTGGGAGCTGTGGAATGGTGCTGTACAGCACAGTGGGCTGGGATATGGAGAATGGTGCTGTACAACACAGTAGGTTGGGATATGGAGAATAGTGCTGTACAACACAGTGGGCTGAGATTTGGGGAATGGTGCTGTACAGCAAAGTGGGATGGGATATGGGGGTGTTGTACAACACAATGGGCTGGGATCTGGGGTGGTGGTGCTGTACAACACAGTGGGCTGAGATCTGGGGGGGTGCTTACAATACAGTGGCCTGGGATCTGGGGGGTACTGTACAACACAATGGGCTATGGTCTGGGAGGGGGTGCTGTACAACAAAATGGGCTGGGATCTGGGGGGGTGCTGTACAAAACAGTGGGCTGAGATCTGGGGGGAATGGTGCTGTACAACACAGTGGGCTGGGAATTGGGGAATAGTGCTGTACAACACAGTGGGCTGGGATCTGGGGAATGGTGCTATACAACACAGTCCACTGGGAGATGGAGAATGGTGCTGTAGAACACAGTGCACTAGGAGATAGGGATGGTATTGTACAACACAGTGAGCTAGGATGTGGGGAATGATGATGTATAACACAGTGCACCGTGAGATGGTGAACTGTGATGTAGTGCAAAGTGGGTTGAAAGCCTGGAATGGTTACATAAACAACCTCTGCTCAAGTAATAAAATTTTGCCTCAGATATGGAAAACAGCAAATCACTCCTATTTCAAAATTACCCAATCCAACTACTGTTTTGCAATTCCATCCTATCTCAATACTCTCCACCTTATGTAAAACACTAGAAAAAAAAACAACCAAACTCCCCCTTATTTACATGAATACCATCCTCTATCCAGGAAGCAACATGGATTCTGGTCTAGACACAGCACCATAACAGCTCTCTACTCCCTCACAGATGACATCCTATCCAATATCGACAAAGGCAACCTGACAAGAGACATCTTTATTGACCTCACAAAAGTCTTTGATCTAATTGACTGTAACTTACTATTTGATAAATTAACTGAAATAGGCATTACTGATGATGCAAAACCTTGGTTTGTAGACTTCCTCACCAATAGATCCTTCAAGGTGAAAGTAGGCACCACCAACAGCTCATGTTATGAAAGGGGTCCCCAGGGTTCCACTTCAGGCCCTCTGTTATTCTTCATATTTATCAACAAACTCCCATTCGATCATCCTCAGATACCACTGATTCTTTATGCAGATGACATGGTCATCTCCAGGTCACATAAATTCCAGTCTTTTATATAAATTTAGCTCCAAGCTGGCCTCCAAAGCCTCAACCAGTGGATAATAGGCCAGAAATATATATTCAATCCCTCTAAAACAAAACAAAAGCAAGGCTATTTGGAACCAACACAAAACAGCCAAAGCACAAAGCTTACTTAATAGTAAAGGTGTTAACAATGGTTTACTATCAAATGACTGAAAACCAAAAGACTGAATCTCAAAAAGATTGAAAACTCAAAATACTGAATGATGGAATTTGCCCAATCTCCACTGTTGTGCGATCTTGGAGTTGGTGTATATAGTTAGTAGGCTGTGGGGGGTGCAGCCCCCCACATGAGGGGAACAGGGTGGCTTGCCTCTTGCATAAAAAATGTATTCAGTATTTTGAATTTTCAGTCTTTTGGGGATTCAGTCTTTTGGTTTTCAGTCATTTGATAGTAAACTGTTAACAATACCACCAAAATAACTATGACATCCTTCAAACACCTTTGTATTTGGCATCTCTTAACTTTCAACTACACATTCAAAGCACATGCAAAAAGATCAACAGATTACTTTTCTGAGTGGACAAGCTATTACCTCTTCTGTCCAAGCCATCCAAAGCTGCCACAGGCAAAGGAATACTCAGCTTGAATATGGACTACCCAAGCCTCAAAGAAAAATGCCACCTACTTACAAACCATCTCTAATAAAATTTTCTGGTTCATTACTAACTCCCCCAATAATGAACACCACTGCCCAACTCTTGCCAAAGCTAAATGGCTCCCAGTATAACTGAGAGCTAACCTCCTACTAGGATCACTAATTCATGCAGCCCTTTCTCTTGAGACATCATCCCCACTTATAAACATTTCACAAAAACCTCCACATATAATCTTAGGGATATCTCTTAATCTTAACCCACCCTTTCTACCTCTAAAAAGTAAACGTTATTGCACTGACCATAGAGTCTCCATCCTTATTGCACTGGCCACAGAGTCTCCATCCTAGTATCAAAATGGTGGGACTCTATTCTTCTCTCAATCAGAGACATCCAAAAGTTCTCAGACTAACTTTAGCTCAATGAACATCTCTTCACGTAAGCGAAGTACAGATGCACTCTCTCAAGTCAGGTTACATGAAGTCTGCAGCTCTCTCTCACACCCCTTTATCACTGTTTCATGCGTCTTTACCTCATCTTGTCATCCCCTCACTTAGGGCCTCTCATTCATTCTTCCTCCCTCTTTTCTTTACATCTCTCTCACATTGTTCTCCTTTCTACTCCTCTTCCCTCTAAATGTCTCTCTCAGCTCTTCTCTGTCTTCTTCCCATGGTATTCTTTCCTGCAACTAGTCTCACTTCCTCTACTAATGCCTTCATACTTCTCTATATAATGATTTGCTGCTACCTTTGTAGCATAAGCCATCTCAGTCATTATGGCTACATCTTATTCATAAAGCATCACTAAGCATAATTCCATTTTATCCATCAATGTTTTTACATTGTTAACTGCTTCGGGAACTAAATACCGTAGCATATTATTGTATCTGTAGATATGTAAGTGTATTTGTTTTTCAGCAAATCCTTGTATGTTCTTCAGATTTATAGGAATCAGACAGGACTCCTAAGGTTAAATATCTCCTTTCTCACTCATCCAGGCTGTGCCTATAAATGGCCCATTGAGATCAGTGTACTACCCAAGTAAACAAATGTGTATATAAATAAATGAATAAAAGGTGCTGTAGTGCACTGTGGACATCTTTGTTTAAAGAAGCGTCCAGAATTTCTACTTTGACATGGTCAGGCAGGGACTGTTTTCTCAACCAGGTATGTCACCTGATAACTGACCCTGTGGCAGCTGCCCTGCTTGGTGCTTCTACAGCATCAAAACCAAATTGCAAAAAATGTTTAACAAAGTAAGACGTATTGTTGCACAGGTATAACAACTCTTTTTGGGGAGCCTTATTTTTCTATCCTCTCAAGTTTCTGTTTGTTTCATCTGACCCAGGAGGGAATTCTAGAATTTAACCACATGAAACAGACAATTTAATACTCTCATGGCCAGGGTAGCTGAAGCACAGACTTTCTTACCAAATCTGTTAAAAGGTATACTCTCTTTATTATTTGGTAAGGGATTCTTAGAGAGGTGACCTTTGGCTCCCTTGGGCCCTGAGGACAACACCTCAGGATCCGCCACAGGATTCCTGCACAGGTGTTTGTGAGAATCCAGGACTCCACAGAATCATCAGTCAAATTTCCTGAGGGCAGAGAGCTAAGAGTCAGGCTCCAAGGTCATGTCCTGTACATCATCCACTACCTCTAGAACTGCAGGAATAGATTTATTTGACATTTGTTAACCGGGTTAGTCCAACTGGGTATATACCCTTTTTCAGAGCAGACCCGAGGAGAAAAACTCCAGACATTACAATTTGAAAACTAACAAATGGAATATATGTAAACAGAACAGTGGTACAAAATCATCAGACAGCTTACAGTAAAGTAATGAACATATATACAGAAGGTATTCTTTTTTATTAAAGATATGCAAGTATCAATTACATGCAACAAGTTCTTAAGTTCTGAGATGTGAAGATGAGACTGTTTATTGTATCGATAAATAATTAAGAGTGCAAACAGTTACTGAGAAAGGCTATAAGATGACAGGGTTCTTATTTAAAGGTCCAACTGGGGGCAGTAGGAGAAAAGAGATGACAGGAAATTAAGGTTATGTTAGAGGATTATGCTCAGGCAGGCAGTGAAACGTTCAGACCCTCTTCTTGAATTGAAGGTCTGAAAGTTGAGTTGTGTGAATTAAGGAAAAATTTAGCTGAAAACTCAGTTTGAGGATTAGTAGATTCGATGAATAGGTGTTCAACGAACAGGCGTTTGCTGATTTGTGATTCAACGAAGTGATATAGACCCCTCCCCAACCATGGGCAATCATGAATAAATATAATCCTGGGTATTGACTAGAGTATCTATGGTATTACACTGGGATGAAAAGGCTAGGCTTGAAATGTCCTCCAGGTCAACAGCCTAGTATCGTCCTATGATTCTATGAATGAGGTTTAAGCAGAGTAGGCCAGAGTAAGCTGACAGCAGCTTTCTTATGTTTTGGCTTAAGCCTAATCTTGGACATGCCATAGGTAGGGATTGGTGCAGGTCACAGGTGAATGGCTACGGTCTGCATTCAGCCTGCTGCAATCTCCTCTCAAGCACTAGGGCAGGGAATACCATCCTCCCCTACAGCACTTCTTAAGTGGGAGTCTGAAGCCAGTGACTGCCTAGTAAATACAAACTGATCCAATGCCCTAGAGGTCTCAGCCCATGAGTACATAGTGGACTCCTTAGGGGTCACACCAGAGGTCTCAGCAACAGTTGTCAGAGGGGTCTGTGAATGCTCTTCTCCTTCAACAATTTCTAGCCTGGGGGAATTTTTCCAAACAGAAATGCTGTTGTCAGACTACCTAAATACTTTTAGATGTTCCTCCTTCCTTTGGTGAGGGAAATCAGCAGGAGGACCAGTGTATGCCATGGCATGTGAAAGCCATCACTGCTCTCTATCCTTTGTCCTTTCTTTTCTAAGTGTTTTTGTAATAACTTGTTTACTCTTCATAGTTTTGTTATTAAAGAAAGCACACTGGGGGAAACTGGGCAACTTGCATTCTGGTCCCATGCAAAACAAACAGTGTGTGTGTGTGTGTGTGTGTGTGTGTGTGTGTGTGTGTGTGTGTGTGTGTGTGTGTGTGCATGCGTGTGTGAGTCCCGGGGGGATCTGCTTTTTATACTCTAGGCAGACATTATATTTAATTGACATCTAATAACAGATAATATCACAATATTAAAAGTGAACTTGTCTTTTGATACTTTATGTCTGTCTTTGGACCAACTGACATACTGGTTACACTGGTTGTGTCATCTCTGACAGCGATAAAAAACTGAGACAATAGCACTGGTCAATGTCTCGATCTTACGATGTCATAACACTGAATAGGAGGGCATCCCCTGGGCTTGGGAAAAGGAATCAAGTCTCAGACTGGCCAGGGGCTTCCGGTGGCAAGAACTCCCAAAGATTATCACTGCAACAGTGAGGCACAATGAACATCCTGTGATCTCTGCAGTGCAGGCTGGTTCTAGGGATCTGAAGGGAAGGAAGACGTAAGTGACCTAAGGCTGTAGTATGAGGCTCCAAGAGCAAGACAACATGAAGAATGGGAAAGTTTCCAAATTAAGAAGTTTATAGATCACAAAATTTAGAATTACTGTCAGATGTGGAATTACTTCTTTTGTTAGCACTTGGCATTGCTGCTCTGCTGCTAGTGCTAGTACAACGAATCTACAAATCCTGTTGGCATTAGTTTGGAGGAATACAATGCACTTTACAGAGGCTGAAAAGATTATACTGTAGTATAGCAAGGAGCAGTCTATTGCCAAATGCTGTCCTGAATACGGAGGCAAAAACGGGTGGTTTTGTTTAGCTTGGAATAGGTGAAAATTAACTTTAGCCTGAATTACTTATTTAATGTGTTCTTAGAGGCCAGATTCTTAATGATCTGAAATGTTTGCTGGCTTCAAAAGGAGTTTCATCACAGAAAGAGCATTGCAGCTCTGTGGTCTGGAGGGGAATTTATGTTTGACGTAGAAAACCAGTATTTTAGCTTTGTTAGTGTTAAGGATGAGCTTTTGTTAACTAACCAGGAATATAGGTGGTGAAAGTCTTCTTCAAGTTTTTTTTTCTCTCATTATTTTGTGTGAAGAGCTAGATCTACAGATCACCATTTTGTCTGCACATAGGATAACTGGAAGATAAGTCATCTGAAAGACTGTTGATAAATAAGAACATGATTGGAGAAAGGCTGAATCTTTGAGGGACTCCTTTACAGGGGAGACTGTGAGTAAGACTAAGTTCTCAAGTTTAACAAAGGTTGGGAGACAGCATAATTCTTAGTGGTTAAGGCTTTTACCACACAAACACAAGAAGGTACAGAGTTTGATTCTCACATATGGTCACTGACTGGTTATTGCCTAGCAGTGTAATAGTCTGCATACTAATTGTCTAGTATTTACCTATGAACTTATAAAAAAGTTCTTATTTATTAGGAAGCTTTTAAATCAATGGAGAACTTGCTTGCTAATGTTGGCTTGGGTGAGGAGTTCGAGGAGTGTGAAATCTATCATGTCAAATGCTTTCGTAATATCTATGAAAATTGTGCCTGTAAGTCAGCATCAGCCCATATTTTGTAGAATGTCATCAGTGAGGATGTAGGTGTATAAGGTAGTAGTCACAGAGCTTCTTCAAAGCTAAAACCATGTTGGGAGGAAGACATCACTTTATGACTTTGTACATATTCACAGAGTTGAGCGTAGTTAATTTTTTCACAGGTTTTTCCTTGGTAAGAAGGGTGGAAATGGTTTGAAAGTCAGAAGTGGTGGAGGGTTCAAGAACTTTATGGATTACTTCGATTAGGGCATGTTTTCAAAGACTTCAATGGGAAGTAGCCGTTGGTGTTTTCCAGAAGATAAATAAAGACAACAGGTTACTGGCATACGTGGGGAAATCAAAGGGGATCAGTCAGTTAAGCTTTTCATTATATTTTGGCTTGAAGGCTTTGAAGTATAAAAGGGGTATGCATGGGAGTCCAAGACCTTGTGTTAGTGAGAGAATACTGTAGCAGGAGAGAGTGTGTGTGTGTGTGTGTGTGTGTGTGTGTGTGTGTGTGTGTGTGTGTGTGTGTGTGTGTGTGTGTGTGAGTGTGTGGGTGGAAGTGAAAATTCTCTGAGCAAGTCAGTTGGTGATAGAATTCCAGAGACAGACACAATGGATTTTCTGTTAAGAGGATTTTTATAGGACATATGACCTGTAATTTGATTAATCACTTTCTAAAACTGCTTTGGGATGTTACTAGTAGATTTTGGGGTACATTGAAACTATATGGCTTTCTGTCTTCTGCTGCACTTTTAGCAAGGCTTTGTAGAGGTATGAATCTTTTGTTTTTCTCATGAAATGGATACTTTCTTCTACAAATGTTGTCAATTAGGGAAATATACATGCTGCCTTGGTTATAACAAAGGAGTGAAAGATACAGTGGAATCTGATTAGCTAAAATAATTTTTAAAAGAAGAATAACTGTGAAGGACAACAGAAAACAACTAACTGTGACTTTATGGTTACAAGAAGCTTAAACAGAAACAAATTCACAATCCCACTGTACTGTTACACGGTAAGCAGACTACATTAGCCATAGTGACACATCTAGCTGTGAATGGCTATTTGCTAAGTTTTTTCAGTAAGAGGGACTGCATCTCAAAATCCAGTAAGGCTAGATCAAGGACCGAGAATGTTGCAACATCACTTCCACCCAGTATTTGAATATCCGAGTCTGTACTGTATTCCCTTACAAGATGCTAAAGATTTAAGTAGTACTCCAAGGTATGAACTGTCCCCTCATCAGTAGAGTCCATTTCAAAACAGAAGGCTGTGAAAGGCAGCAGGTGCAACAAAGAATGTCCGGAAGTCTCCACCAAAATAAGACTATGCCTTTGCCACTGTTGTGGACACAATGTTTAATCTCCCAACTATCCAACAATTCTTGTCCATATTAACAGGATGAACTTTGCACAGGACAGTATAACAAAATCAGCTCTGTAATGTTGGTTACATGGTCAACAGTGGAGAGAGCAGAAAAAAGAGTGAGATCTGAATTACTCCAGCAGTCTTAGGAACAGAGTCACACTGTTGGAGAGTTTCAATACAGAAGCAGCCAGGGACTGGCAGAGCGAACCTTTGACTGAAGGTCAAAGAATGAGTTAATGTATAATATTAGTTACATTTCAGCTGGCATTTGGCACTGGAGATAACAAGAAGGCCGTGCCTCTTAGCAGCTCAGAGCAAAGTGAAACAAGTTTCTCTTGAATTAGCTAAGACACTGCTGGGGTAAAGGGTACAGGAGGTACTCAAATATGATTCCAGGAAGGTAAAGAAGCTACCTGTGGTTAAGTATACATGACTGAAGAATGCAAAGTTCCTGTAATCACGGCTGCACAGGTAAAAAACACACTCTCCAAAGCCAAGAACACAGCATACATGGGACCAGACAACATCCCAGGCTGCGTTCTACATGAACTACAGAACAAACTGGCACCCCACCTATGTACCATGTTTAATCATAGCCTCACCTCAGGCTTTGTGCCTGCTGAATGGCACACAGCAATAGTTATCCCACTCCATAAGGGGGAAGCCACCACGGACCCCGGGAAGTACCGCCCCATTAGCCTGACGAGCCTGGTCTGCAAGGCCATGGAACATATCATCATGGGACTTATAAACAAAAACATTGGTAATCTCCATACTCTGGACCCCACCCAGTTCGGGTTTGTAAAAGGCAGATCATGTCTCCTAAACCTGATAGACTTCTTTGAAGCAGTCACCAAAGCCATAGACAAGGGTAAGGTGGTTCACACAGCCTATCTAGATCTTGCCAAAGATTTCGACACCATCCCCCACTCTGGAATTATAGATAAACTCACTAAACTAGGTATAAATCCCTATGTCACAAGATGGGTTGCCAACTCGCTCACTGACAGAACCTACACTGTGAAAGTAGCAGACTCCAAATCCAACTTCAGACCAATGACAAGTGGAGTACCACAGGGTTCAGTCCTGGGTCCTCTCCTGTTTGGTATCTACTTCTCTGAAGTACAGGCTAGCACAGAAGATCTTTGGCTAACAAAGTTCACAGATGACTGCAAGCTAGGAGCCATAATCGAAACTCCTAACAATGTGGGCATCCCACAAAAGGGCCTCACTGAGACAGATGCCTGGTGTCAAAGCCACGGCCTCAAGCTCAATGCCAAAAAGTGCATTGTCATCCCCTTCTGTACCCATGAACTACAACATAGGCGGTAGTATACTTAACACCGAAAGTGTGATAAGAGACCTTGGGACACAGGTGGACAGTAGTCTCTCCTTTGATAATCACATCACCACAGTAGACAGGAAATCCTTCTACATGGCACACCTCATCACAAAAGGTTTCTCATCCAGAAAAAAAGAGGTCATTGTTCCCCTCTACTCATCACGCATTAGACCCATTATAGAGTACAATGCCCCTTTTGGTATGTACCTCACAAGACATCTACAACAACTGGAAAGGCTGCACAAATACCTCACAAAGAGGATTACTGGCCTCAAACAGATGCCCTATGCAGACCGTCTCAAAAAACTCCAGCTTTACTCCATCTCATATCGCCTACTCAGAGGTGATCTCTGCCTAACATACAAAGCTATGTCAAACCCAGAGCTGATGGACATGCTCCACTTAAAGAAATCCTCCTAATCCCTCCGAGCTACACGCTCTAGGGACCTAAACCTTGTCACCACAATAAACAGAACATGCCAGAGGGATAGATTCCTGTCCCAGAGACTTCCCATACTCTGGAATAAACTACCTATCTATATCAAACAAAGCTCCTCATTAGCACACTTTAAGAAAAATCTTGATGATTGGATGGGAAATAGGAAATTCACCCCGGGGATCACCTCTGTGGCTCTGCTCGACAGTGGCACAGGAAAATAATTTTCTTGGGTGGCAAAAGCCAGGGAACCTTTTTGGCTGGGCTTGTATAAGCCCCAGGGCCGATAGCTTAGTACCTACCTATGAACCTATGAGAAGGATGTTATTTGATAAAAGAGAGACGGAAGTTATCAGGGAAAGCTTTATATGTGAAAAAATACTGTTTACTATTGGCAGCATTCTTTATTTCTACTTTATATAGGCAGGTGATTTTCATTTCACTATCCAATTTATCGATTTATTTCTTAGCAAAAGTACGGCTCATTCTCCAGAAAGAACATGTTTCTACATAACATTATGAAACTGATAACAAGATGATATTTTGTGAAAAAAAGGTGAAGGAGTGAGTAGCTAGACAGTAATTTCCTTGAAAATGGACTCCCTCCTCAGAAGCTATTGGATTACAGGACAGGGGTACTGTGCAGATACACACAAAACAATCTGAACCGGTGCCCAGAGTTCCCAAATAACCAGTAATATGCAGGTTATGTCACCCCAAGACTCATCAATATGATGACCTTCAAAACAGCCTCAAAATATGCTCATATCTCTTTAAATTTGAACACAAGTCGCGTACATTCAGCACACAACACGACGAGTTAATCAAACAGGCTGCTCTTAATACCACTGAAAGGAAAATCCAAGATGACAGAGCTGCTCATCTTATTTTAGATTACGCTGCCACAGATTGACTTACTGACATACCCTTGGAAAGTACTCATCATCAGCAGAGTAGAAAAAAAACACAGCATTTTTCTGCAGTTTGAGCATCTGCTGCCTTATTTCCTTTCTTTGTGTACATAGGCAGTCAAAAGAAGATGCGTGACAATACTTCTAGATCTCAGAGAATGCAGTAGGCCTGGTCACAATTATGAAAATGATTCTGCTAACAAGTTTAGTGGACAGAGATGCTTGGATCACATTTTCATCACTCTCACATCTCTTATTACATTTATAGCTAACTATGTGAAAGCAAAAGATTTGGGACTTTTTTAAAGTTATTTAAAGGTCAATGAAATGTGTAAAAATGAAGATCTGACTTGGTATATCTGTAAAAATACGTACATGACTATACAATAAAAGCACACAACTAAAAAAGAAACCTCTGGTGAGTATGCTGAAAAGATCAAGTAAGGTTCTGAATAAGAGAGGGGTGAATATGAAGGCAATAAGAGAAGAGTGCAAGTAAAGGCCAGTGTGTGCAAAACAAGAAAGTGATGATTTTAATCATCTAAGTAATCATGGCAAAATCTTGTGTTATCATGAAAAAAGGGGTAGCAGAGTAGAGTGGTTGTTAGTGTTATCTTTCAGTTCCAAGCCTGAAAATTTAATTTTAGCCTATGGCTACTGAATTGGTGAAATCTACAGGTGCTCACTATGGTTCCCTGGGTCTCCTCCCACCTCTGAAAGATATGCATCTTACAATGGGGGAAGGAATCAAGTGTTACTTTATAAACTCTTCATAGGTTTGTTATGTGGAGCATTTCTCACCAGGTCACTCAGCACTATAACATGACCTTTCGACACAACAGGTTCATAGGTGAATACTAGGCTAACTGCCTTGAAGGGCCATTTTAAGCCTAGCCAATAACCCAAGGTCAGAATCAAACCCTTTACCTTGTATCTGTAAGGAGAAGACTATAACTATTATTCCAAACTCAGCCCCTAGATAAAGATTTTTTTTTTTTATCAAATTAATAAAAAATAAAATGAAACAAAACTAAATAAGAAAAATACATGCTGGCAAACTGAATGGAGAATATAATGCCAACACATTAAGTGCTTAAGAAAACACACAGACACATGGAAGATGCTCCCTTCATCATCACCACTACCACCACAACGGCTAGATCAGGCAGGACACATTCACAAACCTGTCAGCACAAAGAAAAAAGTAAAATAATTCTCATCAGCAGGAATGTAGAGGACTAACTGTATAAAATACACAGACAACATCTACATGGCAAAGCAGTGTAAACAGTCATATTTAATGCATTAAAATCAGATTAAATAAGAGATGTAGTATACAGTTAACTGAAGTAGTCCAAAAATCAGGAATAAAATTAAAAAGTACATTCATTATAGACTGCATTAAAAGGGCTACAAGTTCAAACAGTCATGGTTACGACTTTATGTCTAGAAATGTTCTAATTCCCATAAAATATAAATGTGTGTGTGTGTGTGTGTGTGTACATATAAATATATTAGTGATACTATGGTAAGAAGGTAGTCTTTCTTAGTTGCATTGTATCAAAGCTTTACATTGTAATAAGACAGATGTGGATGTCAGTGTTAATGTTTTTAGTTTAACTAAGAAAATTTTAAGGAAAAAAATTAAAATGATGAAAACTATGACAAATCGTGCCTTTTTTTGCATTTGTAAAATTGCTAGCTGTATTTCACTAGCACCTGCTTTATGCCTAAGAATAAGCAGCCTGTGGGTTCAGGTAATTAATTATGAGAGGTCTGGACTGTGTTCTGACTGAGCTTTTCTGCGGATCTACCAGGTAGAAAGTAATTAACATTTAAAGAGATACTGGCAAGCAGTTCAGTGAAACTAAAAAAGTAAAGTAAGAAATGAAATTTGAAACTGTGGGAAGTTAGTTATACAAGCAACTGCAACCCCAGCAGTCTCAGAACTGTCTTCTTTTTCTTTCGGCTGTTCCCATTAGGGGTTGCCACAGCGGATCATCTGTTTCCATTTCTTCCTGTCCTCTGCATCTTTGTCTGTCATACCAACCACCTGCATTTCCTCTCTCACCACATCCATAAACCTTATCTTAGGCCTTCCTCTTTTCCTCTTACCTGGCAGCTTCATCCTTAGCATCCTTTTCCCAATATATCCAACATCCCTCCTCAGCACATGTCCAAACCAACGCAATCTCGCCTCTCTGGCTTTGTCTCCAAACCATCGAACCTGGGCTGACCCACTAATATACTTATTCCTAATCCTGTCCACACTCGTCACATCCAGTGCAAATCTTTAACATTTTTATCTCTGCCACATCCAGCTCTGACGCCTGCCTTTTTGTCAGTGACACTGTCTCCAACCCATATAACATAGCTGGTCTCACTACCAACTTGTAGACCTTCCTTTTCACTCTTACTGGTACTCGTCTGTCTCAAATCACTCCTGACACTTTTCTCCACCCACTTTACCCTGCCTGTACTCTCTTCTTCACCTCTCTTCCACCCTCGCCATTACTCTGAACTGTTGATCCCAAGTATTTAAACTCATCCACCTTCACCAACTCTACTCCCTGCATCCTCACCATTCCTCTATCCTCCTTCTCATTCACACACATGTTATAATGCATTAAATATAATGTGCACAATTTACTTTATTTTGGCTTAACCTGTGTACTTTTTCTTTCTTAACACTAAATGTCAAAATGTTTACTGAAAGAATGCAGGCTGTTTTGACATCCAATAGGGGAAGAGAAATAAGATACGCACAGACAGCAACCAACCAAAGTAGAAACGCAGGCTCTAACATCTGCATTAGCATGGTTAACCATAACTTTACAATAGATAATGCCTGTGGGTGCAGGTGTTGATTTGGTCAACTGCTAATATTTGGACAAATAACTTTCCTTTTTAGAATATATATATATATATATATATATATATGTGTGTGTGTGTGTGTGTGTATATTTGCTGTGAGTTAAAAGGTGAAAGGGTTGAATTTTTTTTTGTTTGTTTATTAAATATTCTTATTGAAGCAAAAAAAGACAAAGGCTCAAATAAAGATACAGATAAACTACACACAAGACCAGATTGCAAAACATTTCTGCATGCATATAAGCTTCAAGATGGAAATGTATATTCATAGGAACTGTCATATATATTTTGTGGGAGTAGTGACATTTTATCAAAATGGCTGCTTTGTCAATTCTAAAATGGAAAGTAAATGTCCTTATAGGTACAGACAAAAGCAAATGACACTGAATTATATTAAGAAGTGTAAGGTGCAAATATGAATGTTGTGGATATGTATTTAGATAAAAACAACCATGTGAATTTGAAAAGAATAGAGTATTTTGGTTTTGGACATTCAGGGACAGAGGAAAAGAAAAACAATATTGATTGTGAGAGGGGCCCCAGTAGTGATGGAACATGAAGAAAGACAATAATGTTAGGGTATGGTAGCAAGGTGTTATTGGTAGGGAAGAAGGCTTACCCTGGCATGTATTTAAATTCTACCTTACACTGCAGTTTTGGAGCTTAAGATAATTTTGGGAGAAGCAATACACTTCCACCAAGGAAAACTATATGTAGGGACTGGAACCTGATTTGCAACATCAAGGATGTATCCTTGGGAAATATAACAAGATAGGGTAGATTTTGCATATTTGGTATACAAGATGTGAATTAATAGCAGGCAGTCAATAGAATTTACGCATTCCTCAAGATAAAATAATGGGACTAGAGTGGATAGATATTACACTTCACAGGAGTATGTGTATTTACCTAAAAGGTTTGAGACCCATTCAATAGCAATATCAAATCATGCACCAATAAAACTATGACAAAGATGCAGGGTAATGATGTAAAACTGAGACACTGGTACTTTCCTACTTATTTAAAAAAGACAGTAAGTTTAAGAATGATAATGAGTATGATCTGAAAGTCATTGGTGAAGACAAATGACTTCAGAATGGATAACTAGTGGGATACAATGAAAACAGACTTTAAATGCGTGATATAAATAAGAGAAAGATATATGGGAAATAAGTAATATAAATGATGTACAAAGGTTGAGAAAGGATAAACCATAGCAGAAGAGGGGTAATCTCACAACACAAAAGGAGGTCCAGTTGCAGGATATTAAAGAAAAAAATGAAAGAATATTTGTACGATATGCAACAGTTTATAAAAAAAAACTACTGATAAACAATTTTTGATAACTCAAGTGCACAATGACAACAGAAAATAGAAAGAGTTGTAATCAAATCTAGAAAGCCTGTGAAACAAATAAATACATTATAACCAGTGATCCTATAGTGCCATTAAAGACATTTTATGAATTTATGAAATTATGTAAAAAAACAGAGAATGGAATCAAGAAGCAGCACAAATGTATCTATGAAATAAGACAGAATGGTACTGATACATAATGGAAAGGGAGACTTCGAAGGGCCTGGACAATTATACACTAATATCCTTATTGAGCTTAGATATTATGCCTTTGCTAAAAAAATGTATCTACTAGATTGGAAAAAATTCTCCCATACCTAATCTCCAAGTTATAATATGGCTTTATAAATGACAAGCAGGCAATTTGATAACTGATAGCCCATAACTACGTTTACGCAAATATATCAATAAAAAGAAAATGTATCCATCTTTATGGGATAGAGGAATAAATCCTAGGTAAACTGCAGGTGACCCACATTCAACCTGATAGACTTCTTTGAAGCAGTCACCAAAGCCGTAGATGAGGGTAAGGTGGTTCACACAGCCTATCTAGATCTCGCCAAGGCTTTCGACACCATCCCCCACTCTGGAATTATAGATAAATTCACTAAACTAGATATAAATCCCTATGTCACAAGATGGGTTGCCAACTGGTTCACTGACAGAACCCACACTGTGAAAGCAGCAGACTCCAACTCCGACTTCAGACCAGTGACAAGTAGAGTACTACAAGGTTCAGTCCTGGATCCTCTCCTGTTTGGTATCTACTTCTCTGAAGTACAGTCCAACACAGAAGGTCTTTGGCTAACGAAGTTCGCAGATGACTGCAAACTAGGAGCCATAATAAAAACTCCAAAAGATGTGGACATCCTACAAAAGTGCCTCGCTGAGACAGATGCCTGGTATCAAAGCCATGGCCTCAAGCACAATGCCAAAAAGTGCATTGTCATCCCTTTTGGTAAAAACTCAGTACCCATGAACTACCACATAGGCGGTAGTTTACTTTTAACTGAAAGTGTGATAAGAGACCTTGGGACACATGTGGACAGTAGTCTCCCCTTTGATAATCACATCGCCACAGTAGTCAGGAAATCCTTCTACATGGCACACCTCATCACAAAAGGTTTCGCATCCAGGAAAAAAGAGGTCATTGTTCCCCTCTACTCGTCACTCATTAGACCCATTATAGAGTACAATGCCCCTTTTGGTATGTACCTCATTCACAAGACATCTACAACAACTGGAAAGGCCACAGAAATACCTCACAAAGAGGATTACCGGCCTCAAACAGATGCCCTATGCAGACCTTCTCAAAAAACTGCAGCTTTACTCCATTGCATATCACCTACTCAGAGGCGATCTCTGCCTAACACACAAAGCTAAGTCAAACCCAGAGCTTTTAGACATGCTCCACTTAAAGAAATCCCAATCCCTACGAGCTACACGGTCTAGGGACCTAAACCTTGTCACCACAATAAACAGAACATGCTGGAGGGATAGATTCCTGTCCCAGAGACTTCCCATACTCTGGAACAAACTACCTATCTATATCAAACAAAGCTCCTCATTAGCGCTCTTCAAGAAAAATCTTGATGAGTGGATGGGAGATAGGAAATTCACCCCGGCGATGACTTCTGTGGCTCTGCTCGACAGTGGCACAGGAAAATAATTTTCTTGGGTGGTGAAAGCCGGGGTACCTTTGGCTAGGCTTACACAGGCCCTAGGGCCAATAGCCTAGTACCTACCTATGAACCTAATTAGTGGCTTGGATGCCTGTGGCAGCTGATTGGGGAGGATGACTGTTGAGTGGCTGCTAACAGCTCACCCATACTGGAAGGAGGAAGGTCGTTCTGTCTCACCTGATGGATGACACCTACAGGAACATTAGGTGTTACACCCAGTGGAAACTGCAGCACCAGGAAAATATCAGTTTGGGACAAGAATGTTAATTAAAAGAACTTGAGCAAAAGGGAGTGTATAAATAACTGGGAAATGAAGGATCAGGAATAAAACATGAACAAATGCAAGTAAAACTTCCTAAGGAATATTTTAGAAGACTTAAATTAATCCTGAAAACAGCATTGATATCTAGGAACAAAAATCCAAGCTATAAACCAATTTGTGCTTCCTGTCCTAACTTACAGTTTTGGAGTGACTGATTGGCCCCAAAACATGTTGGATAGATTAGATACTAAAACAAGAAGGATTCTTCATGCTCACCAAATGATCTATAAAAATCAGTGCATACCAATATTACATATTCCCAGTTCCGAAGGAGGGATGGGCCTCCTTGAAACTAATTACATGTATAGATCTGCAATCGCGGGACTCCACACATATCTACTGACCTCACGAGACCCAAACATAGCAAAAGTTTTGAAACATGAGGAGAATAAATCTACCTGCTCACCCTAACAGAAGCATATCGGCATCAAGCAGGAATGGAAATTAAACCAGAAGTTAATAAAAATCAGGCAGCAACTGAATGTGCCAAAAAACAAAAGAAAGAACACAAGGTGAAGGATCAGATGAAAAGGCAAGAAATGTGGAAAATGCATAAATGTAGTTGCAAGTACAGAAAACTTCCAGAAGAACCTCATTTTGATCAGGAACGAATGCAGGAATGGTTAAGGAGAGGTGAATTCAAACCAAGAGATGAAAGGTTAATATTGGCGGCACAAGATAGTGGGCTACATACACATTGGTTTACAAAGTCCAATGAACATGTGAGAATAACAGACAAATGTAGCTTTTGTAAAACAGAACTGGAAACTGTCGCACACCTCGTTGCTGGTTGTGACATCTAATGGCAGAAGGACTGTATACTGAAAGGCATAATAATGTGGCAAGACTGTTGCACTGGGGATTGTGCAAACATAATATTTAAGTTGCTGAAAAACAATGTAAACATGAGCCACAAAGCATCATACAAATGATGAAGAATATATATCACATGGGATCACCCATTACCAACAGTTGAAAAGATAGATGCTAGAAAACTGGATATAGTGGTCCAGGAAAAGAAGACAAAAGTAGCAGTGAGCATTGAAATCACCACCCCAGTGACTACAGTGTCCTGCGCACAGAGAGACAAACTTATAAAATATCAGGATCTGCTAGCAGAAACGACAGCAATGTGGAAGAAAGCTACCCAAAAAATTCCAATAGTAGTAGAAGAAATGGGTCTTATAACAAAGAGTCTAAAATCTTACTTACATACGCTACCAATACATGTAACTCCGTACAAATTACAGAAGGAGTCATTACTGGGCACGCTGTGGATGCTGCAAAGAGCACTTTTGGATAACATCAAAGAGAGAAACAATACTAATTTCATGAACTCTAATCGTACTTTGACTTGGGAATGGGGTCCATTCCCGTCATGGTATTAGTAACCCAAAAGATTTACAGAAATTAAAAATGGAGAGACAACCTATGGAGCCCATGATGTCCTACTGTATCACAGGGTACAGGGGCATGTTTCTACTTGAAAGACTGCAACAGCAGAGCTTGGAAGAGCTTCCAAGATGGGAGGGGCTGTTCCTAAATGGAGAAGATAGGGCACCTCTCAGGACTAGCAAGCTGGCCTGCTCCCTACCACCAGACTCTCACTGGGGACAGGATGACAGATGAAGATCTTCTGTCAGGAATAAACAAGTTTGTATGGCTCTCTCCTAGCCCAAGAATACCTGGTTTCTGTCCCCCAGGAATGAATGGGTTAACTGAAATGCAAGAAGAGGATGTACTGTGTGAGGTTCATAGAGGAGCAAAATAAAATAAATAAATGAGAAATAGGGGCAGGAGTAGTTTTATTTACTATTACTAAGGCATTCAATTCTTATTAGAAGTACTGAAGCGAGGGGATTCAGCCCTAAGTTGAGTCAATAGATTAAAACATTACATTCAGACCTAAGATTTGTTGTTATAATAAATGGAAGTCCAATTGAAGGTGGGTGAGTCACAATGGGAATTCAACAAGGATGTCCACACACACTGAATGTGTTTTAATTAATAACTAAGAAGCTGGCCATAAAGATAAGGAAAATCTATAAGGAGGTAAAGAACAGGGTAGAATATTTTAGGCTATTGCAGATGACTATGTATTTATAACAGAAGGAATTGATGAAACACTTCCTACAGTCTTGGTAATTCTTGACAAATTTGCAAAATTGCCTGGTTTAATACGCAATATGCAAAAAACAAAGATCTGGTTTAATACGCAATATGCAAAAAACAAAGATGATACATTTAGGAACATGATTCAAGAAGCAAACTTTCCAATATATTTAAGCCTAAATAAAGGGAATGTGATTATAGACACAATAACATAAATTAAGAAAATACATAGAGCTGAGTAAGACCTGGTTACTGGTGGAATCAGAATAACAACAATGACAGGTAGATTACAGGCAACTATGTTGATGATACAATGTCCAGTATTGCATTTGGTAAGAAAAATTCAGGTACTAGTACAATACACAGAACGGTACAAAATACAACAATGTATACATTAATATGTACAGAAACAAGCAGGGATTCTGAAGCATAGATTGAGAACTCTGACTATATTAGGATGTTGGAGAGTAATGCACAAACGGACAATGACATTAGCACACAATATAGCACAATTGTGCAGAATAAACAATGGGAGTAAAAGGAGATAAAAAGAAGAATGACACTTAGCAACAGTGGTTAGATGTAAGGAAAAAGAACCTAGCAAGTTTTGGAACAATGATTTGGGGGGACAGAAAGTTATATGTCAAACTGGTCAGATAATAGAATTGCAAAAAAAAAAAAAACTTGAAAGAAAACATATAAATCTGGAGAATAGTAGGAATCATGACATTGGAGCAGACAGTATTAAAAACAGAGAGTATGAAAACAGTGAAATTCATGGCCTTCAACAAAATGGTAACAAAATAAAAGACACTTGTCAATCAGTATATTTGCAAAACCAATTATCCAATTATTTCATATATAGAGACATCAATCACATAACAAGAACCTGGGATTTAAAAGAAAAAAGCCCTTGGGGTAAATGGGAAAGTTTTTAAACAAAGACTTCCTCCAAAGAAAAGGGGAATCAACTAGAGTGCAATTACAGAAAAAAACATGGAAAGTGATAGAAGGACTGACTCAGACACAGGTACAAATCTGAGTAGTAATAGAGAACCTTGAGTACTTAAAGAAATGGCCACATATAAGGGACCAACATGTGTGTAATTTGAATTTTTGGTGCAAAACACCCGGGAATACTAAGTTCGCAGATATACCCCAGGGATTACCTCAGTGTCACTGCTCGACAGAGGCACAGCAAAATAATGGGTATATTTCCCCATACTAAAGCTTGTAAATGCCCTTGGGCAGATAGCCTAGTATGAACCTATGAACCTATGAACCTAAGTGCTTAAAGCAGAAAACTTAAAAGACAAATAAATGCTTGAAATACAACAGGGAAGAAGACAACTTGATCCGTACGTTCTAGAAATGTACGACAGTAGAAGACAAAAGATTACAATATCAGAGGCAGTATTTGGAAATAAGATATAATACTCCTGTGAGGTGTGAGGGTTAGGTATAAAACGTAAGGGAGATGTATGGACAAAGCGAGAAGTTCTAATTAGCCTAATTTTTTTCATATATAGCAAAATCTCTTGTAGTGAGGGAACACAAGTGTGTAATATATAAACTGCTAACAGATGCAATGGGAGACTATGCTGGACTGTTGAAATGAACAGTGAGATATCATAAAATATGTCAGAAGTTTGAATACCAAGAAATAAGGAAAAAATATATATCAGTACTTTATAGTCTTCACTCAAGATGGCGTAAATGGTCTGTTTATAATATTGACAGAATGTGTTCTTTAACTGAGTTACAATTTTTGAGATCAAAACAATTATAAATCAGAAATGAATATAAAAGAACAGAAGAAAGCACAGTTATCACACTGCCTTCAAACTGTAAAGTATATACATTTGATTTCTGATGGTATGTATGTAATACTGATTCTTTGTCAAAATTGTGTTTCATTTATAAATTAGGTTAATAAAAAGAATTTAAACAAAACAAAAAGGAAAGATCATGAATGCTAGCTATTGTTAATTTGTAAATTTGCTTACTAGTTGAGAAACTTAAGCACAGCTATACAAACAAGATCACATTGTAACATTGGAAAGTAGAGTTTGTGTGTTTAGTTTTTAATGTTCATACAAGTTTCTTTCTGAAAACCTTCCCAGTGTTATTTAGAGTTTAGGGAGAGGGGAATCTGAAAGAGATCATCACTGGCAGAAATACAGCTAGTACATGATCCTTTGACATATTACTTGTTTCTATATGCTACAGCTCCCCTAACTCTTTCTATTCAAACAGGTCAACATTTTAAATCTGTGCAAAGAGACTGGAAGACCAAGAAAATTGCAACATAAGGTAAGTTGCTTCTTTGACAAGTAGTAACAGTTTATGAAATATCACAACCTGACTAGTGTGTGCGAATGCGGACTTAGGTCTAAACGTGTATAGGTCTCTCTCAGAACAGTTTCACTATCAGCATCTTTGCTGCATTATAGATTTTCACAAAGGCTGTAAGCAGCTACTTGATGAGATAAGAGGATAAATGGAGACTTTTCTTTTGCAAGGATTTGTCCACCACTGCTAACACTACATAGGAGTCTCTGGGCATAGAAGGCAGCGCAAATGGCAATGGTTTGGACTATAAGCAAACCAGAGGAATCTTTTGTGTGGGCCTCAAAAATGTATGTGCCAAACAGCATCCATCAATCTATGTCAAGTGTCATTATCATGGCACCTTGCAGGAAGAAGGCATGAACGTCTACAAGCTGACCATCCAAAAACAAATGTAACAGATGTGCTGACTAAAGTCATTAAGATCCTGAAAAGGCTAGAACTTGACTGTACCCTTCAGGAACAGAAAAAAGATGTGAATAAAACCCTGATATTTTTCAAAGATAAGAAAGCCTCTAAAGCCCTTTTCAGCAGTAGACATGGGTCTTGACCAAAGGGTTCTGCTGAGGAGAACTAATTGACCCAGTGGGGCTTTTTCTTGGGGAGGAGCAGCACGATCCACAATGAAGGATAGGAAGCATGTCTAGAACCTATTGTTCCTCTGTGATAGTTCACCATCATAGCTCTCAACTGTCCTGATTTTTGCCTCATATTTTTGGGTCTGTTCCTAATAAAATTTGTGATTTTTCTTGATTTTTGTGGCAAATTAATGAGGACTGAATTCACTAAACAATGATAGGCACTTGAGTTTCAAACTTCATATCCTTCAGAAAATGCATGGTAAACAAGACATAGCTTCATAGTAGTGTACTAGGCTATCTGCCCTGGGGCATTTACAAGCCTAGCCAACAATGATGTGGCGCCACCCCCCCGTATTATATAGTTGCGCCTCTCTAGTAGTGACACATGTGGGACCCCATTATTTAGTTAACTATACCTCTGTCTAGTAGTGACACTGAGGTGACTCCCGGGGAAAACTACGGTACTTACGATCTCCCATCCATGCATCGAGATTTTTCTTGAACAGTGCCAATGAAGGGCTCTGTCTCACATGAACTGGGATTTTGTTCCAGAGTACGGGTAACCTCTGTGTTATGAATCTATCCCTCCAGCATGTTTTATTCATATTTGTGCAGAGGTTGAAATCTTTTTCGGCGTAGTTCTGGTGGATCTGGATTTTTTGAGATGGAGCATGTCCATCAGTTCTTGGTTGGACATGGCCCTATATGTTAGGCACAAATCACCTCTGAGCAGGCGATATGCTACTGAATAGAGCTGGAGTTTCTTTAATCTAGCTGGATAAGGCACATGTTTGAGACCCATAATCCTCTTGGTGAGGTACTTCTGGGGTCTTTCCAGTTGTTGCATGTGCCGGGTGAGATACATCCCAAATGGAGCATTATATTCAATCATGGGCCTGAAAAGGGAGGAATATAGAGGTACAATGACCTCCTTTGATCTGGATGAGAATCCCTTCATGATGAGATGGGCAAGGTAGAATGTCTTTCTGACCACTTTGGCAACATGGTTGTCAAAGGAGAGGTCACTATCGACTTGAGTCCCCAGGTCTCTGATTACTTCTTCCGTACTCAGTGGGTTATTGTCTATGTGATAATTTGTGGGTACTTTGTTTTTCCCAAAGGGGATGACTATACATTTTTTGGTAAGTTTGAGGCCATGATTCCGGCACCAGTTGTCCGTTTCAGTGAGACCTTTCTGTAGGATGTGTCAGCAGGTGAATCAACTATGGCACCCAGTTTGCAGTCATCTGCAAACTTTGTCAGCCATAATCCTCCCATATTTGCTTTCACATCCGAGAAGTAAATGCCGAATAAGAGTGGTCCCAAGACTGAGCCCTGTGGGACACCACTCGTGACTGGTTTTGAGTCTGACATGGCTCCAGCAATTTTGACCTTATGGGTTATTCTATCAATGTTCTAAGTTTATAACACCAATATTTAACTGTTGTCCCTATTTTGGGGGCTTTGCCCTCCCATTATTATTGACTTTGTGCAGATTTTTTTGTGCTGAGAGTTTGAGAGCTATGTTCACCATGTTAGGGTAGCCTAAACAATAGCCCATCCCATGCCAGTTTTCACTTACAGTCAGAACTGCAGAAGAGCAGCTCATAAATACGTTCTCTTAAGTTTCTTAGCCTGTGCTATAAGAAAGCAAGACAGTGTGATGCTTCACAGCCCTCCTTGAGCAGTGAGGAGGCTTGCTAAACTTTTGGGTTAGTTATGGTGAACAGGAAGAAATACAACTGAGAATGAGAATGGCCAGGTCTTGATTGACATGGTCAAACAACACTTCCTGCATGAAATAGCAATCCTGGACCTTGCTCCCAAGTTCCACAATACATATGGACAATCTCTGCCACATCATTCAATGCAGGTATACACCAGAGTCTGTGACTGCACAAAGTTATAGCAAGATGCATGACAGCCCACTAAAGAATGTATTGCCAGTCTGCAAAATTCCGCCAAACAACCCACACTCTGAGAGGTTGTCAAACGTTTTCAGAATCATCCTAACCAAGTAAGATTGGAATTAGTACATTTGAGATGACTAGTGAATGCCTGATGTCCCTAAGCTCCATGAGGCATAGAAGTAAACTATTTTGCCTGTCCTGTCCACAGGCTTGAACTCATAATTGAGTGGCAGTGTGCTACGGTCTTTGGGACCTATGCTGGTCTGAGAAGATCTTGCAGGCAACAGGTTGGCTGTAGAAAGGAAAGGTATATTAAAGGAGGTGACTCTTTACACTATAATTTGTTTGGATGGGTTATTCAGCACTCTTTACACAAATCATCTAGTGTTTATAAATATGCTTTTGCTGTGTGTGACTAATTTCTTATCCTGGTCTGTTATACCTATTCAGACTAGTAAACTTTTTGTTTGGCAAAAAAATCCAATGGAGGTAGACTGAATGATCTTAACAAGAACTCCTTTCTTAGAGGGGATACAGGACCCAGATAAGATGGATAGACCACTGGCAAAGGCACTAATGATAATGCTAGACCACTGAAAAAAGGTATTAATGACAATGATAATGCTAGATGGTGCCCAGAAAGCAATATTTTAGATTTCTGAAACATGCAAAACTGTGGAATTTTGGAAAAACAATGGTGCCTTCTTTTCTTGCTATATGATTCACCCTGAAGGACTGGAATGGGGAATGCATTTTTCAGGCCAGAGTGGTATTGTTAAGGTCAGAGCAAAAAAAAAAAAAAACAAAGAACGTGCGGTTATGCAATTAAAATTTGTAAAAGCTAAATGGGTTACATTTGGGTGTGGGAAGAGGTAGAAGTGACACACAGTCATTCTGACTTCTTGGGCTGTCCCTGATTGTGGGAAGCTCCCTCCTTCTTGTAGAATTTCCTTAGCACTGTCTACTGAAGTTCATTTCAGTCTTTTTTCCTGCTTAGGTTACCTGCTTTTTTATTTTTTAACAAGGGTCTGGAGCTGAAGGGAATGTTGTTCTTAAAACCGCCAAGGTGGGGAAGGAAATGAAAATTTTAAGAAACCCATTGAATCATTTTCCCTGACTCATTAAACGTTTTAAGTATGTCAGTGTTAGAAGACACAAAAATAACATATTTTTCATCTGATCAATTATGAATTTTGGACCTCACCTTTTCAGGATTATTTTGAGAGTGCAACCAAACCCATCTTTTCATAACACAGCTAGTGGCTGCAGTCCTAAAAAAAGCATTAGCAGCATCGTAAGATCACTCATGGGAGTGTTTGGAAACTTGGGAAGCAGACCCAACAAGACAATATGAAGAAGATTTGAAATCATAAGCAGTTAGATTGCAGAATGCATTCCTCATGCTTTCAATTTTAGCCAACAAAAATGTAAGTATATGAGCTTGGTAGTTTAAAAATTGAAACTCCAAGATAGAGTAGGGATATACTTTTTGCCATATTCCTCAAAGGCTCTCCCATCCTTATCAAAAGGTATAGGATTAGCCTTAGCAAACAGTTCAGCAGAACAAGAATTAAACTAAGAAATTATAGTAGGTTCTACTTTAGGATTAATCATCAGATATTTGTGAGATTGATGGGCTTTACGTAATTTGTTAGGATATTTGTATGTGGGAGCTTGCAAGCAAAGCACACTACCAGCTCTTAAGAAATGTCCTCCAGAGCCATTAAAATTGGAGAAACAGCTACTGGCTGAGTAAATCCAAATGTAACGTCACAGGAAGGAAGTTCAGACTGTTCCCACCGAAAGAATTGTGTTATTTTGTTAACAGTCTCAGAAAAGGAAATGGATTCTAAAGGGAAATCTGAAGAGAAACTTGCCTCAGAGTCAGAATATTCTGAGGCAGAAAAGTTATCAGAATAAGCATATTTTCCCTCCTGTTCCTCTCCAGCTGACAAGAATTCAATAAGAATTGCACGGAAACCTCTTTCTTTTTCTGTAAGAAAGAAAGCATGAACCAGGCTATAACTTGTTACAAGCAAACAGCTCTTTAGTAAATCCCAGGACACCTATCCTGTCCAAGGAAAATGGAGCAGAAAAAACAACATTCTTAGATTTTTGTTACCTTTTCCTAGGAAAATTCCAGAAATCAGACTGACTTAATTTAGGCTCATTAGCCCACAGATCATATACTCTAAGTCAGCTATGTGTCACAGCTGGAACCAGTCCCTCTCCCACCGACAAGAATGGATCTCCCTTATCTTGTGAGGATGACCAAACAGCTGCAGAGAAAATGGCTGAAACCTGGTCCATGGTTGCTAGACGGGGGTGCTGTACCAGAAGGACTGGGTAGACAGGATGAATGGCCTAAGAGAATGGTTTGTCCACTGTGGAGTCACCCATCAGCAGCTGATGCAACAAAGGAGCTGGCTATTCCAGGTCCTTACTCAACTTTTTCTTCTTGTGAGTGAGACAGCTGAGAACTGTGGAGATTGGATGTTGCTTCCTGTTCATGCCAAACAATAATTCTGAGCACTGGTTCAAGAACAAGTAAGCACCAGTAACCATTCTGACAGATTTTTTTAAACAATTTCACTAAGCAGCAATTGTTATACCAATAAAACACTTTTAAACAGGACCAAAGTCCGTAAATCAGTACAAATACTAACAGATGGCACAGCACTACACTGACCAAAACAAGAGGCCCTTGTCAGGCAGAGATAAAAAATTCCTAAGACAAGAAGTCACAACTTCCTTCAGAAACTAAAGCTTTTACAGAAAAATACAATAACTGGAAGGTAGCATTCCCTTCAAGAGCACTTATCTGCCTGGCTTTAAAGAACTCTATCCAACTACCAGCTCTATGAATCCTATAGTGCAAATGTTCTTCAGCTGTAAGAAAGCTCTTAATTTTGGCACCCAAAGTGATCCTTTTATATGGCTCTCTTTGAGCCTTTCCGTAACTAGGGAGTGTAGAAGCTGCCCTAAAACTTTGAGAAGCTAGCCAGTGGTCATGTCCTAGGTAGGACATTCAGCTTTGGCTTTTGCAGTAGTGATCACTATGTTGAACATAATGAAGTTCTAATCAGGGTCTAAACAGTACAGATGTCTGACTTGTCAGTCTTATACCACAGCCATACTTGTTAAGAAGGAGTTAAAAGAATGGTGCACAACTAGCATGGCTGATGACCAAAAAGCTGAAGACTGTGACAAATTCTAACATCTATGAAATAATTAAATTTTAACATATGAAGTGATATATGGAAAAGCAATTTTGGTTTAAAATGTCTCAAGGAAGATCAGGAAGATGATAATTTGGCTTAAGGTTTCAGACAATAAATATCATCTCTCAAATGAAGAATTCTTCCTGTGCAGCACTGATTTAAGAATAGCTCATTCTGTCATTAGCTGTGGTGACAAAATTCAAAACCTTTGAATAATTCTGACTAATTTATTAGCAAACTCAAATGTACAATCTGCTGAGCAAGACTCTCGTGTAAACTGCAACTGCTCTTACAGCCAGTGAAAAGTGGAACAGTCTCTGGGAAAACTGTGAACACTCTAGAGTGAACTTTTCTCCATTTGAGGTACAACCTAAACACAAAGATTTCAAGGCAGATCTGTAATCCACAAATTATAATTTCCCTTTTGTTCTAAGACAGTAAAGACAGAAGTGGGAGATGCACATATTTTTGGTGCCACTTCTTAGCTCTGGAGCCGTTTTCAAGCATTAATTCTGAGACGATGGATACCATGCACTTTCATGATAACCACAGAAGCTTTCTTAACATCAAGGCTCTTGAAAAACTATAAAACTAATGACAGAGAATCAGAAGCTTGCTTCATGGGTAAAGGGATGAAAGCTTTACTGCAACCCATAAGACCCACAATTGATTAGCATCATGGGTGCTGGAAGGGTTGGGCTGGGAGGATGGGTGTGAGTGCTTGTCGTCAGCTTGCAAGTCAAAAAGGGGGAGTGACAGAGCAATACTCTCTCATCGCTTGGGGAAACAACTAGCAAGAGCACTGGGTGTTGCACCTAGTGGTAAGAGCTTGAAACAGCATGTTGTTTATGGTTTACAATGTCACCATGGAGGCAGCAACATGTGGAGCCACTATGGTGACTGCTTTGCATCTGCACTTTATCTAAAGTTGGCCCACTCCCTACCAACTGACTCTCACCAAAGGGGGAAGAATGTGCTGATTCAGCTATTCAAGTAGGAATGAATGGGGTTGCTGGACTCCTACTTAGCCAAGTGATGTCTGTTCCTCCAACAGACGGAATAAATAGTCCAATTAGTTGGAGGTAAAGGATCCATAGGGCAGGTCCAATAGAGGTACAAGATGGGGACAGAGGAGAGAAAAAAAGTGACAGCTTACCCTAACTCATTCTGACTTCAATCCAGACACTTGGCATACCTTTAAATACAACTTTAGCAGTACAACAAATGCCTATGACATATCTTTCTCATCTTTGGTACCCCACCACAAGCCTTTTCTGCCAAAATACAACATATTTTTTGAATGAAAGAAAGATATACCTTCCCTAATTATGACATTTCAGTGGTGCAGCACTTAGCTGCCTCACGGCATTTGGTTCTCTACTTCAGTTCCAAGTTGAGGTGTCCTTTGTACAGAGTTTAAATGTCTGCCCAGTGACAATATAAGTCTATGACAGGTTTGCTGATTTCCTCACACATCCCAGTGATCTTCAAGTAAGTAAATATGTGAACTGGGACAATTATGCAAAGTGCATGTGTGTGTGTGTGTGTGTGTGTGTGTGTGTGTGTGTGTGTGTGGCCACATATGAATATGCATCTGTTTGCATGTATGTGTCCTGTAAGGATCTATGACTGCTTCTTTTCCTGTGCCCAGTGAGTTGCTCCCTTGCAACCCTGAATAGGATAAAACAAGCATCAAAAATGAATGAATTAATGCATATCCTTCAAGTGCAGTGTTCTGTGTAACTACGTTTTTGCTGCTGTTCTTGACTCATGTAATGTGCCAAATTTTTTAAGCCTGGATCATGAAGAAAAAGGGGTCTGTGGACTAGGCCACCTACTTATTTAACAAGTAGATTTGTATGGATGACAGGAAACACAACACATGCAGACAGTACTGGTACTAAGGTTACTGTATACAAAGTATGAACGTTTACTGTATAAGGGATATGAATAAACAAACCAATGAGTAAGTAACACAACGTAGTATAAATGCATATTCTAATTCAATAAAAGACAAATCTGTTCTACAATGTTCACAACTGAAATATGCTCAGCCTTCTTTGCTCCTTATCAACAACTTTGCCATACGGACCTCCCTTGCAGGCTACTACTGATCGTGTGCCCATGCATCTCAGCTGTAGAGAGCTTTACTTAGGCTTACATCATTCGTGTGTACACAGACAGGCACTGCATGAATTTTGCAAATGTATATACCAGCTGGATTAATTGTGGTTGAACTGAGGATATATGGCCGATGCACACGAGATCAAATACACTTCTCACATACAAACACACACAACACAAAAGCTGAAAGTGAATTTTATCAGATTTTTAAAAAGAACTACTTTCCAAGGTGGTAGCAAAGTCTTTACATCCACAACCCAATGCAAGAAGTTGCGTTCCCATCACACTTGCAAGTTATATTTCAGCTTTAGAATCGCTGCATCTTGGAGTTAAAGATGAATTCCCATTACACTGAAAAACATCAATGAAAAACGTTTTTTGCAAAAGCTATCCAAAAACTTTAAGCTCTTTGTCACTTGGCAAAATATGCTATTTCCACTCTATTTTCCTCTTCCTTCTCAGTTATCCACTTAATCCAATTCAGGGGTGCAGGGAAGCCAGAACTTACACCAGCAATCAATAATTGAAAGGCACAGAAACTAATCCTGCATGGAATGACAACCCATCACAGGTTGTACGTACACACAAACTGATTCACACACAGCATGCACATCTACAGGCAATCTGGAAAATGTCCAATTTATCTACAATAAGTCTTTGGATTGGGGGGGGTTAAACCAGAACAGCTAGCAAAATCCATATAGACTGTTTCAATAAATGAGATGCTCAACTGTTCATAGACCATTTTCAGCAGAGACCTATTAAAAAAGTTCCAAAATATCAAAAATAAAATACAAACTAAAGACATCAATGTAGAATGTTCATAATCCATATAACACAGGGTGCAAACTGCATGACACAGGTAAACTGCAAACTAAGTACTATTTCATTACTACACTTTGGGAAGCTCATAATAAAACACATTCTAAGGCATTTAATGCAAGATGCACATATTTAGTCAAGACATCAGTTCAATGTAAAGCAAGCAAACAAAATAAAAATATATATACAGTTTCCTGTATATACTGCAAACAGTATAAAATATAATCCACTTGGCTGAAATGTAGTGGATAATAAAATACAAGATAGTACAAGGTGAGGGGACAGTGCACAGAGCTCCATACACGTCAAGCAGAGCACCTTTTTGGCCCTCTTCAAAAGGAAACAAAAATAGAGGGCTAGCACCAATGGAGGTTGCCAAAACGTATACATTTTATATAAATATAAAATTAAATTCAACTAGGGATTATAAATTACCACCAAATCAGCACAAAAATGCCATATAATAAATAAGAAAACCGGTTTCGGCTATACAAGCCTTCTTCACTGCATGAATCAAACTATCAAAAGGAACCTTGATGATTGGATGGGAGACAGGAAATTCACCCCAGGGATCACGTCAGTTGCCCTGCTAGACAGGGGTCCAGGAAAGTAAATACTGTGGGAAGAAATAGCCAGGGAATTGTTATGGCTAGGCTTGTATAGGCTCTAGGGCCGATAGCCTAGTACCAACCTATGAACCATCATGTATAATGAACAGAACAGGGAAGGGCAGACTCAGCAGCAGAGACTAAAGGATAAATGAAGGAATATAAAGGGATAGGAAGCCAGAAAGAAGAACAACGGGTTAGAGGAAATAAAATGGAACAGAAGGAAGAAATGATAAGTAGCAGCAATGCAAAGAGGAAGGACAGAGAAGAGGTTAGGTCACAACTGCAGCTGCATATTGTGTTGTTTTATTAAAGGTGAGATGCAGCGACAAGAACAGGAACAGCATTCCTGATATCACGATATTACATTTCATAATGCCTTAACTAAGTAGTAAAGTATTACATTTCATACTTGGGAAGAAGGCAGAGTGAATAATCATGTAGCCTATGCCACCTGGAAGGTCACAGAAGAGTAACTTCACGTTAGAAAAGGCAAGACACACCCTCTGAAGCAAATGTCCAAATGACAGAAATATGAAATGTCCATTGACCATAAAAGGAGGAAGCAAATACAAGCTTAACACCTGCGTATCATTTTAGTTGATCTGTCAACTCCTGCATTCATGTACTCAGTAACAACAGCTCATTACTCATTCTTCCTTCAGTCAATAATATCCATTAGTGCACTGAAGGTTACAAAAAATAAAATGTGAGGATAAAGCAATGACGTACTCAGAAGGCAGGTGCAGCTAATTATCCAATATCATCCCTCTCTATATTTTTCCTTCATTGTTGTCTGTTAACTGATACCTCAGTTCCAATTATTGGCAGACGTGGCCAGTACTAAAGCTGTGAGAGAGGCAGGGCACTATTTAAGGTTTATATTTTTTAAGCTCAAGAGATGAAGTAGAAAAACAAACAGTAAGTGCAATTAGGGGGTTGGTTACATAAATATGTCATATTTATACATACATTTTACTCTCCTCAACTGTAAGTGTGCTTTCTATACAGAGGGCTATCATCGGGTCTCTGAATGTAACCGGATTATTATATGCTTGAAACATGGATGAGAACACGCAATAATGGAACATGACCAGTAAGACATGATCATAACTCTTTGTAGTACATAGAATTTTATCTACTCCATGTACTACCCATTACAACAAAAAGAGAAAAAAAAGCCAGAGTATTTTACCAGTTTTGAAAGCCAGTAAAGCACTAAGAGAGTGCTGTCTCATAGACAGCAAGTAATGTAAAAATCAGAGACAGTTTTTAAATACTGCCTTAATTAAAATAAGTTATTTACAAATTGATGAATGAAACTTTAGTGGAACATAGGAGGAAAGACATTCAGGGACTAGAGTGAAGAAACGTCCCTTCCCTTATACTCTACCAGACCAAGTACAGGGTGTGCAACATTTGTTACACACCTCTGAAAGTACTGTTACAATCAGATCTCATGCTACTGAAGCATGTAACACATTTATCTTTTTTTTGATTTTGGACCATAATCACAGACCATCATGCACTACATTACTATTATTACCCAACCAAAAATTAATTTTTATATTTCTAGTTACACATTATAACATGATCTTAACCACAAAACAGAACTCATGTGTAAATGAAAGAACAGGAGCAGTGAAGAAAAGCAACCGTTGTTTATTAGAAGGGACGACTCAGCATATCAGCCAACAAGTAAATTGTCCAGTAAACTAATAATTATCAAGAGATGGTACAACTGTACGATTAACATGTTTATAATTAGGGGGATGAGGTGAGGGACACATTGGAGGAGAGACAGAAAATAAGACAGACAAGACCTGAAAAAGAAGTTATGTACTCACCATAACGTTCCATCTGAGTAGGTACTTCATTTGTCTGCAACCTGTGGGGTATCGGATCCGACTTCGGATCCGAGCCGGCAGCTTACCAAGCTCCAAGATCCGAGCTCCTAGCTCCTCCCCCTACCCACAATCCCCTGCTACCAACCACATTACCTCAGATCGTTTTTTTTGCCTTACCAACCTGGAAACATGAAATATCAACTACAAAGGTGATCAGAAAATCCTGAAAGGTTCGGGGGATGGCAGGGGGGGTCGGTTGCAGACAAATGAAGTACCTACTCAGATGGAACGTTATGGTGAGTACATAACTTCTTTATCTGAAGTAGTTACTTCATTTGCTCTGCAACCTGTGGGACAGAGTCCCCAGCTACCTTATAAGAACCTGGGTGGTCCTTACGGAAGGATATTTCGAAGCACCGCGGAGCCAAAAGAAGCCCTACTTCTCGAAATCACATCTAATTTATAATGAGAAATGAACGTATGAGAAGAGGACCAAGTAGCTGCTGACCATATGTCATCCACTGGAACCCTAGACCAGAAGGCTGTTGAGGTGGCTACAGATCTTGTAGATTGAGCACGGATATTAACCGGGGCTGGTTTGCCAGACGATATATACCCCTGAATAATACACTGACGAATCCAATTTGCTACAGTGACTTTGGAAATGGCTTTACCCATGGCTGATTTTGCATATGAGACAAATAATTGGTCCGACTTGCGAAACTCTCTAGTCCTATGCAAGTAGAAACGCAGCTGTCTGTGTACATCCAATTTGTGTAATGTGTATTCTCCCTTGTTCTGAAATGTGGGAAAAAACACTGGTAGATTTATCGATTGATTTATATTTGCTTCTGAAGCAACCTTAGGCAAGAAAGACGGGTTAGTCCTGAGGGACACTCTATCTTTGTGAAAGAGGCTTCATACACAAGGCTTGTAATTCTGAAACCCTTTTGGCCGAAGTAATAGCCACTAAGAAGGCTGTTTTCCATGACAAGAACTTCAACGGAATTGAGGCCGCAGGTTCGAAAGGTGGACTTGTTAAGGCTTGCAAGACTAGAGTGAGGTCCCATGGGGGAACCACAGACTTTATCGGTGGATTTAAAAGGAAGATGCCTCATAAGAAGGTTTTGCCCAACTTTGTAGATGCTAAGGAACCTATGCCATCACCCACATGAAAATGGGAGATGGCCGCCAATTGCACCTTAACCGTAGAAGCGCTTGCTCCCTGTCGAAAGATTAATGAGAGGAAGTCCAGGATGGTTGGGATAGGGACAGTAAATGGGTCCAAGCCCTTATCTTCAGCCCAAATGGAAAAACGTTTCCACTTACTGTTGTAAAGTTTTCTGGTAGATGGCTTATGAGCCGCAACCAGAATGGCCTTAACGGGAGATGAGATACCGGGAGTCCTAGCCATTAATGGAACTGGATCAGCCAAGCCGCAAGCTTGAGTTGACCAGGTTGGGTGTTGGGCAATCCGCGGGATGAGAAATCAGTTCTGGACTGGGATCCAGAATCCACGGAGGAGCCACACTGTGAGACCGCTGAAAGGGGAACCAGATCTGCCGAGGCCAGAATGGGGCTATGAGGATAACTCTGCTCCCCAACCGACAGGCTTTCTGAATGAACTTCATCATGAGAGGAAGGGAGGATAAGCATAAAGGAGCCCGGGAGGCCAAGCATGGACCAGAGCGTCTCTGGGGTTTCTCTGGGGGGAATTATTGCGAAGTACTCGCTGCATTTTGTGTTTAAAGGAGAAGCAAAAAGATCGCAGCGAGGCTGACCCCATTTGTGGAAGATCTGTTTCGCAACAGATGGATTCAGAGACCACTCGTATGGAGTGAGAAGCACCCGACTTAGCTTGTCCGCTAATACGTTGGATCGTCCCGGGATGTGCATTGCTACCAGAAAGCGGTTGGTGGAGATCGCCCATTCCCAAACTCTCATGGCCTCTCGATACAGGGGGTAGGATCTGGTTCCTCCCTGTTTGTTTATATACCAGACTACAGACATGTTGTCTGTCTGGATCGCAATAGTCCCCAGTGGAAGAAGGTCGTGGAGAGCTTGCAATGCCAAAAGCACCGCCCTCATCTCTAGGACATTGATATGCAATGCGGTCTCTCCGGGAGTCCACGTGCCTTGAACGGATCTGCCTGAACAATGCCCCCCCCCCCACCCGAGGCGAGAAGCGTCCGTGGTCAACGTGGCTTCGACCGGGGGGATCACAAAGGGCCTCCCTTCTCTGAGTTCCCGTGCATGCAACCACCAAAGAAGGGAGTCCCTGCAAACTCTGCTCAGCGGCATGGGCGTGTTCACCGGGTGGAGCAAGAGGGACCATTGGACTTGAAGGGTCCATTGCAATATTCGCATTCGCAGGTGGGCATGGAGGGAAAGACCGATCGTGGCTGCCATAGACCCTAGTGCCTTCAGGACTAACTCCGCTGGAGGAGAAGGATTCCGGAGAAGGGCTAACACCTGAAAAGACAAGCTGTTCAGTCTCACTGATGTTAGAGTAGCTCGAGAGATTCGAGTATCCAACCTGGCCCCTATGAATTCCAGGGCTTGAGTGGGGCACAGGCAGGACTTTTGCAGGATCACTGAAATGCCTAGGTTGGGGGCTAGAGTCAGTGCGTAATCTCTCGCTACAGAGAGCTGATGCCTGTTGGTCGTGGTAAGGAGCCAGTTGTCTAGGTACGGGAAGACCTGAATGCCCTGAAGTCTCAGGTGGGCAGCAACCACCGCCATGACTTTGGTGAACACTCTGGGGGCTGAAGTGAGGCCGAATGGAAGAACCCTGAATTGATAATGACTGGCTCCGAGCCGGAAGCGGAGAAACCTCCTGGATCGTCTGTCCATTAAGATATGGTAGTACGCATCCTTGAGGTCTATGGAGCACATCCAGTCGTTCTCCCGCAGAAGGGGGAGGATAGATTGAAGAGTGACCATCCGGAACTTTTCCTTGGGTATAAACAGGTTCAGAGCGGAAAGGTCTAAGATGGGTCTGAGGTTCCCCCGTTTTCTTTGGCACCAAAAAGAACCTTGAATAATAACCCAATCTGGACTGATCTGGGGGGACGGGCTGGATGGCTCTTTTTCTTAGCAGCTTTAAAATCTCTAAAGCCGCCGCCTCCCTCTGATCGGGTGGGAAATCGGAAAGGTGTCTGGTTTTGGGGGGAAGATTTAGGAAAGGAATGAAGTAACCTCTGGAAATGATATGGAGCACCCATCGATCCATTGTAAGGGACTCCCAGTTTGACATGTGCTCCGTCAACCGCCCCTCGACTGCTTCCAGAGAGGGACAGTCGGGCAAGCCCTCAGGGCTGTTGCACGGGTCTGTCCAAGAAAGATTCTCTAGACCCGAAATTACGCGGCCCCCCCTCTGCCTATGGGCCGGCGTCCACCTTGTCCTCCTCTGCCTCTAGAGGACGAGTGGTCCGCAGCTGGATGGGATTGCTGAGACTTGCGGAACCACAGCTTCTTTTGTCCCCTCTGATTCCTGGAGAAGGATCTTTGGGGACTAGAGAAGCAGACTCTGACGGCAGACAGCATCTTCCCGTCCTTTTCGCTTTGGACCAGCGTATCGCGAACGGTCTTGCCGAAAAGAGCAGAACCGTCAAAGGGGGCGTTCGTGAAGGATGCCTTGAAGGGATCCGCGAAGTCGCAAAGATGGAGCCAGGCGTGAAGTCGTAAGACGACCCCTGCTCCACTGGCTCTAGCGGCTCCCTCCGAAGCATGAGAGAGGAGCCGCATAGACGTATTGGAGATGGATTTCAGAGTGGCCATTCGTGTCGTAAAGACATTCCTGTCTCCGACCAACATGGACTCTGGGGGGGGCTGCAGTGTATTCCTTGATCAAGTCTCGCTGTAGCCTGATGGTGTGTGCCATATAGTTCAGCGCCCTTATAGAAAAGGTCGCTGAAGCAAACATCCGCTTCCCAATCCGGTCCAACGCTCGAGATTCTTTATCTGGCGGGTGGACCAGAGAACTCTCCTGAGCGAGTTCTTTCTTGGTGGCCGCCACCACCAACATGGCATCAACAGGGGATCCTTTGGCCCATGATTGCCTATCTGTGGGGGGGCTTAGTATTTTGTCGGGACGCCTAGGAATTGGCTCCACGGTGTCGGGCTCCTTCCACGCCCTGGTGGTAATTAAGTCCACCAGGGGGTTGGCCAGAGGGGACACCCAGGAAGTAGATGGGCCTGCCTCAATCACCTCCAGGAACACGGATTCATCAAGGAAAGGTTTTTGGGCAGACCACCCCCCTCTAATACGCAACATTTCCATGATGTCTCCAGAGGAGACATCTTCAGGGGGTGACCTTGAGGAACCCTCCCTATCATCTAAGTCCGTGTCAGTGGTAACGGACTCGGGGGAGTCCAGGTGCCTCCTTTTACACCGACGTTTCCGAGGAACCTCCTTGGTGGGGCTATCCGAAGAGGGCACGTCCACGGGTTGTTGTTCCTCAACAGGAACTAGCTGGAGGGCTTGGGCAGGCTGTCCCGATGGTCCGATGATGGAAGACAGACCCTCATACAGTGGGGGTACGGGTGGATCCGAAGTCCGAACCGGGGATCTGGAGGATCTCGACAGTACCCTCTCCACTACCTCAAAAGCAGAAGGAGAATCACCCTCGCCAGCCTCTGAGAGCAATCTCCTTGGCTCCGAGGAAGGGATCGGGGTAGGAGCCGAAGCAGTCGGCGCCGAGAGAGAGGTGCGCTCCGAAGCCAACAGCTCCGAAGATACAACAACTCCCTTGGATCCGATGCTCAGCCCTCGGCCCCGAGAGCTCAGATCCGACAAGCTCGAGGGCATAGTCGGCGTCGAAGAGACCAGCGTTATCGGCGCCGACAATTCCCTGGGTCCGAATGGGCACGGATCCGATGACTCCGAGATCCGAAAAAGAGTCGGAGAAGGAGTGATCGGGGCAAACATGGGGGCCGTGCTCCCCCCCCAGAGGGGGGGGAGGCAAGAGCACCCCCATCTGCATTTGGGTCTGTAAGAACAGACGCATCATCCGATCCATATCCGCTTCGGAGATGCTTTTAGTTGACCTGGAAGTGGTAGTCGAGGCGGGCCGGGAGGGCCGCCTCGACAACCTCGAGGGAGACCGATCTTCCTCCTACGGCTCCGGCGAGAAGCTAGGCGAACAGAGCCGAGAGGAGAAGGATGGGAGACAGGAAATTCACCCCAGGGATCACATCAGTCGCCCTGCTAGACAGGGGTCCAGGAAAGTAAATATTGTGGGAAGAAATAGCCAGGGAATTGTTATGGCTAGGCTTGTATAGGCCCTAGGGCCGATAGCCTAGTACCAATCTATGAAGCATCATGTATAATGAACAGAACAGGGAAGGGCAGACTCAGCAGCAGAGACTAAAGGATAAATGAAGGAATATAAAGGGATAGGAAGGCAGAAAGAAGAACAACGGGTTAGAGGAAATAAAATGGAACAGAAGGAAGAAATGATAAGTAGCAACAATGTAAAGAGGAAGGACAGAGAAGAGGTTAGGTCACAACCGCAGCTGCATATTGTGTTATTTTATTAAAGGTGAGATGCAGCGACAAGAACAGGAACAGCATTCCTGATATCTCGGTATTACATTTCATAATGCCTTAACTAAGTAGTAAAGTATTACATTTCATACTTGGGAAGAAGGCAGAGTGAATAATCATGTAGCCTAAGCCACCTGGAAGGTCACAGAAGAGTGACTTCACGTTAGAAACGGCAAGATACATCCTCTGAAGCAAATGTCCAAATGACAGAAATATGAAATGTCCATTGACCATAAAAGGAGGAAGCAAATACAAGCTTAACACCTGCGTATCATTTTAGTTGATCTGTCAACTCCTGCATTCATGTACTCAGTAACAACAGCTCATTACTCATTCTTCCTTCAGTCAATAATATCCATTAGTGCACTGAAGGTTACAAAAAATAAAATGTGAGGATAAAGCAATGACGTACTCAGAAGGCAGGTGCAGCTAATTATCCAATATCATCCCTCTCTATATTTTTCCTACATTGTTGTTTGTTAACTGATACCTCAGTTCCAATTATTGGCAGACATGTGGCCAGTACTAAAGCTGTGAGAGAGGCAGGGCACTATTTAAGGTTTATATTTTTTAAGCTCAAACAGTAAGTGCAATTAGGGGGTTGGTTACATAAATATGTCATATTTATACATACATTTTACTCTCCTCAACTGTAAGTGTGCTTTCTATACAGAGGGCTATCATCGGGTCTCTGAATGTAACCGGATTATTATATGTTTGAAACATGGATGAGAACACGCAATAATGGAATATGACCTGTAAGACATGATCATAACTCTTTGTAGTACATAGAATTTTATCTACTCCATGTATTACCCATTACAACAAAAAGAGAAAAAAAAAAGCCAGAGTATTTTACCAGTTTTGAAAGCCAGTAAAGCACTAAGAGAGTGCTGTCTCATAGACAGCAAGTAATGTAAAAATCAGAGACAGTTTTTAAATACTGCTTTAATTAAAATAAGTTATTTACAAATTGATGAATGAAACTTTAGTGGAACATAGGAGGAAAGACATTCAGGGACTAGAGTGAAGAAACATCCCTTCCCTTATACTCTACCAGACCAAGTACAGGGTGTGCAACATTTGTTACACACCTCTGAAAGTACTGTTACAATCGGATCTCACGCTACTGAAGCATGTAACACATTTATATTTTTTTTTATTTTGGACCATAATCACAGACCATCATGCACTACATTACTATTATTACCCAACCAAAAATTAATTTTTATATCTCTAGTTACACATTATAACATGATCTTAACCAGAAAACAGAACTCATGTGTAAATGAAAGAACAAGAGCAGTGAAGAAAAGCAACCGTTGTTTATTAGAAGGGACGACACAGCATATCAGCCAACAAGTAAATTGTCCAGTAAACTAATAATTATCAAGAGATGGTACAACTGTACGATTAACATGTTTATAATTAGGGGGATGAGGTGAGGGACACAATGGAGGAGAGACAGAAAATAAGACAGACAAGACCTGAAACCATGTTAGCAAACAAAAGCATGCAGCAATCATAGCATTTTCAGATTACATTCTCTCTGCTGGAATCAATATATCCTACCATATACCACAGAGGGATTTTATTTTTATTCAGAAGTATAGTAATGCATTTTGACAAATTAATCTTTGGAAACTTAAAATCCATTTAATTTTATGCTTTGTTAACTGCTTTTTTTTTTTTTTTTTTAGTCCAAAAGTGTTAAATTCAGTGATGCTTCACTTGGTATAGTTGCAGTCAGATAAAATATTTCTAGATGCTGCAGCTACCATTTCAGAAGCATCATCTATTATAACAGACTGTGGGCCAAGTTACCATCTACAAAATTTACAGTTTATCAGTACAAATGCAGTCATTTCCCAAGGCTAAATATGTCACGAATCATCACAAAGTAAATAACAGGTAATATGTATGCTCTAGAACATTAGGAGGTGATAAAGAAAGAAGTCGTAGATTTCTAAATCTTCAAATGGTGACGTATAGAGACTGCATCCATTTTAAACCTGTAAAAAATGATATCTTTTCAATCCTAGCCTGGAAAATGGTCCCTCATCACAGACCATGACTGGAGAGGTTCTGGGATCACTGCTCAGCACAGCAGCCTACTTCTGTTTGGACTTGACATCAGCCAAGTGTAGGTTTAATGAAGAGATCATTATCGGTATCTGTCACCAAGAGGATACAGCAGGGTCTGCAGAGTAGGAAGGACAGGTGGTGAGTTCATTGCTGTGAAGCACAGCAGCACCTAAGGTGTGACCAAATCATTCAACAAAAGTGAAAAAAGTCCTGAAGTTCTTGGGAAAATGGGTCACCTCCCCTACATACTGTTACGGCTTTCAAATGTTAGCTAACAAGAAGCACAGTCAGATTTTAGGACTGCAGTTTAGTAGAACAGCTTGTTGCTGTCTGAAATGTATATTAAAGAGGTTTTGGGAATGATTCTCCATGAAGCACTTCATTGTTGCTTACATCACACATCAGCAATTAGCATTGCTCAATGAACAGGTTCAGAACCTGTGGTAAAGAACACAACTGTCATATGGAAAGAAGGTTGGATCTCAGTAGCTAATTTGTGCTGTACATGAAGCTAGAAAGGTTGGTGATATCCACAAAGCAAAGCAGCAGCTATGTTGTGAATGCAATGGATTTTCTCATTTAACCTGAGCAAACAGTCAATAACCCTTAAAGGCACAGGCCCTTGGTTTAGGGAAGAAGTAATCATTAACTGAGAAAGGTATAACTAAACACAGTTTTAACTACAGCAAGGCCTGTAGAAGCCAGAAAATGAAACCAAATACTGGGGAAAGGAGAACTAAGAATCAAATGCAGGGTATTATTGTTTAACAGTAGGATTAGGGGTAACAAAATTAACTAGGTGAAGGCTGTAATACAGAAGAAAATCAAAATATGAAAGAAACAATACAATTTTTTTTTTGCAGGAGGCAAAGCTTTGTACCCTTTACTTATATATATTAACTCCTCATTTACAGATCCATGTAGGAAAAAGAAATGCCCCAAAACATTGAATCACTGTTGGTGCAAAACCAATAACTGTGCCAGCATAGATACCTTATGGGGAAAAGCAATCAAGGAGTTGCACACTGGGAATTGGAACACAAGTTGAAACCTTACTCAATTTACATTTGATTTCAAGCAGTGAAGTCCATTCATTTATTAATCAGAATTTGACGGGAAAAAATCTAACTGAATAGACCTAATTTTCATTGAAGATCTATGGAAAAAAAGTTGCAGAATACTTAGCAATACAACACATGCTGTCAGCAGAATACAATTTGCCATAATAAATGAATATTCCAGTAATATACAATTTAAATGCAGAATCAGATAGATAAATAAAATAAAAGTGACAACAAATGGTATGCAGGTAACATGTACAGACAGACACACATATACATACATACATACACAAATCATCCATAAATTCAATGCAATCGTGTTTTTACAGAACATAATGCAGGAAGTAAAAAAAAAAATTCAGACAAAACAATGTAAGGAGCAGAGCCTGTTGATATAAAGTTACAGTGTGTACAAGACTAGAACAATTGAGAGGTGGGATTTACCGGATTTACCTCTCAACCTCTTAGCACAAGAATTCTGGACAAAGCCAAAATAATGGGGGGGGGGAGCCCAAAATCTAGAATAGGATTTACATATATATTTCTCTTATAAACTTGGCAGTTGCTAGAGCAACAGGATTTATATTAGCGTGTATTTTTTGAAAGATACAAAGCCTGAAACTTGAATGGCTGTCATTATTTATTGACTAAATCCTCAATGATTAATCAGAAAAACGCAAATTGTATGATGAACAGACCAAAAATATGAGGAAAAAGTCTGGACATTATGTAAAATTCTGGACAGCTGAGAGATATGGGTGGCTGTACATAGGGGGAAGAATTATGCAAAGGGGAAAAAGAATGTCTTAATGGAGGCAAAATGGAACCAGAAAAAGGCAGACAGGATTGTGATCCATGGAGGTCAATTATGTCATACAGACCACCAGAAGCAAAGGCAGTGGATGATGTTGGTCTTACAAAAAGGGTAAAATGATGGGCAAAGTAGACCACAGTGATGGTCAAAGGGGACCTTAACCTGTCCAAGTACAATGAAATGTGCTCACACTAAAATGTCTTTACTGGTGGCCATACTGAAACAAGACACAAGGTCTCTGACTAGGAAAACCAGCACCTTACACAGTCTTGACCAGTGCAGTGCAGAAGGATAACAGGGAGGAAGAGAACATCATCCTCGCAAGAGCGATTATGCCACAGTACAGTTCTCAGTTCAGGCAGGGAAATGAGGATGGAAACAACAAGGTTATGGTATTATAAAAGATGGATTTCACAGAGCTAGAGACAGGGGTGAACAGTTGTACAGAAGGGAAGACTGAAATGATCACCATGTAAGAACAGCAACACTGCACCGCAGTAAGGGCCACCTATATCAGATGGAATAAGAAAAGGCAAGAAAGGAAGGGTAATTTGCCTGATTAAAATACAGATAAGGCACTATAATGGAAACAGGATGGCAATCAGGAAGTGGAGAAACAGAAGGAAAGAAAGAAAATGTGTATAAAGTAGAAGGAATGCGACTTGTCATCAAGAAGGGACAGTGAACTGTGAGAAGAAAACAGACAAAGGGGAGGGTGCTAGGAAATGCCAAAAAATAATCTTATTTGTATACTGAGGAATGTAAAAGGGTCAGACACAATATTAGGGTCCTGGAAACTGGATATATTGTTCAGAATTAATGGGAAGCTAGGCTGCAAGGAGGCATACTAATTGAGTTCCTTACATGAGTATTCAAGGAAGATCAAGGAGCAGTTTATCAGCATAGGAAGGATGATGGGGAAGTTAAAAGAACACAAGTGGAGAAAAAGAAAGTTAACTGGTGTATCTGAAGGTGCAGAGACTAAATAACCTGCCTACATGAGTACAGAAGGTACTGGCAGGAGTGCTGGACTGATACACAGTGCAGGCAGGAGAATCTGCTCCTAGAAACAGTTGTTTAAATTAATTGGAGAAAAAGAAGGTAAAGGAATGTATTCTGCAGAGAATGAGGACTGCAGTTGGTATAACATTTCAATGCAGACTGCCTAAATGGCAAAAACAGATATAACTTTATGCGCAGGAGCCTTTGTCAGAGTAACTAAAGGCAATTCTAAAATTAGCTAAACAAGTACAACTACAAATATGTTTTCTTAGCCTGAATATGTTTTTAATTGTAAAATTATGCCTTCCACAGCTGACATTTACTTCGCCTGTATTTCTATAGTAGATGCGACTTACTTGGACTAAAGAAAAGGTACCATTTAGACCACTATTGTGGAAGCTCAGTGGCTTAGTGGCCAAACAATGATACAGATGTAAAACTGGTTATCACACTGGAACCAGAGAGTTGTATATAAGATAGATGCTGAGTGACAGAAACACCACCAGTAAAGTGCCAGAGGGTTTAGGGCTATTTAACAAACCCTTGGTGATATCAAATTGGGGATGGCAAAATGTCAGCCTTTTCTGCAGATGACAGGAATGGTGGTAACACAAAACGGGTGTGACTAAGTAACAACTTCTACAGAAGAACAGGACCAATTATCAAAACATTCTGCAAGTGTCGTTTCATAGTAATAAATAAGTAAAATGGCAATGAGATCAATTTCAATTAAAGCAGTAAAATGGCATTGAGATCAATTTCAAATAAAACATAACATTTTCTTCTGTGGGGAGAACCCCTGCCAACTCACCAACACACAGGAAACCCCTCTGCACACTTACATTAACATTCTAATTAAAGTTCACTAAATCTTGAGGAAATTAATATTCTAACGGAAGTTCATTGCATCTTGAGGAAAAGAACAGGTTTCTTGATAAACAGATTGTAATTACAAGAGTATTCAATATGCAAGGTTAAAAAAAAATCAGCAAATCCAACTGAGACCAGCTCAGTGATGATACCTTTAAAGGTGAATTCCTTTCCAGCCAAGTAGCAGCTAAAGTTCAGTGTAAAAATCTACAAGTTAATACACTCTGTGGGGTTACTTACCCAAGATTTATTGGGGTGATCCTTAAAAAGATTAAGGAAGAAAGAAAGAGTGTAACTATGCTGCAAATATAAAGTGCAAAAATTTGGTTAAGTAGTACCGAAAGGTAAGGACAAAGAAGCACTTTTAAAGTAACAACAAGAGATAATTATGTTCCCTCCTAGCATATTCGTCACTGAAAATGCAAAAAATCATTTTCCTTTGTCTGCCAGATTCTGTTAACTGGACAAGACTCACCAGGTGCACAACTGTCTGTTCTTAGGGCTGACCTGAAAGCTTTGCTCTTGTTAACTGAATTACTCAGAATCCCACAGCACTCAGCTGGAGACTTGGAATCCAGATCTGAAGAATGCAGCTCATTCAGAGTTTATTTTTAACAATGATTGCAATGCCAGTGGAACTGCAGTAAAGAATCAGCCAAAGAATGCGTATGGTCAAAATGGAATTCTGGTGCTGACTTGCTAATTTTTTTTGTCACTGAATTTATATAATCTTTTATATGTTCACCTCTCTGTCTGCAATCACAACTTGTCTTAACAGACCTGACATATACAGCTACCTTATTGCCAGCAGACTATATAGTAAGGTTTAAAAGGTTTAAAGCTCTGTTGTTATCAAAACAAGGATGATGCATGCACTGTCACTGAAATATAGTTTTATTATACTAAATGAAGAGTCTCACCATAAGAGGACAGAAGAACAGAGGTGGTATATAATTGTATGTAACAGATACAGTCATATCCTATCTATCTATATATATATATATCTATATATATCTATATATATATATATATATATATATATATATATATATATATATCTATATATATATATATATATATATATATATATATATATATATATATATATATATATATATATATATTATGCTTATCACTCAGGCACTGTGCAATTATATATCTCAGAAAATCTCACTTAAGTTCTCACAGAAAAAAGATATTCTCTTCTTGCAAGATTTAGAGGTTTTATACTAGGACCAACAAGCCATAGTACTTTTTGGACAGGGACTAGAGAGCCAAAGCTTGATTGATCACATAAGCGTCTAATGAGAATTATGGGATTTAAGACCAGGACTCTACAGAGGCTGAAGCCTAAATCCAGCAGCTTAGGTCACCTGGCTGCAAGCCTATAATTTTTAAATTAACCCCAAGGTTTCATGACCATTTGAATCAGAGAAGGAGGGTTTCTAACCACCCCCCTTTATAAAACTGTTTTACTGGAAGTCTATTTGGTCTGATAGGTGTAAATGAAAAAGTTTTGACTAATTTCTCCTCAAGTTATGATACCATATCCTAAAAACATATCTGTCAACCTTCTGTCACCAAAATGTCTGATACAGTAGGAGCCAACTATTTACAATGTTTGACCCATAATTGCACTTCAAAATGGAAACACAGTTAAGAAAAATATTTCTGCGAATTATACAGGAATATGCACTGCTACAAATACTTAATTTTAAAATATCATAGAATAGTGGGAAACATGCCCTCTTCATGCTGTCCAGAGGATTTTGAGAGCTAAAACAATTGGAAGACTTCATACTTGTGAAATTTAAGAGGAATGCATCAGACTATTTACTTTTGGAAGATTTTTTTTTTTCAATAATATTTTTATTATTTTTCCATTCATAACACAACATTTCACAAGAGTAAGTACAGGTTTTATACAGTTGGTATAAACATTAATAACACTTACATCATATTTACACTATTTACAAGAATGCTTTCAACATTTAGTGGTATTACAAAAGATAAAACTTTCTTTTTTTTTTTTTATTGGTATTACCCTTCCTATCAAGTACTACTACATCTTGTTGTGGGTGATAATTGTGTGTATTATCAGTGTAACCCCTATTCGATGATTCATGCTACTTTTGGAAGATTTATTAGCACTAGCAGACAGAATAATTCTGGTCTATGTCTACTTCAGTAAATTTTGTTAATAATAAAAGATCAAATAATTCTGGTCTGTCTCTACTACATTAGGCAGTTCAGTTCAATAATGAACAGTTGCTCACGGGTAAAGCTATAGTTTCAATATTTTGTGTATGATACTTTCAAATACTATCACTGTCTGTACTAAACCTGCTATTTCTTGATCCCCAGGAATTCTGATCACTGTACAGTCATTTCCTATATCATAAGGATAAGGTTACACAGAGATAATAGCTCTCCCATTACAAATATAATGCTGATAGCATTTAAATGAAAGTAAGTCTTACCCTATTTTTGAAAGAAACTAAAAAATAATTGCAAACTGGAAAATGTAAATGTTTCCAATATAATACGTTATAACTTCCTTTCCTTCTCCTTTTGCAAACTGGAGAATGCAAATGTTTCCAATATAATATTTTAACTTCCTTTCCTTCTACTTTTTCTGCTCCATAACATATACTTTCAAAAATACTCACAAATGTGCATAATAATGAAAATGTTCTTTGGACAGTATGTTTTCCCACTCCTAGCATGTTTCAGATTGTAAAATTATGCTTTCCACAGCTGATATGTAATTCAACTGTATTTCTACAGTTGTTAGCTGTATATACTGCACATCCATCCATCCAATACTGTTGAGTCACATCCAGTTCCTCTGGCAACCCTATGAACAGCTACTGCCATATATATTAGTTTATTATGCAAGCAGAAAATGGAACAGATTACTGTTCTGCAAATATTTGGATGATATTTTGTGTTCTGATATTTCACATGTATTGCTTTTGATGCTATTATACATTACTGCAGCAAGGGTGGGGCAAATAGGGAACTTGCCCTGGGTGCCATCTTGTAGGGGGGTGGTGCCAAAGTTAACAAGTTACAAGCTTTCATTTAAGCTATCAAGATTACAACAGCCTGTAAAATGTCTGCCAAAATGTCCATTAAAAAACATTAGGTTTTCAAGTTGTCAAATTGCTCTTAAAAAAGTTTGATATTTTAGAAGCTGACATTAAGGTGGCAAATTCTCTTGCACTTATCCTACCATTAACTTTTTTTTTTTTTTTTAATTTTTTATACTATTATGTTTCTGAAGCAAGTGCTCCTGGACTCAATATGAAAACATCCATTTGTAGCAGTGCTCTACAAACAAAAAAAAAAACAGACAGGCAGACAAAATATCTACTTGACCAGTTGGATCACATGTCTGATTTTACTGGAAAAGACACATGAGGACTGATGGAAGTTATTTATACTAAACTTCATTCATTATAAACTCTCGCATATATTTGTGACCAAATGTAAATATGCTTAACTAGTGCACAGTGGTTTGGCAGAACAATAAAATTGCTAACATTGACAGAAGAAATAAGAAAAGGGCATTTTAAGACATAGAAAATCATCCCACCACAATTATGCTAATATTCTACATTAATCTGGTCTAACCTCTACAATATGGGACAATAAAAATTATTTTATAATAATACTGATCAGGATAGTCTGAATGGATGTGAAAGTAATTATTATGATATCTCACACGCAGCAAAGCAATAAGGCAAGAATATTAGTTCACACTGAAATTTCTCTATCGTGGACTGCTATTTTAACTCTTCATAAAGTCTGTGAATATGTCTTGTGATATTCAGTAAGCATGTCAATATGGCCTTGTTGTTGTTAGAAGTATCTATTTACATGGATCCAGATAAGATTTTTATGATATTTCTAAATATAATGAAGGCCTCCTCTTGTTTCACCTATCACAGCTGAATAGGTACCTTCCCAGCAACAACCTCCAGCTTGTGGTGTGGGAACGAAACCATGACACAGCCCTTGCAAGAAGCTATGGGTCTACCCTCGGGGTCTCCTCCCAATGAACCAAGTCCTGTACAACTCCCCTGTAAGGCATTAAGGGACATCTTCACTATATGCCCAAAGAACCTCAATTGACTCCTTTTAACACAGAACAACCATGGCTATATACACAGATCTTCCCAGTATGCCACGCTCTTTACTTTGCAGAGTAAGATCAACTACCTTGCTTAGGAAACTCATTGCTGCCTCTTGTATCTGTGATCTCTTTCTTTCAGTGACTATAGATGAGGATAGGGATAGGGACAACTAAACTGTGAGTTATACCCTATCGTTATGCTCTTTCTGCACAACTACAGTCCAGTATAACACCTATAGGTCTGCCATCAATGGTCTCATTAGCTAGTCAGTGTTCCAACTCCTTTTATTTTCACTTCTGAACAGACTCACAGGTACTTTAAACTCCCTTACTTCAGGTAGTTGCTCCTCTTTCACTTGCAGACAGCAATCCACTCTTTTCTGAGAAAGGGTAATAATTTCTGATTTGAGGGTGCTACTTTTACCCCCAAATACTGCATAAACAGCAAACTGCTTCAGTATATTCTGGACACTACAGACAATTCAGACTAACAGGATATTATTATTTGTAAATCACAAAGATGCATCCTGCATATCCCACAACTGGATAGCCTCCACGCCATGAATGCTCCTAAATATTCTGTCCATGAAAATCCAAACAGGAGACAAGAGAGTGCACACTCCTAGCAGAGTCCTGAGTTTTTAACACAAAGAATACCAATACAACTCTTGCTCTTGAAAACAACCCTTGGACCTTGTAATGTTGCAGTACCTCCTAAAGACACTCTGAGGTACACAGTAATGTGCAGTCTCTACTTCCATCACACACATGTAGACAATACTGACAATCTCATGACTCCTTCAACATCTCTGCAAGTACAAAGAGTCGATCCACAGTTCCATGACCAAGGTGAAATCTGCATTGCTCTTCTGGAAGGCTGAGGAGTATGATCCTTCTACAAATGGAACACACTCTGCTGTTCTTCCTTTTGAAAATAGGTACCAATCTAGAGGTACTGACTACTTTCATGTAGCAGTGTAAAAGAATGTTAAGTGTAATACCCGAAAATGTCCAATGCCTTCTGCATTTCCATCTGGATTTCATCCAATTCCACAGCACTGCTGCAGAACAAATGATTTATTACTATAGTAACCTAATTTATGGAAATGGATCTCACCACATCATCAGCTTTTGACACTACTGTCTAAGAGCTTGGCCTGTCCACCAGATTTAAGAATTCCTTAAAGTGTTCCTTACATCTCTCTTCAGTCTCACCACTCAGGGTCACTAACTTGCTGAGATCCGTTAGAGCAATGTTCTGTCTTCCCCACCTGAATCATTGCACATCTTTCCGGTCTTAATTAAGGCTATCTGAAAGTCATTCTCCATGGCCTTGGTAAACTCCAACAATCAGGGTTTTCTCTCTGGTGACTACTGCAGCTTCTGCATGCTTAGCTTTTTAGCACCTACCAGTCAAGTATATAGTGGCAGACGTAAGCAGTTTAACTTCTTCTTAAGATTAAACTTTGTTTTCCATATTCTAGTATTTGTTTTTTTGGCAGCCATCAGAATTAAACTTAACAAGTCCTTACTATGTTTAGGCAATTCAGATCCTTCCTTAATTGCACTCATTTGCTCACCCAATAGTACTCTGTAGGGAATCTTTAAAATATGCCAACTCATTTCACTCCCAAAATGCATGTGTCTAGTTACCTCTTTCTTCCCCATTACATCTTCAGCTTTTGCCACCTACCTCAGGAAAAATTATTTGTAGTCTGCTTGGGGTATAAAATATGTATGAAAACACTTCATGCAAAAATCCTAAATATTTTAGACTTTGTTGCATACTTGGGAGTCATATGCCCTCTCATTGTCCCCCTTGTAAATTGCTTATCCAGTCTCTCTTCCAAATCTTTTCTAACCTCCTTTGATAGATTCTAACAGTCATCATGCAATATTTTATATGCCCTACTAAAAAACTGCAGCTTCTATTCTAGATTCATTTAAAAACTCTACCAGAGCAAGTCTTTCACTTAGGCTTCTCCTATCACTTTCTCTTTGCATATACTCTGGTATCAATCCCTGGTGGGGAAGGCAGTTGATAGTCTTCAGTCCAAATGTCTTCTTAGCCTCATTCCACTCTATTACCTTTCCCCTCTCTCGTTATTTGTTCCCAATATAGTTTCCTTTGCCAGTTTTCTCTAGTAAATTCCCACCCCTCTTGCCTTCTTTGTGTACCCTTGCCCCTAATAGCAAATTCCCCCTTCTCCATTCTTGTGCTGGCTTAGTCCTCAGAATACTTTCTGCTCCTTTATAATACTTGTATGGCTGTGGTGATTCTCCTTAAGGATTTGCATCCAAAATCCCACTCTCTCCTTAATATATCCTTCCAAATCAAGTAATCTTAACCTCCTTTGTTCTATTGGAAGGATCAACTTATTCAACTTAACTCATATCGTCTTTCCTCCCAGATAAATTCCTTCAAGTTTTTATTAATTATATTCCACAACTTCTGCTCTGGTTGATAAAAATATGGCTGACTTGTATATAAAACTAAAGGGGCTAAAAACATTTTCACTGTTTGTGTCTTACTATCCATATCCATAAACAAGTGTCCAGTTTCTCAGTTTTTGTATTATCTTTTGTTTGGCCTCTTCCCACATATCCTTAGTTGCCATAACAGAAGGGTTTTTAATCCATACTCCTAAATACTTCATATTATCCTGTCCCCATAAATATGGGTATTGCTAAAAAAAATCCACGCGAGGGCACATAATTTATAACTATAGCCTTTGTTTTGTCTTAATTAATTTTACATGCTGAATCTCATCTGCAAATATCATCTGCAAATAAAGTCAACTTTCCTTAATTGCCATAAGAATAATATCCTTATATTTGAGTCTCTTATTTTCTTTGCCAATGGCTATAAATACAAGGCAAACAACAAAGGGGAAGGAGGCACTCCTGCCTGGTTCCTCTGTTCAGACACAACTTATCAGAGAGGAACCGTCCCACTTTAACTCTTGCCTTTGACCATTCATATATCCTTCTAATTAACATTATTGAATCAGGGAATGCAAATGCTTCCATTGCCCTACTCATAAAATCCCAGTTTACTCTGTAGCATGCATTCTCTACATTAAGACTCACCAACAGCAGTGGTATTTTCTTACATTGTGCTTCACTCTGGACCATCACTGTTCTATTAATGCTGTCAAATGTTTGACGCCCCTCCACAAAACTATATTGATCAAAACACATTTGCCATTCTTTTAGCTAGTATAGACATAAAAACTTCATATGAAACTGGGTCTGGTGGGTCTTTACCATCCTTAGATATTACAACCACCACAGCATTCTTCCAAGAAGTTGGTGCTTCCCCTCCTTTTAAAATACTGTTAAACAAAATTATCCAGACTTTTATCACTTTCTTCCCTTTTAACTTCCAAACATCCACATGAATACCATCTGTTCTTGGAGACTTTCCTACAGGTTGATTATACATCACAGTTTTTATCTCATTTCCTACTAGCTTTTAATGGTTGAGCCTCATCTACCTCTAACCTTGACATACTTAAGACTTCCATAAATATTTCCATTTGTGCTCTTTCTTGATTTCCACATTTCTCGGCTTTACATAAATTATTATAAAATTCCAAAATATTGCTAATACCTCTACAGGATCTCTGGTTATTTTTCTCTTTATAGGCCCAATAAGTCTGTCAGCAACCCTTTCTACTTTCTATTGCCTAAGTCATTGTGCTAAAAGATTTTTATGCTTAGGAGTTATAAAAAAATAAAACGTTGCTTAATAGCAGTCATTCTAATCTCACGCACAGTATCCAGATACTCCCTTATATTCTCTTTAGCATTCTTCAGTTGCATCTGTTCTTGTTCTATAAGATTCCTCTTATTCTGCAATACTTTAATCTTGTCAGCCCCTCTAATTAATTTCTATTACTTAACCATATCTCTTTTTCTTTTACTTCTACACTGTTTTTAAACTCCATTTTCATTTTATTTAACTCACTAGCTATAACTTCTGAAGAAATTTCTATCATCCCTAATAACCCTTGAATAATTTCCACTACCCATTCCTTAAATTCCCCTCTTTTTAACAGGAAGGAGGGCAAGTGCCAGTGTCTCATTTTTACTTCATTACTCTGCAATTTTATCTTAGTTTTCATTTGTGCATGATATGAAATAGGTATAGGATGTGTGTGTTGAAGCTTTCAATTAAATGCTTATGCTCCTGTGAAATATAAATTTTGTCGAGTCTAGCACAGTTATTGCACCTTGGGGAATAATATGTAAACTTCTTTCCAAGTTCCTTCTATTGAATTCATATCTTTCATACCAAATATTTTCATAAACGTCTTCAGAAATCTATCCACTTTTGTCATATTTCCCTTCTAGCCCCCCCAATCTAGCCACAATGTTGCAAATCAAGTTGCAGTCCCCACCATTAAGTAATATTCCTTGGTGAAAGCTGATAATTTCTCCCAAAATGTTCTTAAGCTCCATAATAGCAGTTTTTATTGGAATGTAAATATATGCCAGTGAAATCCTGTTCCCTTTCCCCTTACTCCCACAAATCTATCATTATCATCTTTTTTCCCTCTTCTATCACCATTGGAGCTCCTCTAGCATTTAGAATGACTTCTCTTTTCACTTGTCCATCACATTCTGATGAATATCCATCCTGAAATCTTTTCTTTACTAAATTCAAATACTAATTTTTTCCAAATGTGTCTCCTGCTCCACTGCCATTTGTGCTCTGCATTTCTTAATATAACCAAATACCATTACCTTTTTGTCTATACCTCTAAGACCATTTATTTTCCAAAATACTATGGATATTGTAGCCATTATGATAAGAAGGTATTGTTCCCAACTATTATAAAGGACAGCTTTTTTGAATGTGCAATTCCAACTTTTATATTATAAGCATACACCATTTGGCAGATTGATCTTTTAAACATTTTTTTTCTAGTCATCTCCATTTGAACCTATGTCACATTTTTCAAGACTTTTTATTTCAATGAAAACCTTCAAACAAAAACTAAACACATTTTTCAGAACACCCCCATGACATATCAACTTAGAACAAGCACACAAAAATAAGTACATTTTCAAGAAATGACAGTTAAACCTTTAGATAAGAACAACTCCCCCAAACTGACAGCTGTACCGACAGGCATTACCTTACATAAAATTAAAATTATCCATGCTAAAGCACATGTAATAGCCCATGCTCTCACTTACACCGATTGCTGTCTATATCTTTATTATCTCTAATCCCCTCCCATAACAGCTTGCATGGTTTCAGAAAACATTAACTCTTAGCCTTATGAAAAAAGTGCATGACTATCTTTATTTAAAACTAAATTATACACTGTTATATTAAATGAACGAAAGCATTAAGGCTGCTAGGGAAGCTACTATCTTTTATTTGCTTTCAATAATTTCAAGCTTTATTTTTTTACTGAACTGCTTGCCCTTATACCTTTAAATTTTGCATTTCTGTCTATAAACAATGATCAGATCTCTCAAGATTAATTGCTTGTCCTGCAAACAGCTTGTCTCCAAGGAAACACAGTCAGCAATGTGAAAAAAAGCTAATAACTCCACAGATACATGCAGAAGTCTGTCAATTTGACTAGGAACAGAACAGAACAGAATGTACAACTGCCTTCAACTGCATGCTTCTTGAATCCCACTGGACATTTTCTACAGAAAAAAACACAAGTTAATATCACTACATATGCAAGAAGCTTTGCGCTTTTCATGGCTTTCTTCATTTTGTCTTATTTTTCAAGCCTACTTGATTACAGAAAACACTTGCTTTTAGATTAAGCCAGAGGCATTAATCCAGACATTCCCCTATGCAAAATTACGAAAAAATATCTCAACTCTACATATAACATGATCAGTGTATTTATACACCACAACCGCTAATGTGCAGCTCAAGATTACATCATATTAATTTAAATTTGCTTTTCTCCAGCCTTTCGTCTCTTTTTACATTGTAAAATTGTAAAGTGTAAATCTTCATATTAACAGCAGAAAACTATGAATTGTGGTACTTTATATTCCACCTGGTCAAAACATACCTACCCTGGAAGATCTGCTATCCTGGACAACCCTTAACATATCAAACGAAACCATCCTTCCTGGTGACACCAATATAAATTGGCAAATTCTCGTCACCAACTCTCCACTAAACAGTATAAATTTACACAGGTTTATTCAACTCATCTCAGATCCCACATGTAGAAAGAATAAAACTGAATCAACATTAGACTGGATACTTGTCTCACACCCTCAAAAATTCACCAAGATAGGAACCCTTCCTAATACATTTAGTGACCATCTCCCTGCATATACCCACAGAAAGCAAACACAAATAAACAAACTGCCATCTCTAAGAACAACTAGGAATCTTACCCATTTCAATCAACACACATTTCTGGATACTCTAAAAAGCCACAACTGGTATCCTATGAAAATTCTTCCCACTAGATGAAGCAGTTAACTACTTCAACAAAATCTTCTTGACACACTAAGTCTTGCTCCCACACGTACCAAAATAATTAAGCTTAACAATGCCCCCTGGCTAACAAAACAAATAAACAGTTACTTACTTCTAGGGATAACACCTGGAAAGAATGGCTTAAAAATAAAACCCCACAAAACAAACTCAAATATAACTACCTGCGCAATAATGTTAAAAAGCAGGTCATCAATGATAAAAGAATCTATTTCTCCACTAAACTGTCAACCCAACAAAACAACCCCCAAATGTTCTGGAACTCTGTTTCCTCTCTTCTAAATCCTGGTACTCAACACAATCCTACCCCAGCTCCTGACAAAGATCCACAAGAAATTGCCTAAGCTTTTAACACACACTATATTGAAACCATCCATAAACTTGTAAATGACTTCCCTATACAAACTAATAAAAGTACAAATAGCTATGAGAACAACGATAACCACCCTAACCCTCTCTCAAATCTCAACTCTCTCCTCAAAAACTGCAACTCAAAAAATATCCTTTCTAACCCTTCATTTCCCATACAGCCTGTACCCACCTCACTAATACGCAAACTTTTGTCAGAACTTAAGCTGTGCTCCCTCTCTTCCAAGAGCCTCCCAGCTGAATACTTAAAACTTGCAGCTGATATGACAGCACTCCCAGTTAGCACTCTCATTAATCGATCTATCTCAGAATCATATGTCCCACAACTCTAGAAAAACTCAATTATTATTCCCCTACACAAAGGTGGTAATACCAGAGATCTGATCTATCTAACTACCGGCCCCATCTCTATACTTTCACCTCTATCTAAAATCCTGGAAAAGTGTATTCATTCCAAAGTGCTAAAGCATTTTATGGACAATAACTTATTGGCACCCACCCAATACGGTTTTCGCCCAGCACACATCACAACTACTGCACTACTTTCATTTACCAATACTACAAACAAAGCTCTTGATGCTGGTTTACTAACTTCAGTTATACTACTAGACCTATCAAATGTTTTTGATACAGTGCCCCACTCTAAACTGCTTGTAACCAAAAGTAATGCACACAGTAGCCATCAAGGAAAGCTCCACTTTATTTGAATCAAACACCAGCAAAATCCATTAGTTGTTAAGCGCTTTCATCATAGACAATGACTTCATCAGAACAAGGATAATTCACATGCTTGAAGAGGTCTATATATACCTAAAAAATTAGCACATATTAAACTAATGAATTAGGTTAAATCAATCAATTAAGAAAAAAACTTGCTTAAAGACACATACTCCAATATAAAATAAATACTAAATTCTCAGGTATAAAAGTCTATATACATGCATGCACGGCTCTTGTGAAACATAGTATATGAAAATGCACAGTTTTAAAAGAGTTTTTTGTTTTGTATTTAAAATATATAAAAGAATGTATGTATAAAATATAAACATTTTTCATGCCTAAAAAAACATAGGAATACTTTAAAAAAAAACATTTAAAAATGCTTGTAAGTTTTAGTAGACAGGAAATGCACAATGATTATAAAGTCATCTATTTAGTCTGAGGTCCCAATCCTTGATTTGGATTCTGTCCTTTAGGGCTGGTAATACGAATACGTTATCATTTAGTCCTCTAAACTGCGATTACAACTTAAATCGATAAACTGCTCCCCTCACACTCTATCTTGATTCTTTAACTAGCTACAAAACAAAAAACAATCTGTTGGATGGCAAAGCAAACAATTCAAATACCTGACCAATAACACAGGAGTCCCCAAGGGTCTATTCTTGGGCCCTTACTTTTTAATATATTTATTAACAACCTCCATAATGTGTCCCTGCAAAGTACTCTCATTCAGTACATAGATGATTCGACAATAATCACATCCTCTACCAATGTCTCAGATCTCATAAAGTCAACACAAGGCACATTTACTTCCATCAAATCCTGGCTAAATGAAGTTCAACTGCTACTTAATCCCAAAAAAATCAATTGCTTTTCTCAACCAACCCTATAACTGTAGACTTTAAAACACTCTCACAAAACAATACAGAAATTGAAACTGCAAGATCATCAAAACTTCTTGGCATCACAATTGATGATAAACTCTCTTTCGAAAATCAGATACTCAGTACAATAAAAAAAAACATTTTAAACTTGGTAAGCTCTATATGCATAAACAGTACTTGGACAAGTCCACCAAGTTAAAGTTAGCAAATAGTCTATTTTTCCCTTCCTTACTCTATGGTAGTCCCATTTTCACTAACCTACATACAGCTCTTATGAACAAACTACAGTCATGCTGCTATAAAATAGCTAAGTTTGTCTGCAATATGCCTACCTGCACACATCACTGCCTGGCCTTTAAAATGGTTTGAATACCCTCAGTACCTTTATTATACCCAACTTACACTTACCCACATACTGCTATATAACCCTAATTACTGCCCATCCATTCAAACTACCATACAAACTCACCATACAAACCCCAACTCAGAATCTCGGGTCCTTGAACAAACAGCTCCTAACCACAACTAAACCCAACAAAAGAGATGGACAATATTCCTGTGCTGTAGCTAAACTATGGAATGCTCTCCCTGACATTATCACCCAACTAGACTCTATAACAGCATTGAAATCAGCACTGAAAGAACACTTCTTCAGTAACCATAGCTGTCCCTGTAATCACATGAGTAAACCACCTTAATGATTTCTATGGCTACCACACCCAACAAATATCTGACAACCTTAAAATATCTGCCAACATTTCTCTTTATCTCTGTACTTGTTATTCTATTTTTATTCTATTGCAGTATATTCATCCTCTATTTTCCCTTTCTTCTATATAATATAATTTACACATTTATAATCTGATTTCTGTGTTTGTATAAATTGCATTTACTTAAAAACTTAGATCACTGGATTGTAATTATTTTTGTTTACTCTGTTGCAGTTCTTCTGTTAACTCTGACTCAGCTGTATTATGTACAATATGTTATTGACTATCCCACTTTTAGCTGATGTTATATAAATTCTCTGTAATGTTTGGAGCTTTTCTCCCTGGGCCTCCACTAAAAATGGGTCCCATGATCCAGCGGATTTTCCTAGCCAATAAATAAATAAATAAATAATAAAGCCTACATTTCTTAAAACTAAAGTACTTGTTTACTTCAATATTTTTATCCCACACAAGCACTGAAAAGACTCACCCTTAACTCACATTTAAAATACCCCCTGACTACATACTGGACAAACTGCTTTCTATATGACATGCAGTTTATATCATGAAATGTTTTATGCAAATACTATTAAGAATAAAAATATTTTATTTACAGTTATTTTTCTACCTTTTATTGTCCTTTTAAACATTAATGACAAAGTGGGTACAGTCCACTTACAAGTTTTACAAAGTCAACAAAAGTCCAGTCTTTCTCTAACATTTTTTGCAAGGTCATACTTCACAAATGAGATTGATGATTTACAATCTCACATTTAGCCACTAATTTCACTGCTGCTGGTCTTCTTCCTGTTCATCCCTATCTCACAAAATCAGGTACTTCTGATTCTTCAAGTCAACTCCTGTGCATTGTTCTGTCTTCTCAGGCATTTTCCTTTGGAACATTGGAAAACGGTTTCACTAGCAAAGTCTCTCTATAAGCTTTACTGTCAGAAGAATGGGAAGCAGAGCTCTCTTCTGTTTGATGGATCATTATTGTTGGATAAACTTTTGTATTTCCTCCTTAGCCTGGTCTCCATCAAAATTTCTTTGATCCTCCAGTAAAAAAAATATTCTGAAGTCAGCGGGACATAGCAGCTTAAATATCACACCTATCTCTTGACACTCCCTGATTGCTGAAATAAATTTGCTTCTCTTCTGCCAGGTATACAGTGAATAATCATTTTCCATAAAAACTCCGCTGTCTCCAATTTTTAATACTCTTCCCTTCTTCCACATTTTTGTCAGGATCAACTCATTCTGCTGGTGTGATTGCATCCTTACTACTACAGGTTTTGTGGTGCTTTCTCATGGACAAGTTTGAAAGATACAGCTGATGTGTCCCTTTAATTAATAAATCCTACAGTGGAATACCAGTCTACATGCTTATTTGTGCTTTCATAAAATGAATTCAGACTATTCCTTCCAATTTCTCTAGTATTTTCTCTACATGGTCTGTCCTCTAACGCTACCATTGTTTGAAACAGTTCTTCTTGAAATGTCTCATACTCAGCCAGCCTTTTCTTTACTTTAACATATGATTTTTGCAGTTTTATCAATTCATCTGAATAGCTAGTTAAAGCTTCTTCTATTTTTTTCCAGCCTTTTGCTATCTGAATTGTATACTTCTTCAAATTTTCATTCAATTTAATCAGCCCCGAGTTCATCTGAAGTGTTCACCTCGAAATTAATGAAAGCCATCTCTTGTACCAAAGCTGAAGCTCAAACTGCTGCTTATTGAACAGCTGAAGGATTTTCCCTAGGCAGTGTTTTTTCTTAACCTTTTCTGGTCACTTTTCTTTCAGATTCTATAAATGTCTTCCTTGCTGGTATCCAGGCATGGACTTACTAGCCAGTAACTAAATTTTACTCAAGCTGACATTACCACAGGCTAATGTAAACTGTTGATCAGTGTGTACCTATCTTGGAAGTCCCATTCACTTTAAACATTTTTAATAAAAACTATTATAATAGCTATCTTCCACTTTTACTGAACAAACTCAACAAGAAATAGGAAGTGCAGAGAATATGAAGTTGTACTGCAGAGCAAATATGTTCCGAAAGAAACTACTTTGCTCAATTTAAGATTATGGGAAAGGCTTCCAATGTAATTTCTACCGAATTAACTGACAATTGCAAAATGACAAGATGAGATGAAAAAGAACACTGTTTTTTTTAAAAAGAGGATGCCATTCTTGCCAGTTTTTGTAAACAGTAAGACAAAATTACATTCCAGTTTCCAGAATTGTCTATACTGACAAACTGGCAGAATAATTTACTACTTTGCACCAGACAACTACAGCATATGCAGATACAGGAAGAACAATCAGTAACATGAAAAACAAACAAAAAAAAAAGTGTCACGAGTTCCCAAAAGTGCAAAATGATTAAGGTTCTCAAATGTAACAGGTATGACTGACAAGTATATTTATGCTTCCTGGGCTAGAATCAGCACTTTCTGTAAAAAAAAAAAACTTTGCTTCATAAAATGAATCCATGAAGTAAAGACATGTACAGAACTGAGCTAATTTCACTGTTGCAATTCAGCTGTGTAATTTAGGATCATCTAGTAATAACAGGTTACTAGGGACAGGTATAGTGTTAAATTAGTTTGATTTAAAAACAAAAAAAGCTAAATGAATATCAGGTAACATTAGAATGAAACTTATGTCTAATATGCATGAAGTAAAGTTATTCTTAAATATTTGTAATTCCAAACCCGAGTTTACAATGAAAAATCCCTGCTCAATATTACTAAACTTGCGGAAAGTTTGGTCTAGACACCACAAAGCAGCTAATAATTCATCTCTTTATGCCTTTAATATTTTAAACCATTCTGTGTTAGAAAAACAAGCAAGCCCAGGTAGCATAAATGAGAAATTAGACTACAAAATTTGATGCAGCTAATTAGACCACTTTCCTAGCTCAGGAACAAATCACGACTTATTATCAATCTGGGCTATGCAGCAAAATATTTTTAGTAATTGATTCAAGTAATAATCATCCACAGGTTTAAACATTCCATTACAATTCCTGCCTTACTTTAGGTATAGGGAGGATTCAGTGCCATAATACATTCTCCTTTCGTCATTCTAATAACATTTGGACATTTTTTAAGTAAAGGTCTTCATAAAATATTGGAAGAAATTCAGAAGGGCTTATCACTGCATCATGGTAAGCCTTTCTGATTCAGAGACCACTTGACCTCTGAGGTTTTCCCTTCTTGAGTGCTTACGCATGGTCATCAGTCTTGCTGGGGAAGCTGCAAGATAATGTGGCAGCCTGGGGTAGTGGCTAATTAGCTAGTGCTCTCTAATGGAAATGTTCATGGCTCCCAATTTACTCTGCTGCAGAATTCAGAGAATCACTCAAGTGAAAAAAAATTACTGTTATATGTTTATTCCTATGGGACTTTTCACAGTGCAGGTAAGTATTTTGGGTGTTGTGTATCTGTGGGTGTGGGTGTGGGTATGTGGCTGTGTGTGTGTGTGTGTGTGTGTGTGTGTGTGTGTGTGTGTGTGTGTGTGTGTGCATGTATATATTGGTCTACATAAATTTGTTGAATACAACTTAAGTCAATGTGCATAATGTCAAATCAAATTGATCGACAATATATGTGTCGACAAACTACTACCCATGTGCTGAGAATGGGTGATTGAGGTATGGGGGTTAGGCAGGAGAGCTGTGTGTGTGTGTGTGTGTGTGTGTGTGTGTGTGTGTGTGTGTGTGTGTGTGTGTGTGTGTGTGTCAGAGTGTGCATGGGTGAGTATTTCTGTGAATGAGTGAGTACAGGAGTGGCTTATTTATGGATGATTGTGTGTGTGTGTGTGTGTGTGTGTGTGTGGTACCTTTGCTAATGAAACACACAGGGTGCTAGAGAGAACAATAGCACAGTCAGATCTGACACTGCAGTATTTGATTCAGAGGCATGGGCACTGAGGTTCTAATGAGGTGTTTCTCAATGCAGCTTTGCTGTGTCTATGAATCAAAATTTCTCTTCATCACACTGACTGACCAACCCATGAGTAGAGCGGAGTTCTCTGAATCCCAAGGAATGTTTTTCCATATATTGTTGGCAGCAAAATTTCAGTGAACTTTACCCTCAGTGTCATCAAAGGAGGGATAGTGTAGGGGTGTGTCCACAGATTTAAATGGGCACATCACAGCATATGCATGGGGCAGCCATTAAAGTCGTCTATGGATACCTCCCAAGCTACCTCTATGGTGACACCACCAAAGGATACAGAAGAATTATGTGGCTAGATCCTTAATAAAAACAAGTTTACAAAGCTTTTTATTAAGAAAACTCTCACATAATAAAGGTAATGGTGTGGTGGAAAATGTATCATATAGTGTGATAGAACATTTTAAACACCCTGACATTTCTGAAAAGCAAAGCATGAAATCTAATGACTGGTAGACCTTCAGCTACAAAGGTATGCAAAGTTTGACAGAACATTTTAAATACCCTGCCCTTTCTGAAAAGCAAAGCATGAAATCTGGTTAATTTAATGGTTATCCTTTAGCAAACATAAATTTGAACTTGGTACCCCATGGTGCAGAAAACTAGTGATGTTTACAATAATCCATTTAATTTTAGCCAGAACATTCTTAAAGTACTCAAACCTATATCCATATAAATAATTCCAAACCATGACTTGTTGGACATGAAAATTTGAAGAGCCCACTCTAAATAATTTATTGAGTTTCTATATAATGCAGAGACCGCAACCTTTTCAGTGTTAATAGAGGTTAACAGTCTTTATGTGTTATTTCTAAGAAGAAACACTAAGAATGAAAAGCCCATTATTGAAACCTTGGTACATGGGATCAGACATCAACTAAAATGAGTTTTTTACATTCACAGTGTTGTAAAGAGGTACTAGATTTGGATAATGAAAAAGGGGACACAATATCAAAGGGGGTGTGAAGCAGAAACAAAACTCTTTTGCTGTTCTTCCACTTCCTTCTTCTATCAATGTCTGTTAAGCCACACATCTTTGTTGTTCGCAATGTGATTCATTCACGCACTATTTTAAATCCCTGTTATTCAGAAGTCCAGTAGTCATATTTAGTATTGAAAACATTTATATTCACACTATTCAAGTGAATAATCTTTGTTTTCATTTCAACCCAGAGTTAAAATAAAACATATTTATCATAGAAGTATGAAGAAGCAAATTCACGTGACAATGGGAGGAAATCTGTGGGGAAAACAGCTTGCAGAGGAATGAGTAATTTTGATATTGGGGTATATTGAATGTGTTAGAAAAGTAGAATACAGGCCTCAATTGGTACAACTAATACAGAAGGCAAGATCTGAACCCAGTTTAAGGATAAAAATAGTAAGTAAAATGTGTAGGGCATTTACAGACACTAAAACGAGCAAACTAAAACACTCCTAATTATAGATTAGGAAAAACAATAAATATGACAGGATTATAAGAACATTGAGAAGTTACATGGCATATTCCCAAGAAAGTGACAAAGGCCAGAAAATTCCAAAATCTTTGGACAGACATGCCTACATAAATATTTTTACACACTCGATGGATTGCTTAAGATGTTAAGCGAAGTTATCACATATTGTTGGAGGCAGTTGTAATGAGGAAGTTGGCAAGCAGACACACATTTTTTGGGGCTGTAGTAAACTTATTCATTTCCATGAAGACCTAAAACACCTGGTAAATTGAATACTGGGAGTAACAAGAGGAAGGGATTAACGAGAGTATTTATTGAACTACAAGCAAAACCACAGCTGGTAACAAGCAGAAAGGCAAGGCTCAACAGTTGTAAAATCTACAAGTTTTATTAAAAGTTAGTGCTTTCGCAGTGTTCACCACCACTTCATCAGACAAAAAAGTAAAGCAAATGAACTTCTTTTATACTAAATTTCAGTATCAATTAATACAACAATGCAGAATCCTAACTGATCCATGTGGCATCTGCTTTTAAAGCAACAGTGTCTAAAAACTGCACATAAAAAAATAACAGTAAAAATACCAAGATGCAGAATAGTACATTTATCTACTTTTCTTTGCTTTTAATACTGGTTTTAGGGGTACATGGTCATTCAGACCCATTCCGCTGTGTGCTCCTAACCTTAAAATCCACAGTAATTCTGCATTTTCAGTCATATTTACTAACCCCCCTCCCTCATACTCACATTCACATGTGGAATACAAATGTATGTGTGTTGCCATTTGTTAGTGTGCATTTTGCTAAAGCACTACAATCATTCCATCTTCTCGTGCAATACAAATGATCCCTTGCTCTCTCTTTCAGTTTCCGGTTGGTTTGCCTATATAAAATTTGAAACATGAAACACAGTGTGCTGCATAAATAGCATTCTGAGTGTTGTAGTCTGCTGAAACCCTAAGTTTCCATAAATGGCCCATTTCTGGATGCTTAAATTACATAGACTGATCAATATAGTCACAAAATGCACACTCCTGACAATTACGTGTACCCCAAAGCCTTTCCCCTAGATTATGATATAATCTAGGATAACATAAACGCTGTTTAAGATTCTTCTTATTTTTCTACACGAACACAGGTTGCTGACCTACCAGCTCTTTTACCTTCTTGTCAGTGTGTAAAATGAGCCAGTTACGTCTGACTACTTCCCTAATCCTATTCACCTCTGTTGCATAGGTAATAACCATGGGCATTTTCACAGATCTACTTTCAGCATACTTAGCTGTATCATTTCATTGTGAGAAATAGGGCTTGGCGCTCCCTTGTCTTTCCTTATTTACTACACTATATGCCTTGCCAATTTCCACACCCTCTACCCTTAAAGGCATCCCGTAGACAGCATAGTCCATCCTGAAAATCCTTGTCATTACAGGATAGACGCGAGGTCCTCATAGCCTGTCCCTTAATGATATTACTAAAAATATGTTATGGATGCATACTATCCCTATGCAAATATGTGGGGCAATGACATTCTTTCCTATGAATACTGGTGGTTAGACCAGTTCCTTGCTTGGCTATAGTTACATCCAAAAAAATCAATTTTACTCATGGATTTACTTAGAGTAAATTTAAGAAAATTACTACTGGTGTTCAAATATCTCTGCTGAAGAGGATTTCTCTGCTGAAGAGGAAGGGGCTGCTGCAAGCTTCACAAGACTATCTTGGAGTTCTACAACAGCAGCACACTGGCTGGTATTAATACATATGTCCAGCCATAGAATAAGCAAGTGGACAAAAGGTAATGGTGTTCACTCCACTTGGTCACTGTGGGAGTAAACACTGTAGCCAAACTGTTAGTGACCTTTAGTAATGTACGAGTGCCACTTTACAAATGAGCAGCATCACTCTGCAATAATATACATAAGCAAAACATGAAGTCAGTCACATAAAGAATCAGAAGGGAATTTACTGACATACCATGGCATTAGCAGTTGTATTAATACTTCTGCAAATGTTGCAAATTCATGCCATCAAAGCAGCTGTCAGTGAAACAGATTCAGGAAATCTATTGACACTACAAAAATATGTTTAATAGGTTATGCAGCTGCTGTACAATGTTTTGATGGACAGTGTTAAAGGAGTCGCAACAGCATTTAAGGTGCAGTCTGTCAAGATAGGACAGTATACAGTGGTGACTGTGGAAACCTTGCTTGATTTCTGACAGTACTGAGAAATGAGTTTGCATATTACCAGTAAATGTTTCACTCTATTGTGAGCAAAGGAAACTGTATGTTTTAGTATAAAGTATAAACCACTGCATGTTTGCAGTAAACTTGTCATTACACCATTGCACAGTGGTGCTCTAATGAAGCATACTACGCACTGGTGTATGATTTGAAATGCACATTAGCACAACGTGACTACACAGCATCATTTCAAAAAATGTAAGTGACCCAATAAATTGCTAAAGCATGTTTTGTCAAGTACTGGTAAATGCTTGACACATTTTTACATGGTTGGTGAAGGTTCTGTTAATAGACCTAGCAGCTTCCTGTTGATAAGACATGTAGACCCATACACCCTGGGCAACAGTTCAGACTTAAGATGTTGTGGCCAATCTTCACTTAGTGAGCTGTTTGGTGATTTACATTTGTATGATTTTATGTGCTTTAATCCTCTTAGTACAAGTTGTGTGATCTGAGAATCAATACAACCTGGTGGCCATCGCATTTGAGACTTCTGCAATAAATATAATTTTGCAATGAGAAGTTTAGGAGATCCAAGCTCCATAGTGCAATCTTCAAAGTGAACTGTGGTGGACTGTAGTTTTTATTATTACAGCCCAGCAGTATCCCTTCATTTACATATTCAAGGTATGTGTGTAAGTGTGTGTGTGTGTGTGTGTGTGTGTGTGTGTGTGTGTGTGTGTGTGTGTGTGCCAGAATCTGCATGGTACTCAGTTACTGCAATAAATCAAAGGGCTACGTTTTAAAATATTTTAGTTAAGATTGTCAATTTGGGCAAAAAAAGAAGGATTCAGGAAAAATGTAGAAGTTTAAGCAATGCTAACCATTTGACTGGCTGCCATTGCAATTTCAACTGTATGGCTTATAGACTATTACTAGGCATGCAGTCTAAGAAACCATTGAGGAGTGCTGCCCAATTTCCAAGACATCCAACCAGTTAAGCGGTTTGCTCAGTCACACAACAGGCAAATGGAAGCTGAAGGACTCAAATACTGCACTACAAAGAAGCAGCCTTAATCCTCTGTGCTAACCACAAAACTAATCATATATTTGTAATAGACATTTCATTTTTTATAGTAAACACACACAATAACAAATTTCAAAGCAACAGTACAAAACTGTACTCAAACAGTATATATGTATGTATTAAACTATTTGCTCTACCGACCAAAAGATATTACAGTAAAATATTGCATCCAGGGTACTTGAAACTGTAACAAATACAATGGGCCCAAACAACTGAGTTAAGTAAGTGTTTCTGCAACACAAATTCACAGTGAGTACACAGTATAAATTAAGGTAATCACCTTATCATACATTATTTGCTAAGCACCAAATATTGCAGCATGGCGGGGTCAAGACTGATGATCTGTAATATCATTTTCTAAATTGCTAAACTGTTACTGCTAGCATTGCTGCGATGTACGACTCTCCCTATGTGGGTCACTGTGCATTGTGTAAGCATTCTACACTTCACAACTTTTATCTGCTCGACTTGTACTATCAGATGGCTACATGGACTGCAAAGCATACTTCTCAGCTACCCTGGCTTTGCCTGTATTTTTGCTCAAGCTCTCTCAGAATGTTGATTTTCTGGTAAATCAATGAGTATTATAGTCAGTCAACAATGCTACTAAACATTAGAGTTTCATACTTTTTGTTCAGGAAATGCAAGCTAATGCAAAACATGTTGTTCTATTAACTTTTTAAATGACTTAGAGATGTATTTAAAAATTGTCTCTGGTTTTAGGGCTTTGATCCCTCATTATTTTTGGCTCTGCCCTGATTACTGAGCAAAGAAATTGACAGCAATGCTACAAAGAATGGGGAACTACAACTTGGAAGCACACATTGACTTTAGTGAGCAAAGATCAAAAAAAGAACAAAAAGAAATCAGAAGTTAGCTGACATACTGATTAAAATCTTAAAATAACTACACACTTACAAACAATAAGTTATAACAGTTATCTAAACATGCAATCATAAAATAATGACCACAGTGAGCTTAAAAATGAAAGATGTAATTATCTGTCCCAAAAGATATTACCAGAGATCTTTTTTTAAACAGAAAAGATCACTGAAGGAAACCACTTGCATACTTACAGAATGGAGGAGAGGACTCTCAGCTCATAATTTCCAACAGGATATGTTAAATTCTGATGATCTTGACCTCATGTTCAAAGTCTCCTGATCTTGTGACTCTTCAGTTGTTGTCTGAGATCAGTCCAGCTGTACTCAAGCCCTGATTAATTAACAGGGGAGTGAGTAGCACTAACACAGGGGGATATAACCCAAAGTGGAATAAAGTGACATCTCCCTGCCAGATCCTTCATCTTTCACTGAAGCACAGAGCTGGTGCAGGCATGATTATAAGCTGGTTGAGTATGAGCTCAGAACCTGCAGGGTCCATAAGACCAGCCACTACATGTGGATTCCTTAGTTACTGCCATCTTTCTGATCATACAGTAAGCCAGAAGCTTCTCTGTCTCTCTATCCTCTCTCTTTCCCTCTCACTCCCTCTTTCTCTTGTAGGCATCAACTGGCTGTTTGCCGGTACTACACTTTCTGCACCAGGTCACAACACTACCAGCACTCATAGTACAGGTCTTGACTAATAGTTTTACTGCTAAGGACTGTTTGTGGATTTAGGCATCAGAACTGCATTAACAACAGTAATATTTGATTTCAGTATAACATTTTAGCTATGTTAGTTTTGCTCCTTTCAAAGGACCTTAAGTTGGGCTGCTTCTGTTAAAGGGACCACTGGCTCACCCTTCCCCCATGTGTCTATTGGAATTTGGATCTCCATTTCTCTCTGAAATTTCAAAGCATGGGATAGCTTGGAGCCACTGAGTGGAGCACGCAGATGCTTGGTCTTGGCTCACTCTGAACTTGAATGTTTCACTGGCATCAGGACTTCTCAGCACTGCCACAGAATGAAGCATCACAGAGACAAAGATTCTGTCTACCTTGTGGCAGTTCCTCTGTTGTCAGGCAGCCACCCCATAGAAGCTGGTGTACCCAACTCCTTTGTGTATGCCCCGAGGGTAGCGCAAAACTGCATTATTTTTTCCTGGTATATCCATCAGGTTGCCTTTGGGCTTTTCTGCAAGGGTTCTCCAATTTCCTCCTCAACATAATTCATAGCACTTTGAAGTGTTTAATCTTCTGTGACTTTAATGCTGGGGCTGAAAAAGAGATCAGTGAACCCATGATAGACCTTCCCAGCCTTTTGGAGAGCTTAGTTTTTACACAGATTGTCTCCACTGAAACATAAATCTGGCCTTTCAGTGGAGTTGATCTTTCAATCTGTACTTGAATCTAAGGAGCTGGTAATGGAATCAGCTTCTTGGACAGACAAGTACCTAGATGATTTTAATGGCAGTCTTCCAAAAACCTCACTTCCAGAAAATGAGAAAGTAATATGTTATGATCTGAGAAGGATTAATGAGTTGACTTTTTTCACCCTTGCTTGGCCATTGCCTTGAAGGGGGCAGTGCATAGGATCCACATTCACACATGAAAAGATGCCGTAATTTCTGGTGCTCTGGATGCCTTTGCCCCAACTTGTGCATGCTCCAGGCATGTTGCATAGAAGGAGGCATGGTTTCACCATAAGCTGCATTCATTGTACAGACTTAAATAGATTTGGGAGTAAGTGTCACAGGATATGCGTTGTTGAGGACAAACTAATTATGGATCAACATTATGCTATTTACCAGATGGAGATTTCATGTAAGAAGGCACCTTTTCTGCCCACTGAAGTATCTGCTGCTTTAAACTCAAGGGCCACACTCGTCTGAGTAATGTGTTACAGATTGGAAGTTTTTTTTTCATCTTTTACCTTGGATTACTACAAGGACATTGCATGGTTCTTTGTGGATAAGGCTGGCATGTTAAGGGAGTCCCTTATCTCAGATTCACCAACAGGGTTTTTTGGTGATTCTGGTGTGAATTATTAAGAATTTCATTTGGTTGAGTTTAACTATGTGGACTATGTTGAGATCATGAAAATAACTTATTTTGTGCATCTTGCATATTGAGGACTAAACCCTGGCCCCACAAGGTTGGCTTTGTCTTGCCGTCAGTCATTAGGTCCAATTATTTTCCTGACTGTGAGATTTTTTTGAGACGGGGTGTTCCGTGCTCTATGAAGGAAGTACTCATCTTCCTCATTCCCGTGTCATGGATGAGGGGCTGCTGGCTCTTCCACAAGCCAAATAAGAAATATTCAGCACCATTTCCTTTTGCTAATCTAACCCTGGTTCTGAGGAACATACTACCTTCCCTAATTTGAGAAAGTGAATCTGACATCTCTTTCCGAAGGCCCATTAAACATCTCTGTAGGAGGGGAGGTTTATTTAAATCCTTGTAAGTATATTTCAAATACTTTTAGATGGCTGCATTTTTGAAAACTTGATAGTTTGATATGGTTGATTATTTATGAGTACTTATTGCTGTCACCTGTAGGGTTATTTTGAAGCTGTTTGCTCCTCTGCTGTTATATTACATTTTATGTAAGCTTAAGTATCGTAGTACTCTTATTTACTTATTTATTATTTTTATTTTACATTTGTTGACCAGATTAGTCTGACTAAGCTAATAGCCCTAAGCGGAGGCCTGGGAAGAAAAAGCTCCACAGTGTTACAATACAAGTATATAAAAACAGTAATCTGAAAATATCAATTAATATACACAAAGTATAAAGAAGACAGTGAAAACAAAAACAGTACAAGATTGACAATATAGTAATATTTCAAAGGAGAGGATAAACAATTTAAATTGCTATAATAAGATGACAAGAATTAGTAGAGTCAAGGAAAGGATAGGCAGTGGACAGTTTTTAGAATAGGAAGGTAAATGATGGAAGGTGAGTGCAGTGACAGCGCCAGTGTCTTTTCAAATATTCTTTGGTGACTTGTTTTGAATTGGTTGAGTTGTTTAATCAACCTAACAACTGCCAATGGCAATTTATTCTAAGAAATGGTAGGATAGAAGCTATAAAGGTTACAGCCAGTTTTAGTCTTTGGATTGTAGATTTGCAGTAGGTCTGGTCTGAGCTGCGGATAGGCCTATTGAGAAAACAGAAGCGAGATGAGAGAGGATAGATTAGGACAGTAAGATGGCTGATATAGGATGGAATGAATAACCTGCAGCTGAGAGAGAAGAATCTGGTGAGGTAATTCTAGCCAGTTTAAGTATTTGAGAAAGAGACAATGATGAGATTTATAGGTCTGGTGTGCTGCGAATCTAGCCACCTTGTTGTAGGTTGATTCAAGCTTAGCTAAGAGTGAAGAGTTACGACTTATTAGAATATGAGAGCCATACAATAGACTAGGTAGGAGACAGGCATGAGAGAGGGTAACTTTAGCTTTATTAGTTAGGAACTTTTTGTTCCTAAACACTTGAAACCAAAGGAAAGTTGAGTAAACTATGAAACCAAGACAGGAACCACTCCAAGATTCACACAATATTGTTTATTAAGTGCTTTCGCCTCATAAATGGAAACTTCATCAGAATAAAATAAGATTCAAGCGACCCAGCTTATATACCTGATATCGCTACAAGATTATGTACAGTTTAGCCATGCAGCAGGTCACAGGTGAAACATGTTGTTGACTGGTGAAGCGAAGTGTACTCGTAGTCCGGAGTAAGTCCCCGCAGTCGCTTCACTTTATATTAAAATATTCACCCAGACCTGTGAGGCCAGACTCGCCAAATCAGCAACTTCCAAATAAGCTATAATCACCGCTTCCAAAAAACGATCACCTGTGAAGTATTGACCATATGGGGCCAGCCTTACTCCGGTCTACGAATACACTTCACCAGTCAACAACATGTTTCACCCGTGACCTGCTGCATGGCTGAACTGCGCATAATCTTGTATAGATATCAGGTATATAAGCTGGGTTGCTTGAATCTTATTTTATTCTGATGAAGTTTCCATTTACGAGATGAAATCGCTTAATAAACAATATTGTGTGAATCTTGGACTGGTTCCTGTCTTGGTTTCATAACTTTTTGTTCCTATATAGGAGGTCAAGTTTTTGGTGAATCTTCCTAATACAGTTACTTACATGCAACTCAAACTTAACTTGGTCATCAATAATGACACCTAGGGGTTTTTTACTAGTTTCCACAACAATAGGAGTATTACTTAGAGATAGTACAGGGAAAATGGGTTTAAGATGGCTAAAGTTTTTGGGAGGAAAAAGTAAGTGCTTTGTTTTTTTAGGGTTTAGAATAAGCTGGTTGTTAGAAAGCCAGGTTTCTATTGAGTTGAAGGAAGTTTGAGTGGCAGTGATAAGATCAGAGGGAGTGTCAGCAATAGTGATAAGTGCAGAGTCATCCATGTATTGTACAAGGGATGACACAGGGCATGAAGTATAGAGAAGATTAGTAAAGATATTGAAAAGTAATGGACCAAAAATGGATCCTTGGTGTAGAGCCATTCTAACTGAGAAAGGAGGGGAGAGAGCAGAAAGCCATCTCACTGATTAAAGTCGGTCAGTGACATAGCTAGATAAACAGGCAACAGTAGAGGTAGAGGTCAGTCAGTTTGCCCAGAAGGCGAGGATGAGATACTATATCAAAAGCTTTTGATAGGTCAAGAAATAAACGAGACAAATTTCTTATTATCTTTGGCCAAAGAGATAATGTTAATAAAAGATAAGAGGGCAGCGGTGGTGCTATGTTTTGGCTGAAAGCCATGCTGTGTGGGTGTGAGCAGGTTTTCCTGTAGTAGGTATTCAACAACTTGATTATGGATGCATTTTTCAATCACTTTCGAAAGAGGTGAGAGTCTAGTAATAGGTCTGAAATTAGAGATTTCAGAGGAGTTATCTCCTTTATGTATAGGCAGAGTGTAACATTTTTTCCAAATAGAGGGAACCTTAGATTTGGAGATGGAGCATTTATCAATACAGATACAGGGATAGCAACAGAATCAGCTCCTAACTGAAGGAAATAAGGAGGGATTTTATCAGCAGATGTAGAACACGGTTTTAGTTTGGAGAGTAGAGATTCGATATAGTTGGTGGGTACAGAATGTAGGGAAAAAGTTTTAAAAGAGTTTAGAATAGGAGAAGATGCAGGATAATTAGTAGTAGTTGTGGAGGGGACAGAGTTTACCATCTTTGAGATGGATTTGATGAAGTAGGAGTTGAAGACATTAGCCGTTTCTTCTGGTCTATCTGTAGGGCAGGGCTTGGGAGGTGAAGGGTTACCAGGATACAATATTTGATGGATTGAGTTCCAAAATATTTTGGGATTAGATCTTTGTGCAGGAGGGGGGTTATAATAAAAATCTTTTTAGTCCTTGTTGATATGCTTTTTTGTTAGATTTCCAAGTTCTTTATATTTTTACAGGTGGACTGGGAGTTTAGTTTTTACCCATGATTTCCACATTTTTTCTCTAGTTTTCATCAATGTGTGGGTAGCATTCATTAGCCATGGGGATATGTTAGATTTAACCCATATTCTGCGAAGGGGTGCAAGAGAGTTCAGAATGTTTAGGAAGGTAGTGTTGAATAAGTGGATTGCTTCATCTAGAGGGAGTTATCTTAGGTGTGTCCAGTTTATTCTGGAGAGGAGATCATTAAACATCTTAAGGCAAATTATATATCTATGTGGGCTAGAGAAATGGGGGATGAATCTAACAACTTTTACAGGGGAGCGATTGCTTAGGGAGTCAGGCAGAGTAGCCAAGTTATGACATTTGAGTGGGTCTGAAATTAATATCCAGTTGATAAGAGAGTAGTGTTGTGAGATTTGTTGATATGGGTGGGAGTGGTGATAAGTTGTGTAAAGCCATGTAAATTAATGGATGTAACAGAGTTTGGTGAGCAGAGACTTAACCAATTTATGTTTACGCCTCCCAAGAGAATGGTTTCATTAAGAATGTGTTGAGAAAAGTAGGTGAGAGTATTCTCCAGGAAGAGAATGTTATCCACTGGAGGGATATAGATGGCTGCTATGGTGATGGTGGTGTAATTATTAAGTTTAAAGTTCACAGTTAGAATTTCAGCTGGTGTGAAGGATGGGATAGGTTTGTCAAGACGAGGAAGATGGGTAGAGTAGACAATAGCTACTTCACCCCCTTTTTTCTTTTGGTGATCTAGTCGAAGTATGTTGTAGCCTGAAAGGAGAATATCTCTATCAGAGTGTTGTGGTTTTAGCCAAGTTTCAGTAAGGGTGATAATATCTGGGGTATGGTTAGCTAGCCAGGCATGAAATTTGCTGACTTTAACACACTTCTAATATTCATTGAATAGAAAGATATGCATGTTTTACGAAGAGTAGAGAGACCTATGTCTGGAGAGGTTATGTTACTAACAGGGGAGGAGGAATTAGGACCTGGGTTTGGATGAATGTCATCTGATAGTACCAGATTTTTAGGGATGAAGTAAGTGCTGTGACTAGATGGATGATAGAAGAAGTGCTTCACTTTGCTTCTTGTAAAGTTTGAGGGTGAAGGAGAGATTTTAATTTTTGGAAGGTGACTACTTATAGGAAAGATGGATGAGCAGATAGTATAAAAGATTGCAATGGATGTGGGTAGAAATTAGCAAGAGTTTTGGTAGGTTGAAAGTATACAGGTGTTAGTTGGATATTATAACAGGTAAGAAAGTATAGAAGAAGTAAGGCAGGGAAGTAGAGAAAGGTTTGGGTCAAGAAAGGCATGATGGAAGAGAAGTCAGTATTAGCAGACACTCACAGGAAAGGCTGCAGTAGAAATTTAAATTCTTTGGGAAAGTAAAAGGGGTAGTTGGAAACAGTCAACAGTAGGAGTAGTAGTGTGTGTGTGTGTGTGTGTGTGTGTGTGGATTGTTATGGGTAACCAATTAGTATGTATGTGGGGGTGTAACAAGTCAGGATTAGCCTGGGAACAGGAAGGGAAGAGCCTAGAGAGAGGAGACATATGAGGGGTTAGGTATAAAAGAAATGAGGTGTGGGTGGGTGGGAAAGGAGGTGGGTAGAGGAGCGAAGTGAGCCCGAACATAGCAAGGGTGAACGGAGTGTGTCTAAGCCAAGGTCGTTGAGTCTCCCAGAAAAACAATCAATCAGTGAGCAGGAGCCTCTATGAAGCCAGTATAAGCACGATGATAGAGACAGAAAAAAAAAAAGAAACCAGTAAAATGGGGAGCTTTTGGTGAGAGAAAGAAGGCTTCAGACAGAAATATTACGGAGGGATAAAAGAGAGGAGGGGAGTCCGCTGGTTCTGGTGGATTAGGTAATAGCTGAGCAGGGACCAACAGTAAGCTGCGATAATAAGGGTTAAAATATAGACGTACAGTTTAAATGCAGTCTGTATTTGCTTAAATTCTTCTGAGCTGTAGGGTATTCAGAGGTATTCTGGTGCTGTGCAGTCCACAACATTTTAGGATGCGGCTTTCTTTTAATAAAGAAATAAATACATGTTACGGACAATGAAAGAAACAAAATAAACATTAAGTACAATGAAAAATCTCCATGTTACATCTAAAACATGTAATCGCCAGATTTTAGAACTTCTGCAAAGAAGTTATGACTCTGCTAAGTGTCAAAGAACTGGATGTTGTTTATATGGTCTTTGTAAATGTGATGACTTCTATGCAGGAATGGAAAAGAGTCAGTTTAATAGGATAGGATAGGCTAGTAGGAAATAACTGTGTGTTATGAAAGTTATATTTATTTGTTATTTTTTGTTAACCAGGTAAGTGGGCTCATGCACAACCATATTTCAGCCACAACCCAGGCTCCAAAGGAGCACATAACTACAACAATGGAATTTTAGTTAAGAACAATGAGCACTATAAAAAAAAAACAATAAGCATTTGTTACAATCACTGAACTCAAAACATACATGCATTACATCTGAGGTTTGAGTCAAGAGACAGTTATCACCTGTTAGCAATTATCTATTCTAGTATTACATTCTAATTAACACAAATGATGTTATACACAATTAACATTTTTTATTTATAGTGGATATAAAAAGTGTACACACCCCTGTTAAAATGCCAGGTTTTTGTGATATAAAAAATGAGACCACAATAAATCATTTCAAAACTTTTCCCACCTTTAATGTGACCTGTTAGGGTAAAATATAAAAAATAAAAAATGTACAATAAGCTGGTTGCATAAGTGTGCACACCCTTAAACTGATACTTTGTTGAAGCATCTTTTGCATTAATTACAGCATTCAGTCTTCTTGGGTACACACCTGCCATCAAGTAAAGAGACTCTGATTAACCCCAAATAAAGTACAGTTGTCCTAGTAGGATTTTCCTGACATTTACTCAGTCGCCTGCTACAGCAAAAGCCATGGTTCGCCGAGAACTTTTAAAGCATCAAAGGGATCTCATTGTTGAAAAGTATCAGTCAGGAGAAAGGTACAAAAAAATTTCCACAGGATCAGATGAAACACAGCGAAGACAGTCATCAAAAAATGGAGAAAATATGGGACAACAGTGACGTTGCAAAGAACTGGACGTCCCTCCAAAATTGATGAAAAGACAAGACAAAAACTGGTCAGGGAGGCTGCCAAGAGACCTACAATAACATTGAAGGAGCTGCAGGAATTTCTGACAAGTACTGGTTGTGTACTACATTTGACAACAATCTCCCGTATTCTCCATATGTCTGGCCTATGGGGTAGGGTTGCAAGACAGAAGCCTTGTCTTACACAGAAAAACATCCAGGCCTGGCTAAAATTTGCAAAACAATACATCAAGTCTCCCAAAAGCATATGGGAAGATGTGGTATGGTCTGATGAGACCAAGGTTGAACATTTTGGCCACAATTCCAAAAGATATGTTTGGTGCAAAAACAACACTTCGCATCGCCAAAAGAACACCATCCCCACAGTGAAGCATGGTGGTGGCAGTATCATGCTTTGGGGTTGCTTTTCCTCAGCTGGAACTGGGGCTTTAGTCAAGGTGGAGGGAATTATGAACAGTTCCAAATACCAGTCACTTTTGGCCCAAAACCTTCAGACATCTGCTAGAAAGCTGAAGATGAAGAGGAATGTCACCTTTCAACATGACAATGACCCCAAGTATACATCCAAATCAACAAATGAATGGCTTCACTAGAAGAAAATTAAAGTTTTGGAATGGCCCAGCCAGAGCCCACACCTTAATCCAACAGAAAATCTGTGGGGTGACCTGAAGAGGGCTGTGCACAAGAGATGCCCTTGCAATCTGACACATTTGGAGCACTTTTGCAAGGAAGAGTGGGCAAATATTGCCAAGGTAAGATGTACCATGCTGACAGACTCCTACCCAAGAAGACTGAATGCTGTAATTAAATCAAAAGGTGCTTCAACAAAGTATTAGTTTAAGGTTGTGCACACTTATGAAGCCAGCTTATTGTACATTTTTTATTTTCTTATATTTTTTCCCCTAACAGATTTGTTTGTTTTTCAATTGAATTGTACAGGTTGTAGGTCACATTAAAGGTGGGAAAAGTTTTGAAATTATTTATTGTGGTCTCATTTTCTATATCACAAAAACCTGGTATTTTAACAGGGGTGTGTACACTTTTTATATCCACTCTATTTAACATTTGTTGACCGGGAAAGTCTAACTAGGACAGAGCCTATTTTCAGATGAGGCCCAGGGAGAAATGCTTCAGATGCATGTCTTTGGAATGTGCGAGGAAACTGGAATACCCGAAGGAAACCCAAGCGAATGCACCAGACTCTGCACAGAGGGCACCCCAGTTGAGAATCGGACTGGAGAGCCTCTTGCTGTGAGGAGACAATGTTAACCACTGTACCACTGCACCACCCATTAGGAATAATACCAATACTTTGGTACTAGATTCTAATACATAACTGATACAACAGTTAAGAGACAACTAACATTTGTTAGCTATAACACTGCAAATATATACAAAAGAAACAACAGACAGTTAATGATTGCCAGAATTTGTTCCATTCTGAATCAGCAAATACAGAATTCATAGTTTGTTTCCTAATTTCAGTAGGAATTACAATGGCAGCATATTAAGCCACTGTAAATCTTGCACAAAAAACAAAACAAAAAAAAAACAACTTGTATGTTGTTTTTTTGCTCACTAAATGCAATGGTTTAGCAAGCTTCAGTTACAAAGAAAAGAAAAACGAAAAATAACAACAGTAACAGCAATACCAGTTACAATGAAATGCTGTTGCTGTATTATTTTCCCCTTCATCATCCATGGCACTTAAAAGACAAGTTTAGCAACCAAGGGAAAAAAAGTAAAATAAAAGTCATGCAATTAGCTAAATTAGAAGGATGTGTATGTCTGTGTGTTTGTGCATCACTGAATTAGAGAGAAGCAGAGACAGACAGTGAGTGCACACGCGTATGTGTGTGTGTGCACGGGTGTGTGTCCAAGCATAGTTCTTTATTCAAGAGTTGCGGACAAAGTCAACAATAATGGGGTGAAATAGACCCCAAATGAGGGAAATTTTAAATATTACCATAACTCACTTAAAGGTTAATAAATAAAATAGGTTTTGTATCAGCACATGCTTTCTAAACAATAAGTGTAACAAAATACAAAGCAGAAATGTGAAGCAAAATAAGGGCTATTATACAAATTTAGACACATTTGAGAGGTGTGTGGAGTGGCATAGGATGCATTGCTTTGTACTGTATGTATTTTTTTTTTCATTTGTTTGATCACAGTGAGTCATCAAAGGTGTAAACAGTCAAGAAAGTGTATGTAACTGCTGCGCACATTTGGGACTGTGTGTGTGTGTGTGTGTGTGTGTGTGTGTGTGTGTGTGTGTGTGTGTGTGTGTGTGTGTGTGTGTGTGTGTGTGTGTGTGTGTGTGTGTGTGTGTGTGTGTGTGTGTGTGTGTGTGTATGAGTTTCTGGATATGTGTGAGAGACTGTCTCTGTCTCAGCACCTGTTAGTGTGCTTATATATGAAAATCACTCATATGTGTTTGTGTGCATTGTGTGTGTGTGTGTGTGTGTGTGTGTGTGTGCGCGCATGTGTGCAGAGTTTAAATACTTGTACAATGTATATACATATGCAGTACATGTATATTTTGTATGTATATGACATTCTCTAACAGCAATTAAATATCCTACAGCAATTATAAGACATTAGGCAGAGGAATTATTTTTACATCAAAAACATAAAAAATATGTATATACTAACAGTAAAACAAATATAATTCAATTTAACAGACAGCACATTTTCTAAGTACTCTAGGGAGACTATTATAGGGGAAATAACGGGCGTCTCACAACAACACTGAGCATTCTGTTATTTCCTCAATAATACCCACTTTGTTGGATATTATTGCTTGCGTAGAGTGATGTTGTGAACTGTGATGTTACATGCATGGAAGAAATAAACAAGCAATAGAGAAAAAGTATATTCTTGTACATAACGCACTGGCAAGGCATATTAGGAATGCTGGGATGGACAGCATCAGCATACTCTACTTGTCAAGTACTGAAGAAACAATAAGAAAATGACATAAAAAGGTGCTAAAGGACATACTGTATGGTAATGAAGCAAATTTGCAGTTGTGGACAAAACCTTACACTGGCAAGGTCATACACGAGAAGTTTTGACTAAAACCATCCGCTTTGTAGCACAAAGAGATATAACCCTGACCGTGATCCATATACCCACAAGCTCAACGAACTGAACAGTGAATGGCCAATGCCTGCTTGTTGCAATGCCACCACCTCCTGGAGACAAATGTGCTTGGAATGTACAGCACGGGCAGGGGCATGCATTTGGTTCTGCTATGCTGAGTCTGCCCAGTAGTCTTTGCGCTTTATGAAGTATATGCAGGAACACACGCTTAAAGGGAAAAGTGTAGCAAGCCCTCAACCTGCAACTGTGCGTGTCAGGTGCTGAGCGAGGGGCTAGGGCCAGAAAATGGAATGGGCACGTCACAACTATCTCTCACCCTAATGATGGGGAAGGAAGTGGTACAGGTGTGGCTGGCAAGCACAGATACTGAAAAAGGATTGCAAAAAATATTCGCTAAAACCTAGTTTAAAAATAATCCATAAAGTAAAGAGCAACTTTTTTCATGTTTTTATATACATTGGTTTATAGCATTTTTAGTAAGGTTTCAATTGTGAAATTATATTGCATAATTTTTGATTACATCTATTTATGCTTACAAATGAGTAGATGCACTCAGTAGCTGTACGTCTAGAAATGGGACATATTTAAGTGCAAAAGTGAGAATCAGTTCTTACAGGATCACAGCAGGTTACTAGGCTAACGACCTTAGAGTCTTTTAAAGCCTAGCCATTCATGCCCCACTTTTCCCAATTATCAATGCTCATGGGCTAGAAAGCCTTTAGTATATGCCTGTGCCTAAGGGCATCTACAAACTGTCCCTGTCCATAAGGATCACAATTAACAAGCCAGAGGTGAATTTGCAATTTCCCATCTATTGGTCCAAACTGTATTTGAATGAGGAGTCTATTCTAGAGAAGGGGTAATCCCTGAGAGACACACAAAACATGCTGGAGGGATAGGTATATGTCACAGACAAGGTTTGCATCCTTATACTGAAAATATTCTAGTGCTGTGTGCTTTGTGAATATATAGCACATCCTTCAGGGCTGGATAGGAGAATGCCTTGTAGGTTAGGCATAGAATGCCCATCAGTAATATGAAGGAGACCGAGTACAGGGACAGGGCTTTGAGGCGGTCTGCATAAGACATATTATTTACACCCAGTAATTTGTTAGTGAGGAACCTCTGTGGCCACTCCAGCTGTTGTAAATGCTTGGTCAGGTACATGCTGAAGGGTGCATTACACTCGATTATTGGTCTAATGAGGTGTGAGTATAGTGAGTATGATCTCCTTAGATCTACACGTCAGGCCCTTACTTATAAATTGAGCAACACAGAATGATTTGCTCACCACCATGGGCACATGGTGATCAACGTTCAGGTTACTGTTAACCTAAGTTCCCAAGTCTCATACAACTGGGTCTACTCTTATGGTAGTGCTATTTAATGTTGTAATTTGCAGGGGTGGTCATCTTCCCAAAGGGTATAATTATGCTTTTTTTTGCATTGAGTTTTAGGACATGGTTCTGGCACCAGTTATTTGTCTGTGTCAGACTTTCTGCGGGATATCTATATCTTTGGGGGATTTAATGATTGCATCCAGCTTGCATTCATCAGCAGATTTGGTCAGCAAAAGGCCCTCTGCATTTGCCTTCACTTCAGAGAAGTACATTTCAAACAGGAGAGCTCCCAGTACCGAGCACTGTGGGATATCACTGGTTGATAACAAGGAAATGTTTGGCTCATTAAAAAAATGTATGAAATCTTGGATTTTGCAAGGTGAAAATCACCATCCACAAAGTTGATTATTACAGTGAGGTGGAGGGGGTACAGCCAATTACATGAGCTTTGAATAGCTTTGGCCTACCCATAAAAGCACTGTTTTTAGTGTGTTTTTTTTCTTTTCCATTTGAATGTGGCTTTTCTTCAGTACTTCTAATTTTAAAGAAACTTAAAACAGACTTCTTGTTTGAAAATGACACATGTAGCATAACATCCACATTATTGTTTACATAATGTATATACTGCATGTACTTCTGTACTGTAATTTGTACTAACAATTTATTTTGTCATGATAGCTTTCTTAAGCCATACAGCTGTTTGCTGATTTTTTTAAATTCAAGAAATCAATATTTTAAGTCCATCTCACAGTCGTTTTATTACAAAGGCAGATAATGGTAGGTACCTCTTACATGCCAAAGCATTTGTAACAATGGTTGGGCTACAGGTCTTCTTGTGAAAAAGTCTGATGTAACAAAAACTGTGTCCCACAAGAAGCATGGCATTAGAAAAGCAAGAAATGTTCAAATTTTCACAACCCTAATTTTTATCAAATGATTTATCCATGTAATGAAAGAAAGATCTAATGTAAGCATGTCTAATGACCCTGCCCTGAAGCAAGATCCAAGTCTTTAGGGATGGGATCATATTTTCTAACCCACCTTAGGTATTCCCAAGACAATACACATTCACTGCCAGGATTATGAAATTACAACTCATTTTAAAGCAGTCTGCTCAAGGATGGCAAACTTCAACTGCCAGGGATAATTTCTGCACCAACAGAGGAATCTCTTAAGACCAATATAAAAAAATTAGATATTTTCTTCAGCTACAGGAAATTAAGTGTTTTCTGGATTGAAGTCACAACAATATAGGTGAAAATGTACTTACAAGTCACACACAAAAAAAAAATATATATATTTTTACCACAGGAAAGATGGCTGTTTGCATGTTTCTTGTGTCATTTAACTTCAAACTGTTCTCCTGTACCACCTTGCTGTTCACACTACAGTTCTCTCTCTCCACTCTCCAACTACTCGGCAGCTTTGTCACTCTTGCTTTTAAATTCAGGACTGTAACTGTTCACTTCCCACTCCTACAAAATGCCCATCATCTCCCTCCAGTGAGCTAATCACTATGTAAAACTATGGGCTAGATTCCAAAAGAGTTGCTCTCTGTGTATGTCTGCCCTTATTCCGAAAGCCCTACTCTGAGTGTAAGTGAATTACTTCAGTGTAAGGCCTATCTTTAAACAGGCTTACTACTGTGACCAATTCCAAAATACCTGTTGTCAGTCTTCTCTCAATGTAAGGGGTCACTTCCACTGAGAGCAAGTCTTTTGGAATCAGGGCCTATGTCTTAATTCCTACTTAATTTTTCTAGAAGCATCACTGTTGTCATTGTTAGTCGTGGTGCATTCTTCTTGACTTCAGTTTCTGGTCCCGTCTTCCTGTTCTTATGTTAAAGCTATTACTATCTATTTAAAGTCTCTACACGACTCCCTGTCAATATTCTCCTTCCTACAGCTGGCATGACTCAGACGTAATCTCGCTTTTTGCTTTCATCCCACTCCTTTGCCATGCTCCATAAACCTGTCATCTACTTAAACTAATTTATATTAGACAGCATGACTCAGCTGTACCCAATAGAAATGCCTTTCATATTTTTAAGTATGCTTTTGAAAATGTACAATGTTCTGTAACCTTCCAAAGGCATAGGTCAATGTAATTATCTCTGCATAACTTAACTAAAACAAAGATATTTCTCTGCATAAGTGAAGTGTCTACTTTTAATGTGAACATGCTATACAAGGACATTTAGCATTTTTAATAATTTAATGAATTAACAAAAACAGTACATGAAAATGGCAATTTATGACTAAAACATTTATATTCTCAACAAACTAAAGTAAAAAAGCAAAGCAGCTCATGCTCAGCTTCCACTTACCTTTAATCTCATTTTAACTTCACTGGCGGTAACATTCTTGAAGAAATTAACCAGGCTTTTATTTATTTATTTTTTAAACAACATGCCTAATGTATGGACTATGCCATCCAAAATTTATGCTGGGAATTGACACATCACTGTGTTATTAAGCAAGATGCAGGGACATATGAATTGTTATATGTTCATTTATGCCTTCTTGTTATGTATAATCTTTTAATTGTCTTGCTATTCATATAATTAATAAAAAAATTTTTGAGAAAAAAAAAAAAGATGCAGGGACATATTAAAGATTTAATATGTGGTACTACACATTCCATACATTAACAGTTATACTGCCTGTTGGACTATGAATTATTTAGATATGGGTTAAATGTGCATGAAGGCACTGATGTTTCCCTTTTGTCCATGTTTTAAATACTGTGTGTGTATGTTAATTCATTATAAGTATTAAATATGCAATAAAATTCAATTTGGTTAAAAAAATCACTAGCAGCTGCCTTCCCAAATGAAGATGCAGGAGGATATTATTCAGTACATTTAACAGTAACTACCCAATACTAACTGAATACGGCCATCCATATGATTAACTATACCTGTCAGAAGACAAGATGAGATGCCAAGCATAGCTTGTTGCCGAGCACCCAGAATTTTCAGTCTCATTCTGCCACAAGCTAGTTTGGATAGTTGGGTAGGGAGGAGATTATTTAGTGGCAAAATCTTTGAATGTCTTTCAAGGCTATGAGTTTAGTGCAGTGAACACTGAACATATGCACATGTTCTGCATTTATCCATGAACATGGTACAGTCTAGGCTCAACAATGAAAAAAGGAAACAGTGAGACAGCTCACAAGGCAAGGGCGTTGGGCATGGTAGCACCAGTCACAACCTCTTTAAAATTAGACAAAAAAAGTGTGGCATACACCCAGGAAAATTCTAAAGGTGTCAGCAAATGGATATTTACTTATTTCAGGACTATCCTAGACTGATAATTATCAGAAGTACAACACTAAATGGCCAACATCTGATAAAGTCATCTCAGTAACCTAAGTCTGGTCAAAGATATGCATCCAAAGTAAAAGGAACTTAGCAAGTCACCAGAGAATGCTTCAAAATGGTTTGAGCGCAAGGATTACAATACAGTACTTCATTATATTCTAACTGTGTGATTTTATGAACAAGGTCTCAACTGCATTTCTGCATTCCTACTTTTGTGTGCAGTAGTTCACTGATTAATTTGTCAAGCTTATGACCTACTGGTTTTCAAAAAGCTTGACTGCTAAATCCGTGTATCCATGTTATTTTCAACCACCCTTTGTATATGCATACATTTATATATACATATGGCGTGTGTGTGTGTATGTCTACACACACACACACACACACACACACACACACACACACATCTCATAACACCACTTCCAGCACTCTGAACTTTCAGTTGTTCAGTTGCAAAGGCTTTATTCAAACTATTGATCAAGAATCAGAAACTAGTTACACAAAAGCATCATGAGTGTCATCTAGGAGTGCTGGAAGTGGTACCTTTTCTGTATATTTTTCCACATACCTAATTTGAGATCTGTGCAGCTGGTATGTCTTCATTTCATATAAATGTATATATATATATATATATATATATATATATATACTTACATGTACGCACATACACAGACACACAGCACACACAATCACAAATGACTTCCAAAGGATGGTGCGGAGAATCATATTCTACAATTTCAACATATCTGCCACCTTTTTTCTATTGTCAATATTTATTTTTAACATTATGTCCACCAGTCTGGTAGTACCACCCCCCAGGGATACATTCCAGGCATACACTTTCAAACAAAACCAATGCAGACAATGCATTACAGACCAGGCAAAGACCACTTCTAAGCAAGCCATAACAATCAGAATATAGCAACAGTTGAAGTCTTTCTGAACAGTTCATGTTTTGTAGCTCTATGATTTTTCTAGTAAGGAAATACTGTACTTTTTCAACTTCTTTCAGATAGCTTGTCTGAAATCTACAGAAAATAGCACTGTATTCAATAATGACTCAGAGTTCTGAGGAATAAACTGATATATTCTCCCTGGAGTGACTAGACATGCGCTTTAGAATTACATGGGATACAGAAAATGCTCTTCTGACATTGGTAGAATTTACCAACTAATAGTTTGCAATCAACCCAAGTTGATGGTTGCCATTCTCTTTTTGATAATATCTTTAAAAGTATGAAGGCCCTTAGACTGAGCGTGTGGCATGCTAGGTTATTTAAAGCCTATATTCAGAAAGGTATCACTCCAAGGGGTTTAAGAATTCGGATGAAGCCCTTAGTGGGGCAACCTGATGAGTTACTACTTTCAACCTGGTCCAGCATACAGCAAAATATTTCTATGGAATTTGTAAAGGCTTTACATGCCTTTCATGAACGCAGGACAGAAACTCTCATTTCTGAAGTTTCTAAAATGTGTCATGATGCCAAACAATTTGAACATAAATCTCAGTATAAGGAATGTTTAAAGAAATTAAGTGGAGATTTCCTACACTTTGAAAATGAGTTAAAAGTAAGGAAGGTTCGCAAATACAATAGAGATCTGCATGACTATAACCAGGGTCACCCTTTTGAACAAATAAAAAATGTTAAGTTCTCTAAGAACTAGTGACCAGTCTCCAAGATACAAGAGAAAAAGGAAATCTATCCTTAAAAAGACCGTCAATGATGGTTCGGGAGATGACATATCTTCCCACACTGATACGGAAAATGAAGTTTCTCAGACATCACCAGCGCACAAGCGCTGTTTTTCTCAGGATGGTCCTTTGGGTAATGATAAAAACCTTTAAGGGGCACAAGAAATGGGGGGGTAGAAAACACAAACGTAGAGCTCAATCCCAGTTTAGCAATAGAGACCATGTTGCAACTTCTGGAGCCGAAACAAATTCCAACAATGTCATCAATATTTCCAGTGTTGTTTTATCAACCTCTGAATATGATTTACTAAATAAAGTATTAAACTTCATACCCAGTTTCTAAGTTTCTGAAAGTGATTTTGTACATGATTTGTTGTCTTTTGGCAGGCTTCTTAATTTAAAGGTATTCTTTAGAGATTCAGAAAACCACTCAGAACCCAAAGAGGTGGGTTTTAAATTCCATTCTTCCAGCTTTATGCCACCCATGAATAAACATGTCAAGATCTTCCAGAAATGTATACTCAAAGAGTTACATTTTGATGGACATGCCAGTGAGGGTTTGCTTTCTAACAATTTAAATCAATCAGAAAGGGAGGCATTATGGAAACTTAAAAATAGGAAAGATTTGGTCATTATACAAGCAGACAAACCACTAAAGTGGTTATGAACTGGTCTGATTATGAAATGGAGGCCATTAGACAACTCAATGATGCCAGATTCTATATGAGTATGCCCACTGATCCTACTCCACATTTTAAAACTGAAATTGATAACTTTCTTGACATGGCTATGGGTGAGGGCATCATTAATGAAAAAACCTGCTTTCATCTTAAGGTCAGCGAACCCTCTTCGCAGTTTCTTTATTTGCTTCCCAAGGTACATAAAAGCCTCTATAATCCCCCGGGATGACCAACTGTGTCAGGTATGGGTTCCTTAATGGAACCTATCTCTGTCTACTTAACTCAATATTTGAAACCTTTGTTGAAGGCTGTTAGGGCGAGGATCAAAGATACGACAGAGTTTTTAAACATCATTGCTGACTCTCCAGTTGAGGATGAATGGTTATTATGTACCTTAGATGTAACATCACTTTATACCAGCATCACTCACTGGGCGGGATTAATGGCATTGGAATTTTGGCTCACTGAATTGGGTTTATATAGTCCTGGGTTTAACACCTTTCTCCTCTGCCTGGTTGAGCATGTATTAACTAAGAATGTTTTTTTATTTAATGGTAAGTGTTATTTACAGTTGCAAGGTACTGCCATGGGGGCTGCTTTTGCTCCCATCTATGTGGATCTTTTCATGGGCTATCTGGAACATCATATGATCTATGACAGGAACTACAACATCTTTATTGTGGAAATGGATATTTGGCTTAGGTACCTGGATGACTGCTGGATGATTTGGAAATCTGATGGCTTATTTAGAAGAGTTTGTATGTTATCTTAATGACAACAAATGGGGCATCCAATTTACTGTGAACTTCAATAAGGGGTCGATTCCATTTTTGGATGTGTTGGTCAATAAACAATATGATGGTACTTTAACCAGTACAGTTTATAGGAAGCCCTTTCATTCTAACTTATATTTTAATGACTTAACTCACAGGTTTGTAGAATGGGGCTATTCTGTTAAACATTTGACACATACTAGTTCTACAGTTGGTAAGATGCCCAGGGAGGAATTACTTACCTATCAGGGCTCTAAATCCCATCAGGGATCTAAAATTAGATTTACAATTACATTTGGGAGGAACACCAAGCATATTACTGAGTTAATACAGAGACACTGGAACATTTTACTTTCTGATGAGTATTTAGCGGGAATATTGGACAACAAATGTGCTTTTCCTATCGGAGAGGGGTAACTTTAGGTGGACACCTGAGTTTTTACAAAAGACATTCATCTTCCTATGTTAAAATCCAACGTATCTTAGATGGTACTAAATTATTTGGATGTTGTCCTTGTGAACATTGTGTCTTTTGTAAATATGTATTTAAAACCAAAGAGTTTTCTACTAAAAATACTACACGTTTTTTGAAATTCTGACCTTTACGAACTGCAGTAGCAGTTGGGTGATCTATTTGGCTGAGTGCCATTGCTCTGCATTTTACATTGGCCAAACATGTAGGTCTTTTAAATTACGTATTTCAGAACACTTGAGCAATATTAGAAACAAGGTTATTACTAATGCCTTGTATAAACACACTTTGGTTCACAAAACGGCCAATTTTCACTTTACCATTATTGATAAGGTTGTGGGTTCTAAATTTTCCAAAAATAAGTGGCATGAACTTTTAAACAAAAAGGAAAGGTCATTGATTTTTCGTTTGGGGGGTTTGTTCCCACCAGGATTGAATGAACATCTTTAATGTAAATTATTATTATTTTAATATAAACTATTATCATTCAATAAATTTTGTTTGAATACAGGTCTCTGCAATGTGTATCCATTTTTATTCAATAGGGCTTGATACCCTGTAATAACATATTTTTTCCCTCTTTTTATACTCATTTTTCATGTTAGCATTCTATATATTTTTTTCATATTTGCATTATATTTATGATTTATGTATGATTATGTTGCAGTTATGTTGACTGGACACTTTGGTGTATGTGATTTCTTTATATAGAAATCACCTAATTGGTTTGATGTTTTCAGTGGGGGAATATTTGAGTATTACATATAAATACTTTTTCTGGAGAAGGTTCCCCTGCACCTTTTTATACTCATTTTTCATGTTGGCATTCCATATATATTGTTTGCATATTTGCATTATATTTATGATTTATGCATGATTATGTTGCAGTTGTCTTGACTAAACACTTTGGTGCAAGTGATTTCTTTATATAGAAATCACCTAATAGGTTTTATGTTTTCATTGAGGGAATATTTGAGTATTACATACAAATACTTTTTTTTAGAGAAAGTTCCCCTGCACTCTACTAGCAGAAGTGTGCAGTTAGAACTTGTCTGATTAAAGAATGCTGGAACAGGGCTCAGTTTTGAGCTTTTTTTCTGGTTAATTGGGTAACTTGTTTAAATCAGTTTGTTTGTTTTCTATTGTTTTATATATATAAAAAATGCACTTTATTCATCTGCTTTTACTGCATTTGAGTTTCTTCCTACTTTATTACTAGGGGCACATTGACTACAACTCTGATCTGTGATATATAACAAGAAGTATCCTTTTCTGTGCATTTAAAGTGTTTTTTTGACTGTATCTGCTTTATTTTCTGAAAAAAAAAAACAAAAAAAAACAAAATAAACCCAAAAAAATATACTTGTTTTCCGCCTTTCTAAGCTAGTATAGCCCAGTTTTCAGATTAGGGCTGTGTTACAAATCTCTGTGTTTGCCCATACCTTACTTGGATAGAAGGAAATTTCTCTGTTCACCTGTGAGAGAGGGAGCTTTGAGCAGCCTATTTGTCCCTGGAGGAGTGATTTCAGCCAGAAATTAGTAGTTTATTGGCCATTTTGGGCTAATTTCTATCTCTTTCATTTCTCTGCTATAAATACCGCATTTGCCTGGTTTTGCGCGTCGGGCAGCGCTGGTTAGCTAGGGTAAAACTATTCCCGGCTCCACAAAGTCTCCTCTTCAATTTTTCCTTGGAACTAGACAAACTTTCAACTTAAGCACCCAAGCCATTCATTTTTCAGCCCAGCACTTGCTCAAAACTCATAGCAAGCACTTGCAAACCCTAACACTAGACCCTCCTGTACTGTACAAAAGGACAAGGCTCTCTATTCGACCTTACCAGCCATCCAGTAAAACAGTTCACTGTACCTATCCAGGCATGTCCAAAGGGCAGTTTCACTCTCCAGTCCAACTGGTGAATCTGGGCATTTTGAGGCAATGTTACAACTGCCTCATGTACACAGACAACCCTCTCCTCCTACCACCAAACACTAATACATGCAAGAGATGCAATTATACAGCCAAACTGGAGGATAAGCTCTCTCAACCCAAGATTGGATCAGACAGTCAAGAGGACAAGGGAGATACTTGCATCACACAACCAGTCTCACACAGACCCATTAAACCAGCACTGGCAAAAAACACATAAATACATGAAAACATACTCAGAGACTCTAAATAAAAATCTGCAAAAGCAACAGAGACCTCAGAAGCAAACATCCAAACAACCTCCACCCTCCAACACAAACCATGAAACACATACTTCACAAAACCAGTGTGCCATGCAATCACAGCCCTTAAGGCAAAATAACATACCCAACATACTAGTAATAGGTGACTCTATAGTCAGGCAAACTGACGTCCCACTCACTAGGCTGAATAAGGAGATGGTTACTGTTAGCTGCCTGTCGGGTGCCAGGATATGCCACATAACACAAGCACTCAGGTCACTCCAGAGCAAGTACAAATATGACTCTGTCATTGTCCATGTTGGTGTGAATGACCTGAGATGTACCTCCTTGGACTACATGAAAAGAGACATGGAAGAGCTCTCTGATTATGTAGCCCAGGCCGATATGACCCTGACCCTGAGTACCATCCTGCCCTCACCAAGAATGATACCATGGTATAACGAAAATAATTCTCGATCTCAACAATTGGCTAAGTTTCTGGTGTCATTCAAAGGGGATCCAGTGTCTGTTCGCCTGGGATGACATGCTTGACAAGCCACGCTGCTTTGCTAGAGAAGGCTTGTACCTGTCACCCTTAAGCTTTCGAATACTGGCCAAGGCTCTTGCCACCCCCCCATAATGCCTTTTTTAGACAAGGCTCAAAAGACAAACCCACCGCCATAAATAGCACAAGTAAAACAAAACTGAGGGTAATGCTACTCAATGCCAGAAGTCTAAACCTCAAAATGCACTCAGTCGAGGCACTCCTCAGTATGGAGAAACTAGATATATGTGCAGTAACAGAAACCTGGTTTAAGGATCCAGAGAGCACCCCAGCACTACCAGGCTACAACTCATACCATACATTTTGGCCACAGAACCCGAACCGAAATACAAAAGGCGGGGGCGTATCCATATTCATCAAGGATACCCACACCTCCAGGTTAGTGGCACAGCACGATGTTTCAGAGATCATCCATGTGCAAGTGACAATGGGCAAAACTGCAATTCAAATTGTAGCTTGCTACAGATCACCCACCATGTCCCAGGACCCCCATTCCGCATTTCTGGAAACATAAAGGTCCTACCAAACGCCCTAATATTGGGTGATTTCAATTACCCAAACATTAACTGGGAGAACTACTCAAATACTAACTCCCTTGCCCAACATTTCCTAGAATTTATAAACTCAAATGCCCTGGTTTAACTGGTCAACATTCCCACCAGAGGTGACAACATATTGGACCTGGTCATCACCAACATGGGTGACCGGTGTTCCACACTGGAGGTCAACCCCTCGCTGGTTAGATCTGACCATAAAAAAATCCCTTTGAATATCCACATTCCGCCTCCACCCCTGGACAAGGAAACTACAGTGAAAAACTTTTCAAAAGCAAACTTCACATTACTTATGACCGAGGTGGAAAGTTTCAAAGCCCCCATGCTAAAGGATAATGCTGTCCAAGCTGCAAAATCCTTTACTAATACATTCTATGGGTACCTACAACAATGCATGGATCGTGCTATCCCAAGCAAAACCAAGACTCACTCCTCCAAGAAAAGAAAACCAGTCTGGTGGACTCCTGTCATAAACAAGCTATACAATAGAAGGAGGAAACTTGTACAGAAAAGAGTAAAATTCCAAGAAACTACGATCCCTCATAAAATAATCCAAGGTGAGCTTTGAAAGAAAAATTGCCAAGGATCCTTTAGCTATGCCAAGAATCTAAGTGGCAATGCTCAGATATGCTCGGAGTTAGTGCAGAATGGCACAAAATACACTCAACCGACTGATATTGCCAACATCCTGGCAGACAGGTTCAGCACAAACATCACCCCTAAAAGGGCCCATAACCAGACCAGAAGAATGTAGAGTCCCTGAAATCACAGACACTCAGGTTAAAACAGCCCTCTCCAAAGCCAAAAACACAGCATCAATGGGACCGGACAGTGGCCCAGGCTGTGTCCTACATAAGCTCAAAGATGAACTAATCCCTCACCTAAACACACTGTTCAAACTTAGCCTCTCCACAGGCTACGTACCCATAGAGTGGCACACAGCAACGGTTATTATGCTCCACAAATGTAGAGCCACAACAGACCTCAGGAACTATCGCCCTATAAGCCTGACTAGCTTGGTCTGCAAAGCTATGGAACGCATCACCATGGAACTCATTAACAGAGACATTGGGAACCTCCAAACACTGGACCCTCCCCAGTTTGGCTTTGTTAAGGGCAGATCATGCTTCCTAAACCTGGTGGATTTCTTTGAGAAAGTTACCAAGGCTATAGACGAGGGAAAGGTGGTACACACAGCCTACCTAGACCTCGCAAAGCCTTCAACACCATTCCCCATTCTGGTATTATAGACAAGCTCACCAGCCTGAACATAAACCCCTTCATCACAAGATGGGTTGCCAACTGGCTCACAGACAGAACCCACATGGTGGGAGTTGCAGGAACTAGGTCCGACTCTAAACTGGTTACAAGTGGCATTCCCCAGGGCTCAGTCCTAGGACCCTTCCTGTTCGGCATATACTTCTCAGAGGTACAGGCATGCACATGAAGACTATGGCTGACCAACTTCACAGACAACTGCAAACTAGGGGCTATAATTGACTCTCCAGCTGACACAGACATCCTCCAAAAGGGTCTCACTGAGACAGATACCTGGTGTCAAAATCATGGCCTCAAGCTAAATGCCAAATAGTGCATAGTCATCCCCTTTGGAAAAAACAAAGTACCCACAAACTGCCACATAGGCGGTAGCCCCCTAAATGCGGAAGATGTAATAAGGGATCTGGGGACCCAAGTAGATAGTAATCTCACCTTTGATAATCACATTGCCAAAGTGGTTAGAAAATACTTCTACGTGGCCCACCTAATCACAAAAGGGTTCACATCCAGATCAAAAGAGGTCATTGTACCCCTCTACTCATCACTCATCAGACCTATCACAGAGTACAACCCCCCATTTGGGATGTACCTTACAAGACACCTGCAACAGCTGGAAAGACCACAGAAGTACCTCACCAAGAAGATCATTGGCCTCAAACAGATACCCTATGCAGCTCGAATGAAGAAACTCCAGCTGTACTCGGTTGCATACCGCCTATTCAAAGGTGATCTCTGCCTGACATACAAGGCCATGTATAACCCACAACTGATGGACATGCTCCACCTAAAGAAAACCTTATCCCCTTGAGCCACATGCTCTAGGGATCTAAACTTCACCACAAGAAAAAATAGGACTTGCTGGAGGGACAGATTCCTGTCCCAGAGACTTCCCATGCTTTGGAACAAGATTCCAATCTACATTAGGCAGAGTTCCTCGCTAACACTCTTCAAAAGAAACCTTGAAGAGTGTATGGGAAACAGAAAGTTTACCCCGTGGATCACTTCAGTGGCTCTGCTGGACAGAGGCACAGGGAACTAATCTAAGGGGGCGGCGAAAGCCAACACATTCTGGCTAGGCTTATAAATGCCTTTGAGCAGATAGCCTAGTACCTACCTATGAAAGGGGTGTTCCATTGTGTGGGCCTGTTTTTCTGCAATGATAAAGGTTCTTCAGGCCAAAACCGGTCTGCTTTTAGTCCTAATAGTGGCTTGGATTCCTCTACTTGTGCTGGCTATTTTGTTTTGGCTATTGGCAGATATACCTCAGTCAAAGGTTAAAGAATAGTCTTATCATTGTTACAAGATCTTCAATGATTGTGTCCTTTTTATGATCTGACTATTTGTTTTGTAATTACAATGTATGTCTTTTTGGCCAAGCCTTATGATGTTGAATTTACTGACATTAAAGATGATGTTATTACTACTGTACCATGTATATATGTATCATTTGCAGACGATCTTACAGAACTTTAGCATCTTTCTTTGAAAAACAAGTGCAACACAACTTGCATTCATCATCACATTTGATCATCAATAGCCCATTTCTCAATTTTACATCAAAATAGTCCAAAAAAAGAAAATGCTCTAGTAAACAGCCGAGTGTGATATCATCAGGACTGCCAGCCTTCCATACTTGATTTGTTTATGCCATGTGCCCTGTTGCTTAGCCAGTGTTCTACCCATCAAATTGCATATGAAATTGCTATTTAGTGCTTTTAATGAATCAGACCGTGTAGAAAAGTGTTGAATTACCTTAACAAAGTCACAATAAACAATATGTACAGTCATCTCTCCATCAAATGATGTTGCTATTTGTTCAAGATTCAAAATTCCAAATCACACCACAACAACGCATACTCTTCCATTTCTAATACAAAAAGGTGCAAGTGTCCTTTTGGATAAGCTCCATTATGATACTTTGCCAAGATTTTACATAGAATACTTATAAAGCTAATGGAACTAATGCAACCCCCACCCTTTGTGTAACGACACCACTACAGACTGTTGCCAGAGGTCACGGATGTGACACATAATAGCATTTTACATAAAAAAGATTAATTTGGGTTTAGTCGTGTTTCTCCTGATTCTGTGTATGAAACCACTTGTACGATGTCCTGTCTCATGGAACATCGGAACATCAGTTATTAATTTTACTTTAGACAGCAGTTATGTCTGCAGCTACATAAGGGATGTATTCCCTTGTCTCTACAACACTGAAATACTTTGCTTTGTGTGGAGTTTGTGCAGTTTTTTTCCTACAAGCACATTAACTATGCCCTGTAGCTGGGTGGTCACTTCATTATTGCTGATAACATGTTACATTAACATTTTCACTTTCAATATTTCTAATGTACTTAAAGATTAAAATAATACCTTGTTACTACTTTCAGCCAACAAGACCAAGTTAAGTTCTTAGATCTGGAAGGTCTAATAAATAAGTAAATAGTATGTGGCATATTATATAGTCAACATTTCTTGTTATGACTATTAAACTTTTGAAAATAGGTATCTCTATTTCTTCTTTATATTGTGCAACTTACTAAAAGTGTGATTCCACAAATGGGGGTTTACTGAATTTATATCTGCGTTTTCAACTTACTGGTACATGTTCATAAATACAGAAGTCAATAATATAACAATCACTCATCCATGAACCACATGTCCGTTGCACTGCATTTCACCTACAAACACTGGTAACCATAAAAAAAAAAAAAAAAACCACTCTGGGGACCACTCTCATGTAAAATAAACACAGGCAAAATCTACCCCATTCCACACTTAATTTATTAAAAAAAATACAAATAAACTCACTGTGAAGTGCTTCCATCCCTTATATGAAACAGGATGCCTTCAGAACAGTTTTACATTTTCCAAGTCCTCATTTTGCAACCTTGGTTTAACCATGGGCTCAATTACATCATTTCAAACCTAGACTAAAAATATTTTAAAGTGCCAGGACCTTCTTTAAGGAGAGTACATAAAAGCAACACAAAATATATATTAAAAATTAAGTCAGTGGTGGTTTAAAAGATTAAAATATTCTTTAAACTGTATATTCTCTTTGTGTGTTTTATATTTTTAAATTTTTTATGTTTACTGTCTACAATATTTTAAGCACACGTTATAGTAATTCTTTGTTATATTTAGTAGTGCAATATGTTATATTGCTTTTATATACTATTCCTATCCTTATTTTATATGAGAGTGGAGTGTTACACTCCCCAAAGCATTTTTATTTGGATAACTACAAATGATATTGGATAAAAATGATATTATACAAATCAGTCTTACTGGGTTAATGAGGACAGTCTCCCCAGTTTGTTTTCACTTTAATTTATGACCGAGTTTGAGGTTATTCTTAGGTTAAACTGAGCAGAGCGGATAAGAGTTGTTGACCGCAGCTGTTAACTAACTGAGATATATAAGTATCCTGTTTTTTTTTCGATTATTTATACAGATTATTGTTTTTAACAATTAATATATAGCACTTTTATTGTCTGCTTTTTAGTCTTCGAGTGTATTTTATTGCTATTAACTAATCTGCACAAGTAACTGATTTGTCTGCAGTTAAAAGCATTCCGTATCTTTACAAATCTTTATCTGTTTGTGGCTTTCTCTAGTGCTACTGGCTGTAGGCTATTGTCTTGGTGGCTTTGCAGCTGCCCGCCCCTACTGTAAATCTAATCTGTGACACTCCTCCCAGTCTAGTGTCATTAGCTCATTCTACCTAGTACAGAGAGAACATTTGATAAGGCCTTCTGTTTCTCCTTTTTCCCTTTCAAAAAAAAAAAACCTTTTTTTTTTTTTTGCCTGAATCTCCTTGTGTTCTGACTGTGCTTCTCAAACATTTTGGAAATATAGATTATATTTCAGAGCATTTATTATAACTGTAATTGCCTTACTGTTGCTACAACTCAAGTGCTCTAAGTTGCACTGCATCTGAAGTGTTTGTGTGTTTTAGCTGCTTTTCTGTATATATATATATAGACTTCTCTGTTTCTTTAACTAAATAAGCTCTGCAAAGTTGTTTTATTGCATTCCTGCCTGTATTTCTGAGCTTTTTTGCACTTTTAAAGTTCGTTTTTGCTTAGTTTAACTGGTAGGCTACACACACAAGTGTGCTAGCCGAATTAAAGCATTTATTGTGTTTCTGTACCTAATTTCTGCTACTTCGTAAAAAAAAAAAAAAAAAAAAAATCCTTGTTTCCCACCTTTACTGAACTAGAATAGTCCAGTCTTCAGGTATTGCTGATCTTTGGGCTGTGTCATTGTTCCTGTGTTGCCCATATCCTTATTTGGATAGGAGGAAGCTTCTTTGTTCACCAGTGAGAGTGGGGAGCTCTGAGCAGCCTATCTGTCCCTTGAGGAGTGGTTCCAGCCCAGTGACCTGTAGCTTATTGGCCATTTTGGGCCATTTCCTATCTCTTTCTAACCCCCTGCTTTAAAGCCAGCTTTAGCGTGCTTTTGCGCTTGTAATTTAAAGTTTGTCCTGTTTGTTGCATTTACCTGTTGAGGCTACACACTCAAGTGCGCTAGCCTGTGTTACATATTTATTGCATTTTTCTGCTGTTTGTTGCAAAAAAAAAAAAAAATTATCCTTGTTTCCCATCTTTCCTGACCTAGAGTAGTCCAAATACAGGCTTTGCTGTATTCTGGACTTTTGGAAAGTTCCTGTGTTGCCCATTTCCTTTCTTGGATAAAGGGAGGCTTCTTTGTTCACCAGTGGCAGTGGGGAGCTTAGAGCAGCCTATCTATCCCTGGAGGAGTGTTCCCAGCACAAGAATCTGGTAGTCTATTGGCCGTTTTGGGCCAATTTCTAGCTCTTTCAAGTCCCCCTGTACAAAACCCGCTGTAGCGCGGCTTTGCACGATTTTGCGCATAGCGCAGCATCGGGCAGTGCCTCTTAATTGGGTTTAAACCATTCTCGGCTCCACAAAGTCTGCTCTTCACTTTTTCCCTTAGAACTGATCTAGTTCTCATAATAAACACCCTATTCCCACTCTAAAGCCTGGCACTTGCTCACTAAAGCAATTATATAAGTCAGCACTAAAAATTAAAAGCACTACACCCTCACAAACTCCCCTTGAGTACTTTGTTCCCCATTGGCCCTTTTTTTCAATTATAAAGGAATTCCCAATACTATTCTAGCATGTGAAAGGTCAGTTGTCAATCTCCTCTCCGGTCCAGCTGGTAAATCTGGGAATCTTGAGGCAATGTTACAACTGCCTCATGTACACAGACAACCCTCTCCTCCTCCCAACAAATTCCAACACATGTGAGAGATGCAACCATATAGCCAAACTGGAGGCTAAGCTCTCTCAACTCAGTACTGGTGTAACCAGTCAGGAGGAGAAGGAAACCACACTCACTACAATTCCAGTCTCACATAGACCTACCACGACAGCAAACCAAACACATAAACACACAAAAACATACTCGGAGGCTCTAAATAAAAATCTGCCTAAGCAGCAGAGACCTCCAAAGCAGACACCCAAGCAACCGCCACCCCAAAACAAAACACGTGCAACACATAGCTCACAAAGCCAGTGTGCTGAACAGTCACAGCCCTTAAGGCTAAACAACACACCTGATACACTTGTAATAGGTGACTCTATCGTCAGGCACACTGACGTCCCGCTCACCAGGCTGAACAAGGAGAAGATCACGGTGAGCTGCCTGTCGGGCGCTAGGATCCGCCACATAACACAAACACTCAGGTCACTCCAAGGCAAGTACAAATATGATTCAGTCATTGTCCATACTGGTGTGAAGGACCTGAGACGTACCTCCCTGGACTGCATGAAAAGAGACATAGAGGAGCTCTCTGAGCATGCAGCCCAGGCCGGTATGACCCTGACCTTGAATAGCATCTTACCCTCACCAAGAGTGATGCCACAATATGAAGACAAGATGATCAATTTCAACAATTGGCTTAAGTATTGGTGCCATTCAAAGGGGATCCAATGCCTGTCTGCTTGGGATGACATGCTCGACAAGCCACGATGCTTCATTAGGGATGGCTTGCACCTGTCACCCCTGGGCTTTTGGATATTGGCAAAGGCTCTTGCCACCCCCATAGTGCCTTTTTTAGGAAAGGCTCAAAAGACAAACCCACCTCCATAGGTATCACAAGGGATAAGAAACTAAGAGTAATGCTACTCAATGCCAGAAGTCTAAACCTCAAGATGCATGCACTCGAAACTCTCCTTAGCATGGAGAACATCGATATCTGTGCAGTAACAGAAACCTGGTTCAAGGCTCCCGAGAGCACCCCAGCACTGCCAGGTTATACCTCATACCATGTTTTTCGGCTCCAAAACTTGGACCGAACCACAAAAGGAGGGGGAGTATCAATATTCCTCAAAGATACCCACGCCTCCAGGTTGGTGGCACAGCACGAAGCATAAGAGACTATCCATGCGCAACTAACAGTGGGTAAAACTGCCTTCCAGTTTATAGCCTGCTACAGACCACCCTCCCAAACCCAGGAACCCCACTCGGCCTTCCTGAGAACACTGGAAAATATGAAGGTCTCTCCAAACACCATTATATTGGGCGACTTCAACTATCCTAACATAGACTGGGAGCATTACTCTAGCTCCAACACCCTAGCCCGAAGGTTCCTAGAATTTATAAACTCAAATGCTATGGAACAACTTGTTGCCACTCCCACAAGAGGGGAAAACATACTGGACCTGATCATCACCAACATGGGGACTCTATGCTCCAGACCAGAAGTGTATCCCTCACTGGTAAGATCAGACCATAAACTAATCTCACTAGATAGTCACATCCCGACCCCAGCCCCTGCCCAGAAAACCACAGTGAAAAACTTCTCTAAAGCAAATTTCACACTCCTCAAAACTGAGGTGGAATCCTTCAAAGCCCCCGGGCCTGTGGAAAATACGGCCCAGACCACAGAATCCTTTCTAAACGCATTCTATGAACACCTTCAGGAATGCATGGATCATGCAATCCCAAATAAAACCAAGACCAAATCCTCCAAAGTTAGGCGTCCTGTCTGGTGGACCCCAGCCATAAACAAACTATACAATAGAAGGAGGAAGCTACTACATGACAGAGCAAAATCCCAAAAAGGGAAGGCATCTCTGATCAGTATTAGCAAAAAACTACGGGCACTCATAAAATCGTCTAAGGCCAGCTTCGAGAGAAAAATTGCAAAGGACACTAAGGATAACCACAAGGCCTTCTTTAGTTATGTTAAGAACCTGGGTGGGAATTCCCAGATATGCTCAGAATTAGTCCAAAATGACAAAAAATACACCAAACCCACAGACATTGCCAACATCCAAGCTGACAGGTTCAGCGCAAACTTCTCCCTTCCCACCAAAGGGCAAATATCTATCTCAGCAGAGTGCTGCCCCCCTGACATCTCAGATGCTCAGGTAAGAGCCGCCCTCTCCAAAGCAAAAAACACAGCATCAGTGTGACCAGACGGTGTCCCGGGCTGCGTCCTACATGAACTCCAAGAAGAACTAAACCCAAACATAAAACTACTGTTCAGTCTCAGCCTTAATACAGGATATGTACCCAGTGTACAGCAACAGTGGTCCCTCTCCACAAAGGTGGTGCCTCAACGGATCCTGGAAACTATCGCCCCATAAGCCTGACTAGCTTGGTCTGCAAAGCTATGGAAAGGATCATCATGGACCTCATAAATAATGATATTGGGGACCTACAGACACTGGATCCTACCCAGTTCGGCTTTGTTAAGGGCAGATCCTGCCTCTTAAACCTGGTTGATTTCTTTGAAACAGTCACCAAGGCCATTGACGAGGGGAAGGTGGTCCACACAGCCTACCTGGACCTTGCAAAAGCCTTCGATACAATACCCTACTCAGGCATTATAGATAAGCTCACCAGCTTAAATATAAACCCCTATGTCACTAGATGGGTTGCAAACTGGCTCAAGGACAGAACCCACATGGTTAGAATTTCTGGAGCCATGTCAGACTCCAAACCAGTTACAAGTGGCGTCCCACAAGGCTCAGTCCTGGGACCTCTCTTGTTCGGTATATATTTCTCGGAGGTACAGGCTAACACGGAAGGACTGTGGCTGACCAAGTTCACAGATGACTGCAAACTGGGCGCCATAATCGACTCTCCAGCCGACACAAGCATCCTACAAAAGGGCCTCATAGAAACAGACAACTGGTGCCAGAGCCATGGCTTCAAGCTAAATGCCAAAAAGTGTATAGTCATCCCCTTGGCAAAAACAAAGTGCCACAAATTACCACATAGGTGGTAATCCATTAAATCTGAAGAAGTAATTAGGGACCTGGGGACCCAAGTTGATAGCAATCTCTCATTTGACAACCACGTGGCCAAAGTGGTTAGAAAAACATTTTATATAGCCCACCTAATCATGAAGGGATTCACATCTAGATCAGGGGAGGTCATCGTGTCTCTTTACTCATCCCTCATCAGGCCCATAATTGAGTACACTGCCCCTTTTGGGATGTACCTTACCAGACACCTGCAGCAACTGGAAAGACCCCAAAAGTACCACACCAAGAGGATCAAAGGGCTCAAACAGATGCCATATGCTGCCCAGTTAAAGAAACTCCAGCTCTACTCAGTGGCATACTGCCTGCTCAGAGGCGATCTGTGCCTGATGTATAAAGCCATGTCCAACCCGGAATTAATGGACATGCTGCACCTCAGAAAATCCAAATCCCATCGAGCTACGCGCTCGAGAGACTTACACCTCAGCACTGAAATAAATAGGACATGCTGGAGGGACAGATTCATAACCCAGAGGCTCCCTTCACTCTGGAATAAAATCCCAGTCCAGGTTAGGCAGAGTCCCTCATTGACTCTCTTCAAGAGGAATCTTGATGAGTGAATGGGTGATAGTAGGTTTACCCCGGGTATCACTTCTGTGTCACTGTTAGACAGAGGCACAGTATACTAACCTCGAAAAAGGGCATAGCAAAATTCATTTAAAATGGGTGGCGAAAGCCAAACATACTCTGGCTAGGCTTATAAATGCCCTAGGGCAGATAGCCTAGTATGAACCTATGAACCTAAAGATGATGGTATCATGATCTATGATAATTATAAAGGAATAAGCATGGGTGAGAAGAAGAACGATCTAAGATTTGTTAGAATGACATCTGGGATATTTCCATTTCTAGGTGGATTAAAACTATTAGCTGTTAACAAGCTTTTCCTGTGGCCAAGAGTTTGATTACATCAGCCTCCATTTTTTACCTAACTGTATGAATCTAAGCAAGTCACTTATCAAGACAGTGCTCCTGGGATGAGTATGAAAAAGAAAACAGTTTGTGCTACATTATGTAATCTACATTTGTTGTTGTTATGACTAATACAACTTCTGAAAGCCAAGTATCTCTTCTTTATATTGTGCATCTTATTAAATGTGCAATTCCACAAATGGGGTTTTGTTGAATTTATATGTATATTTGTGACTTAATGGTATATGTCCATCAATGCAGAAGTCATAAATAAAAAAAAAATAAATAATATTTTCTACCATTTGTTTCAAAATCTTCTGATTAATGCAGTCAATTAGTATTTGGTATTATTTATATTATGTCTAAACTGGGACGGAATGCACTGCACCTGAACTGGTTCCACACAGCCGGGGAGAGAATTTACTGCACCTGATCTGAACTAGTATCATATGACTTTAGGAGGGGATATATTGCACCTGATATCAACTAGTACACTAAGGAATGGGAGGGTATGCCCTGCATCTGCTACCCATACAGCTGGGGAGGGAGTGTACTGTACCTAATCTGATCAAGTATCATATGAGGTACAGTACCTCATATGAACAAGTACCATATAGTTGGGGGGGGGGGGTGTACCTGATCTGACCTACTAACGTATGGCAAGTGATGGAAAGGAGTGTACCTAATCCAACCTTATTACATATGTCTAGTGCGAGGACGCTTAGCACCTGATGTGAGCTAGAATCATATAGCTAAGGAGGGGATACTCTGCACTTCATGTGAACTATATAACTGCAGGAGGAGCTGAATGCGTAAAAATACAATGAAATACAATAAACACAAAAACAAGCAACCAAAGGACTCTGAAGGTTTAGAAATGAAGTTAGACCAACAGTGAACAAATGTCATTTTGCATAATCTGTCCTTCACTACCTAAAACAGAATACAAGAGCACATCAAGATTTGAGAAAAAATTACTGAACACAGTTAGAGCTCAAACGTTGCACCCCAGGTGGTTCAGATCACGGAGATGAACTGGACATGCTCTTGCATATGTACTATGTGTAATGACTATAATACAAAATATCCATTTAACTAGCTTATCAACAAAGGCGTCTGGACAAGAGACATCATCTGTATAACCTAAAACTAAATAACATTACACAATAACTATATTGCAGGAATGATGCATGACTGCATTTTTATTTTTATTTTTTAGGAGATAAATGGAAGAAATATCCTTGAGGGCAAAATCATGTCAAAAAATTACAGTAGATGATGCCATTTTGAGAATGCAAAGTTTTACTTTATCTTGCAATAAAAGTATATTTCTATTTTCTGATGCAAAATTCTACACAGCATAAATCTCCCTGAGGTGTTGATGTCTTCCTTTGCTACTGAACACAATATAAAATGGATAGTGCTGTCAAGTCCTAGTTTCCATGGAAACATCATCTGCCTAAGGATCTGTAACTGCACTGTAAGCTAAATACCAAGCTACTGCACAGCATGTTGTTAGCGAAATGCTATATTAACTGACCTGAAAGTATTACATGCAGACCAAACAGTATGGCAGTGAAACATCAACTACCATTAGAGCCCATGCCTTACTTTAAGAGCAATTTTATAAGCAACTCTATTTCTGTTCCACTAAAAAAAATACATACAGCATAGCATACATTATCCCTTACCTAACACAATAAATAAACGAAGGAATGAATAGTCTGACCTGGTAGTTTAAATAAAAAATGCATAAAAATTCATGAACCTGCAAATTCTGATTCCCGCTCCATTTAGCAAGTTAATGCAACTAAAATATCAAACAAAAATGTCAAAAAAACATTTTTTTAACTTTTGCTAATTAAGTTTTGCAAGTGACAGTACAAAACTGCAAGTGTTGTATAGTACACTGCTCAACAAATGGAAAATCTACTTTTTTCCCCACTATTAGATAGCCAACAATGTTATCACAATATCTCACTCTCAAAATAAATTAGTAACTAATGTATTTATGAACTAGCTGAATACACAACGTTCAGAACTAGTCAGAATGTGACTTTTCCCACAAGTGAAGTAAACTGAAAAAAATGGAAAGTGCAAACAGATAAATACATTAAATATGTACAGTACTTTCTGCAGGAAAGCAAATCTCCCCTGCGCCTCCACATTTCTATTATTAACCTAGCCTAACTCTGATGTTGCACAACCTCGAAATAAAGGAAAAGTACTAGGTTTCCTTGTAAAACTAATTATTTTCCTTTATGGTGTAGTCATGTGATCCCAAAGTTAGAATATATTAGTGGACATGGAACACAAGAGCTTGTGCCCAAGCAAAAAATACACTTACAAGAAAAGCTACATTTGGCTGTTCCTTTTGGAATTGATTGAATGACTGACTTAATTTGTTAGTTACCCAGATATAACCTCAGCTGTGCAGATTTTTACAGCATGCCCATATTTTTGCCTCATATTTGTGGCCTGTTGCTCATAAAATTTGTTTGTTTCTGGAAAATCATTGAGAATTGAAGTCACTAAATAATGACAGATATTTGAGTTTTAGGCTACATATCCTTCAGTAACATGCTAACACATCTTTTATTCTAGCAACTTTCTAAGTTGATAAGATTAGTATTTAAAATGCGTCCCTATTTCTGGGCCTTTGTCTCCCCATTATTTTTGGCTTTTGTCCAGATTTCTTGTGCTAAGAGGTTAAGTACTCAGGTGACTAGACTAACCTAAAGATCCTTCCAGCCACAATCTAAGCCAAGGGGCAGTGAAACTGTATTACATTGATATAAAGAGAGAAGAACAAATAGACGATACAATATTATAAACACAGACTATGTAGCATTAGAAATCAGACTGAAAATATTAAATAGTTGTCATTTTTATATTTACATATACCTATATAAATGGGCTCCCTGCATTTCATCAAATGTCCGTTTGGTTGGCGAGTGCTAGGGGTGGTGCTTTAAACCAAAAGTATGGATAGTCAAATGGTCAAAATGCTGCGAGTATGTTTCATTCACACGGGTGACTGGAGTTTAGAGGAAGTGAGAATGTTCACGCATGTGTTTCATAACTAGGTTTAGGGTCAGGGATGTTTTTGTGGTAGTCTGTGTATTTCAGGGTTGTGGTCATGGCTACGTTTGCGAACAGAGGTACTGTTTTTACTGTAGGTTTGTGAATGTTTGTGAGTATGAGTGGTCTTTGTGTAGTAAAAGTGTCATGGGAAGTTTTTTTAGGGTAAGGTTTAGGGTTATAGATGGGGGAAGGGGCAGCGTTAGGGTTAGCACCCATTACTAAGGGGTGCAGGGAGGCCCTACCCACCTTAACAATGGGTGCTGACCTTAACCATAACCAAAATGCTGCCCCTATTCAGACGAATATGAGGGTAGTGTTATAGGGGGGGGTGAAGATTGGGAGTGGAAATAGTCTTCCTTTCTCAATCTTTTGTGGGCCGATGTTTTGGGTTTTCTGTGTTCTGTATGTTCGAACATATTAATGCTGGTATTTTTACTTGTCATTAAGAATATTCGGTCATAAAAAGTTGAACCAAATAAATATAATAGTAAGCTATAAACTAGTTATGAGGAAATTAGAAACAAAAATCCTCATGAATATAAAACACAGCAGTAAATTAAGTCAGCAGTATGTAGGAATGCACAAGTACAAGTAGCAGAAATAAATAAACTAGACTAAAACAGTTCCTGAAGATACAGAACTCTGAGAAGTATTCATAAAACTGTAACTGTAGCGCTTTTGTTATCCTATGTCTCAGAAGTACGTGTATCTGTAACGGATTTGGTCTTTGCAAAGTTTTCAGTCTCACAGATTAATGCATTTCTTTCTTAACCAGCCAGGCTAGCTAAAATTGTGAGGGTATAGCAATGACAAAATGAAACAAAAAAAATTATATCCATATAAATGAGAATATTAAGCAGTATTTTAGCAAGATCATATTTCACCAGTTAAAAATTAACAAAAGACAAACCTCGATGAAAAAGGACAAACCTTGGGTAAACCAGAAATTATGATTTATTGTTGTAAGCGCTTTCGGATGCTTCTGATGAAGGTTGCATATTTTTGCGTCCGAAAGCGCTTACAACAATAAATCGTAATTTCTGGTTTACCCAAGGTTTGTTCTTTTTCATCATATTTCACCAGTCTTAGCAGGCCGAAGTCTACATTTAATAATAGTAAACTCCTTGATGCTGTAAATTCTAAAGCATTAGTACACTAAATACAGAGGTACTGAGGTACAATGTCGCGCACCCAACAATCAATGTGGAAGCTTTGCCTACATTACCTTCTTCCTTGACTTCATACAAGTCTGAGCCCATAGCACCTCTGAGGAAGTTTATATGCAACTAGACGAGGGAGATGACAGCACTGGACTTTTAACATTAACACTATTCAAAATTTGAAGGTTCAGATAATTCCAGTTTTGGAAGATGCAGGTCTCAGCATGCCTGTCTGATTTTAGGAATTACTTAGGTGAACTATACTTCAACATGTCCAGGAAACTATATCATATAAGATCAAACACCAAAAAGAGTGAACATCAAAACACCAAAAACATGTTAAATAAAACCAAATGGTTATATGAAAAACTAAGACATTGAAACACACATCATAATAATAAATACAAGCCCCCCCGCAGCAACTCCACTTGACAGGAAAACCTTCCCCACATCCACAAACTAAAATATACTAATGTTATGGTTCCACCAATGGGAAAAGAAGACAAAGTACCCAAACAAATGTGAATCACTACTACCCACACCTCTAAACTTGTCTGAGAAAGCAATTTGGACAAAGCCAAAAATAATGTCTAAAAACAGGGACAATTTTAAGTATTGCTTTCATTCACTTAAACAGTTAATAGGATAGCAGGTTTTGCAACAGCATAAACTTTCTAACCAATAAGATGATGTAAATTCCAATGTCTAGCATTACTTATTATCTGCAATCATCAGTAATTGACAAGAAATTCAAACACATAACAAAATGCAAGCTAAACATAGATGGCAAAATCTTGTAGGTTCTACAAAATCCTACAACCATCCTAGTACCACAAGTGAAATGTCAATTCAGCACCACTGCTGAGCTCACTAATCAGCATTTGTTCTTCACTCATACAATACACCCAATATGCATTTCAACCTCATGTGCATTTGTATACATAGATGACAACTGTACATGCAAGGTGCACAAACAACACTGGCCCATACAACATACTTTCTAAAGCTGGCATGCACAAGATTCTATGCCCTATTATTTGACTGAACAAACATCTGGAGGCCTGTTAAACATTTTCTTTCTTTTCAGTTCTAGCTATACACTTTTTGTCCTTCTTAATTCTAATTGTACATTTTAATTTGTTTAACCAATTAACCCCACAAGGCAAAAGTGCCTCTTTACAGAGGTAATCTGGAAGCACTGTTTGGTTAACTGACTTTTTTAGTCAGAGTACTCAAGTGAAACTGAGGTAGATAGTAGGTCTGAGGTAAACCAGAGATACTTGTAAGTGCTGAAGCTTGTAAGCTTTCTGCAACCTTCTCCCATTCAGATATACAGAACGTTGCAGTGTAGCTGGTAAACTGACTACAAAAAGCTTTTTAAACTGAGCTGTGAAAAAAAACTTTTATTTGGGGTTTTAAAATGCCAAACTGGTTACCATACACATGCAAGATATTTAATAACCCATTTTGTATTTGTAAATGTGACAAATCAACATAAAGTTTTGTCATATCATATGTGTCTGTGTATTGGTCTACTTAAATTTGTTGAATACAACTTAAATCGATATGCATAATGTTAAATCAAACTGATCAACATTATGCTTGTCGACACACTACTACCCATGTGCTGAGAATTAATCTTGGCATATGCAAAACTTAAAATAAAGAAAGCATTGTTTGTTGCAGGAGCCCCCTGCACCCCCCACCCCCAGCTAATTATACACTGTAACTCCAAAATCACACAATCCAATCAACATTCTGCTTAGTCGACCAAACTGTGCCAACTAAACAGATGTCTACCAAAGTTTCAACCTTATTCAGCTCTCCCATATATAATTTATATATATATATATATATATATATATATATATATATATATATATATATATATACACACACACAAATATATATATATATATATATATATATATATATATGTATATATGTATATATATATATATATATATATATATACATACATAGATACACACACATATACATACATATGTATATACACACAGATGTATACATATACTTATACATACACACCCATACGCATCCAAACAAAAAATGGGAGGGATGGTGTGACTACTGCAATAGTGATCTACTTGAATGCCTATTGTTATGGTAAGTTCATGTACACAATGTACTATGTTCATCATTAGACCACGGTTGTAGTAGCCTAAGCTGAATGGATATATTACCAGAACTTAGAAAGACAGGGAAGAGACTATCTGATGCTACTGAGGAAAATGCAGAGCTAATGTACAAGAAAGATTTAAAGGATTGTCAAGCTGGGAGGAGTTAAACTCCACAAGGTGCTTAAAGCCATTCTGACTTTCTGGACACTACTTGGTTCAGGGTGGCTTCCACCCCCCCCCCTTATTCTTTGAACCTTCTTACCATTGCTTTTTGTTGTCTGTTTGCTTGTAACTTGCTGAGACTGTTTTTTTTTTTTCCTTTAGAAGGGTCCTGAATTGTTAGAAAAATTAAAAAAAAACCTACAGAAAGAGGAATGAAAAACCTGGGTAACCCCATGAATTGATTTCCATCTTTCATTAACATTTTTTGAAGAATCTCAGCTTTGACATGCAGTGGTATATTTTGGGAATGTAGCCATGCAATTCTTCTAATAAGTGAGTAAGTAGCTCGCCATCATAAGAACACCTCAAATCATCACTACTCTGTTACGACTTTGACATCATCAAATACTGAAAACTGCTTTGGCATTTACTGACTGATTTGTATTATAATGTTTTTTATCATATGGTAAGCTGTATTCATTATATAAGAAGTGTTTATTGGCACACCTTTTACCTAATAACTATGTCAGCTTAACTAAAATATACTTATAAATACTTTTCTGTTTGTTATGGAGCTTTTCTCCCTGAGCCACAAATGAAAAGGGGTCTTAATGGCCCAGTGGGACAATCTGGGTAAACAAATGCAATAAAAATGTATACATAAACAAACACACAGATATATATATATATATATATATATATATATATATATATATATGTGTGTTTAGCTAAAAGAAATATTAACACTTAACTTCCTCATATTCTCAAAGAAGTCAGCAAAAACATAACATGTGAGCCTGGTAATTTAGAATTAAAGTATGAGTAGCAGAAGAAATGCTGTCGACAGCAGAAGGTTTTTTCGAAGAGATCACCAAGGGGTCAGATTTGGGATTACAAAATAAAAATGTGTGTGTCTGAGGTACACAGACACTTTATATAATCTATCAGACTTTTATGGCGGGTGGCTGACTGTCAGGTATACTGCAAGCTGTTAAGAAAACATCTAATGCTAGTAAAACACTGGGAAAAAATGCAGGCTGAAGAAAATCGGGTAGTAGTAATAAATCATAATAGTTTTGTCTGGATTCTGCAATTTCACTCTATTTCCACTGAAATAATTATTTCGTTTTGGAAACAGTTCCAGAAAAAAAAAAAAACTCTTCAGGGAGTGGAGTCTGAAGTATCACTATCTTCAGAATCAAAATCAACTGCCTGAGGAGAATTAACAGACAAAATTCCCTCCCAGTCTAATCCATTTTCTTCTGATTGTGAATCAGTATCAGAATGACAGACACTTTTTTTTGTGTTACTAGTCAATGAGGAATCAGAGTTTAAGTATATTAAAACCTAATAAATCTTCCTTATCCAAAGTCAGAAAGCCTCATATTTAACTTTCTTTCTTTCCTTTCTTAAGAGACCCTCTAAAAATAGACCAACCACAGGACGGGACACTAGCCTGAAAATCAGGTATCATATCCTGGTTATATTGGCAAAGCATCATTCTCCCCAGAAACTGACAGAATAGTTCTCCCAAACTCACAAGAAGACTCCAAATGCCACACAGGGTGTGCCTGTCTCTTAGTTCTTAGTGGCTTCCTGAAACCCTACAACAGAGGGATCAGTGCAAAAATATGTGACTTCAGAGGACCCACTTTGGCTACAGTATAGTCAACTATCAGTGACTGAGATACAGGAAAAGCCTGCTTAACAGACAAAGGCTCCCTATAACTTTTTTTTTTCTTACTGATGGTGGGGGAGAAGTCCAAGCAACTCAGCAGATATCACTGTCACCTCAAAGCAAGAGGTCCTCCAGTTCAATTGTCAGTTGGGGTGCCTTCTGTGCAAAGTCTGCATGTCGTCTCTGTGTTTGCGTGGGTTTCCTCCAACATTCCACAGACATGCAGTAGGTGGCGTGGACACTTTAAATTGGCCATAGGTGTGAGTGTCTGAAATGGAATAACAGCTGCAGCAGGACTAGCCACCTGGCAGTATGAACCTTGTCTCTAGGTGATTGTCACTGTTGAAGTGACACCCCGACCTCATGTGTAAAAATGGGGAAAGGGTTGTGGATGGATGGGTTGAGGTAAGAAGTGAGAAAGCCAGTATCCTGCTTGATGGTTCAGTCAAAGAAAGAGCCTGAAACACTGCTAGTTGAGCCAGGTAGAGTCAGTGAACATCCCAATAGAAAATTTACTGCTTTTTACAAAAAAAAAAATCAATGGCAACCTTCAAAAACACTTCTTCCAGCCCCTAACTAGGTAAACCTACTTCATAAAAGTGATTTAACAAGTTTTTTTCTCACAAAAATTGAAGTGGAAAGTAAACAAATTTTCTGACAAACATGTCTCGTCACCAGTCCCTCAATTTGCAAGTCCTAGATAAATTAAACATCGGTCTTGAAGAAGCAGTAGCTAACCATTGATCCCTGGAAGCTTGCAAGAGGAATGCACTTCAACAGCAGCTATGTTCTGAACAGCTGGCACCCTAACCACTGCATTTGTATGGCTTTCCTCGATCCCTTCAGTGGTTAGGGCACATGGAAGAATCCCCTAAGTCTTTGAATACTGTGCAGTTGTCATATTCCTGGCAGGATACAAGCCATACAGCCTAGACCATAGCAACAATGAAGAATATCTAAAGAAACAATTTACCTGTTACTTTATGTATTAAAAAATGTCTAAGTAGTTGTTTCTTTTGTGTCAGAACCCCTGTAACTCAATAAAGTTCAAACAACAAATCAGTACATGGACCAGCAATTAGTCATAACATTCAATCTTAAATAATGATGTAATTTAGTACTCTGGACCTGCAGTTACTTAAGATCCAATGGTCAGCGCAATCACCAATACTGAGGGAAGAAAGTATTTAGAGAAAAGGAATGGGCAATGGCTGGGACAGTTAACTAATGAGTACGGACTTGTCTTGGGGGGTTGTTAACTAACGGGCTGCAGACTTGTTCAAGGGACAGCGTGGGCTAATAGTTCCTGCTCTTTCAGGACACAGATGATTTGGTACTGTGAGTTGGGATACTGAAGTGAAGATACAATGAATAGTACCATGGATGCGATACAGGTTAAGTTGTTGATATTTGTAAAATGAAAACATTTACAGAAGGATGAGGCTGAATTATGTACACTGGGGAAGCAGCACCAATATACAGTAAGGCATCTGCCCAGGGAAGTACTATTAAGAGGATGAAAAGCTCACAAATGTAGGTAGAGTAGAAAAAGAGGTACAGTTTGAACACGGTGAAGAAAAAAAAGAAGGGGACAGACTGCAGAACAGATCTTATTAGCACAAGACTATTTTAGAGTTCACAGCATGAAAATAAATGCAGACTTTTTTTTTCAGCAGCTATAGTTAACATAAAAAGTGCTGCACTGTGCAAAATTATTGATCTTTGCACTTTAATTTCTTCAAGCAATTCAGCCTTACCATAGCAGAAGTACCTTAGTTTTTCATTACTTGCACCTTTTTTAACAACTGTTTTAAGACAAAATTATTGTACTGCCCATCAATTTTTTTTCAATAATATAGGCTAAATAAGCTGTTATAATAAGAAATCTACAAAGGGAAAGGCTATTAAGGGGATGAACATATTACAAGTATGGGTAGACTAAGAAAGGAAGTAGGGGTAGAAGGCAGTGATAGGAGGTAGATTAGGAAAGAAGGCAATGACACAGTACAGAGAGAAGCCTATTAGCAGAAGGGTTGTCTCAGAAAAGTTTTATAGTAGGAAAATAAAGGAAGGACTTTTTCTGCATCAATACTTATCAAATAGTGGTACATTGTGCAGAATTACCCGTCTTACCACATTATTTTCTACAAGCACTTCAGCCTTACTTAGCAGAAGTACCTTGACTTCATTACTGGAGCCTTTGTTAATAAGGAGTTTTAGACTAATTAATGTACTGCCCAGCAATATTTTTGTTTCAATAATACTGGCAGAGCAAGCTATAATGCACTATAATGTGCTTAATTCATATTGATTTCTTCAGGCAATTGACTATGACATAGGAGTAGTGTTGCAGTAATGTTAGCTCTACATCTTAGACAGCACAGAGGTTCATGGCCACATTACTTAAAGTTTTCAATAAAAGGCAACATAAGCATGAATTACCAGTACATGCTTATCCAATATTTGCACAGCTCAAATTATTATCATGCAGTATATTTGCAGTTGGCAGGCAGACTGCATTATAAGGTGGCTGATGAATGCAGTAATGCTAGGTATGATTTAGAGTCTAGCACATGTGATCACACTTTTAACTAATCAAACAGAGAAACAAGTATGAGCAAAGTGAAGTACCAGTGGCTTAACAGAACACTAAAGGCAAATGTGTTCACAGCAAACATTAATCTCAGCAATGCATACTGTGGATACAACACTGCTAGTTTTAACAGTAATTCAATGCTGACACCATACTGGCAAATGTACTTTCCTACATTCAGTAAGTGCTACAAAAACATGCCGAAAACAGGTGGTCAAAACAATGAGCATATCAAGTTAAAACAACAAATGTTGGTCCAGCTCTACTTCATAAAATACTGGTTGTGGTTCTACAAATTTAATTTGAGAGTTATTTACTGACTACTTTATATTTGTGATTTTCAAATCTGAGCAATTAATTCACAATTTCCAGATTACAGTAGTGCTCTCTCTCATTGACCACTAAAGGTGTCTGCTTTGGCATCAGTGCTTGGACTGACAGGCAGGAGGCTCTTGATTCAGCTTGACTTTAGTGTCACAGATGTGGTCAGACACTGTTATTCTGATGTTTTATCCTAATTGTCACTTCGTATCAAGACTGATTAAGTGGATATTTTACACTCTCATCCTGGTTTTGCTGTTCTATATTTTCAGCTATACTTGTATTAATTTGGACACTTTATTCAAAGACACTGCTTAATGTCACCAACTGTCTCCAATGGATCAAAGGACTTACTAATTTTCCTGAAAGTTCAGTGCACCCAAAGCTCATTAAACCTGATCCGCCAATCCTTTTCATGTTTTCTAACTTCTTTAACTACATTATTTCTACCTACTGGGATGTTGGACTTGTTACACTTTACTCGTCTATTTTACTTCTAACAACCACCAATATTTCTTTCACTTACGGATTCCGGAGTTTCAACATTTACTCTTTTACCGCAGTCTGTCTTGGTTGGTTTGCATAAACTACAGCACCCTGGACTTTATTCTATGGTGTGTGGTTAACTTAAGGGTTCATTTTCAGCTCATATTTATATAGTTATTTATCTGTTTTCCTGAAGATACTTTTTTAACACCTTTATTAAATTATCCCTTAAGACAAAGGCACACAAACATAATAGAAAACAAACCATATTAACATTTTTTTCATTTACATACATTATACATCAGGTATGTTTTCTTTTAGTCATCAGTTCAACATTGCATAAATTGCTCAATTTCTGCCTTCCCTTAAACCTCACTCCTCAACCTGAACATTAATTTGCATGTATTGTTCGAACAAATTCCATTTATTTCTATATAATTTGTCCCTCCTCTTCTTTAAAGATCCCTCTTCCAGTTCTTTTATCTCTTTTACAAATACTTAATACTTCAAATACAGCTGACTTAGACTTTGATTTTCATTTTGTAGTAATATATTTTCTGCAGCCAACAGAATAAATTTAATAAGGCCTTAAGTACAGGCAATTTAGATCATGTGTTCCAGCACAAAAAGTCAAATAATTTCCTTAGTTACAGCCATTTGTTCTTCCAATATTTATGTGAATGTACTCTGCAGAGAATTTTTTTAAATTAGCCAGCTCATTACACTGCCACAAAACACGTTCCAGTTACCTCTTGTCTACCCCATCAATAATTTGCTATTTACCTGAGGGAAACTTCTTTGAAGTCTGCTTGAGGTGGAAAAATACCTATGCAAACACTTGCAAGCAAAAATTCTAAACATTCCGGACTTTGTTGCCTACTCAAAATGGTTTTCCATATTACGAACCTCAAATCAGTCGTGTGGCCTGGTTCAAATGGAGAAAGATTATTTTTTCTAAAATAAAGTTAAAATCCCAATGTGTAGCCATCTGTTTTCTGGATGGCCTAGTATACAGCATCCTTTCAGAAACATTTAACATGAGAATGCATTGAAAGATGGGATCCATGAGCAAGCATGCTGAAATGGACAGCCAATGAGCCTTAGCAGAGTAGTAAGAAAAATCCAGAGTATAATAACTCATATAAATATTGTAGATCTAGAATAATACCAGCCTTAAAAAAGGTCTTGGCCCTTGTCTTGGCACCAACTAGAAAATATTTTCCATTTAGTAATATGATTTTCCTAGTAGCAGTTTTTTTTTTTTGCCATCAACACCTGCTGCGCGTCTTTAGAAAACAGGAGCCTAAAATGCATTAAACCTAAATCAATTAGGCAGTTACTTGAAGTTTTTTCAGGTTAGGATATATTAAACAATCTCTGTCATATGTCATGAAGTCCAGTCTGTGAGGAAGCCTGTGGTAATTGTCCTTGGCTATTACCAAAGAAGGGAGAATTGTTGTTGCCTGGGCCAGAAGGCAGTCGCCACAATGATCTTTAGAGAGTCCTACTGAACCTTCAGAATGTCCCTGGATATTAGTGGAAAGGGTGAGAAGCATACAAGAACATTCCAGTCCAAGGAAATGAAAATGCATCTGTTTTCCAAGCCTGCATGGAAGACATCCAGGAACAGAATTTAATAGTTTGTTGCTCAGCTTGTCTGCCCAAAACATTTGCTCTAATGGGATGTAAGATGTCTGTAAGATTATGCTGAAAACCTATATCCCAGGCTACCACAGTTAGTCTGCACAGAGTGAAAGATCTGGTTCCTCAGTCTGGTTATGTACCACATTCACTGTGGTGTTGTCTGTAATCACCTGTTGCAGCTCATGGGACTATAAATGACTGACTGAGTTGAGAATATGTATTACAGCCAAGATCTCTTCTACATTTATGTGTTTTGGTCTATCCTTTTTGTTCCAAAAACTCTGGACTTTTACTCCCACAGAAACCACTCCCCAAGCTAAGCATGAAGCATTTGTAGTTAGACTGTGCTGGAGCTAGAAGGGAAAAAGGGAGACCTGGATTCAGATAAAACTGGTATCTCCAAACAAAGCGGTTCCCTTTTTACAAATCCCAATATAAGAATCTGGAATGTGAGGGGAGAGTTTGATGTTACGACCATCCAGATTTGACGTACCACTGAATCTTTCTCATGTGAAGTGTGGCTAGAGGAATCATAAGAATCCTGGATGTCATGAATTCTAGTATCCTGAGAAATTCTCTTGTTGAAGCTTTGGACTAAGTGGAAAAACACAGTCAATAGATCTAGATATAGATCTATGTTTCTCTGTGGAAGAAAGGCTATTTGAACTCAGCTAGGTGACACCGGAGGAAAACAATCATCTGAGAAGGAGTCAAACAAAACTTTTGGATATTCTATTGAAAAACAAGCTTGTGAAGAAGATCTCTCAACCAAATGTGAGACTCCTGACACTTAGATTCTGCAAAGATAAGCAAGCTGTCTAAATACAGAAAAATGTGAATTCTGCAATAGGCTCTATCTGGAAATAAACCCTTTGTGAATATCCCTGGGGCAATAAGTAGCCCAAAGGGCAATGCAAACAACTGAAAGTATAACCCAGACACAAAAAAAAAAAAAAAATTAAGAAATATTTGACATCTGAGGCTGCAAGTGTGTGACGATAAGTATCCTTTAAATACTGCATTACTGAGAAATATGGTAACAGGTTGTGAAGGGATAGCACTTTGAACTTTGGGATTTACACAAACTGGTTTAGAAAGGAAAGTGGTCTTCAAGAGGTTTCTTTGTTTGGTACCAAAGACATTCTTCAATAAAAACCTTTCCCTATCACAAAAAGAGGGTAGCTCCTATCACCCTCCCGCCCCCACCCCCATCAGCAAATGCTAACAGACAAGAGGAAAAAAGGAAGCTTGATTAAGTGGATGAGGAGGAATCCCCTGGAAAGAAGGGAGGGGATCCCATGGCCATCTGCTTCTCTGATGTATCACACTCAGAACCCATTTGTCTGAGATTATCTCTTGACAGAGAGAGAAATGGAGAGCCACATTTTGTGGAAGATTTAAAGTCTTTCCAGTGTGGGAAATGGGAGACACTTTTCAGATACTCATTCAGACTACTGGACTGTTTCTGGAAGGCTCATCCATTCATTTTAGAACTTTATTTGCCATAATTTGTGAATGCCTACTTATCAGAATTTTGCTGTGTCTGCTTATTTTGCTTTTTATAAAAGGCTGCAGAGGCATGTGTAAAACCTTTAACAAACTTGGAGAAGGAAGCCTGAAAAATAGGAGCAGTCCACTGAATCAGTTTCCCTCTTACATCACACTTTTCAGGACCTTGGTAGCAGATGGTCCAAAAAAAAAAAAAAAACCTCACTAACTAAAGAAGAGTTCAAAATTTCAGCTTTACCATCCCCAGGTAGATTTTGCACACCTAACCACGCAAATATTCTCATAACAGTTTCAGTATCAGCATCTCTGGAAGAGGAATTAGCTGAGTCATAAGCACACTTCAAAGAGTGCTTAGTCAGTTGAGATGCAAACAATAAGATTATTCACAGATTCTTTTTATTCAGAAGTGGGAATGGTGGCTATAACACTCCTCATATTCTCAAATGATGCAAGCATAAACTTTAACACATGAGCTGACAGTTAAGAATTATAAAAATAACTGTGACAGAACTATATACTATTTTACCCAAATCTATCATATGCTTTCCAGTCCTTATGGGGAGGGAATTAACCATTACCAGATGTTTAGCAGCAGCAGAATTTACCAAAGAAATCCTTGCAGAGTCAAATTTGAGATTAGAAAATAAAATGAGAATGAATGACCAACTTTGTAAATCTATCTGCTTTCTTAGGAGCAGTAGGGTGGTTGTCAGGCAAGTTACAGGCTATAACAAAAACATCCTCCAATGATGGAAGAACCGGAGCAACAGGTGTGGGTTCAGGAAATCCAAGTTGTAGCAAATCATAGTATTTTTTTCATGGACAGCGGAATATCATTATGTTCCCACTGAAACAACTGGTTCATTCTGGATATGGTTTTGGAAAAAGAAATTCCTTTAAAGACACTACAGAAGAAATAATCTCCTCAAGAGTCAGAATCAGTCACCTAAGGAGAGAAATCAGAAGTTTTCCCCTTAAAATTATTTTCTTGTTCATTATACTGGGAATCCACAGAAAATGAAAAATTATTCTTCTTCTTATGAGTAAAACCAGAATTAGAAGGGTCAAGACCTGAGTGAAGTCCAATAAAATTGCTTGGTTTAATTTCTCCAAATCTTTTGGGTTTCTAATACCACGATGGGAAGGGACCCCATTTCTAAGTCAAAGTATGATTAAAGGTCATGAAATTAGTATTATTTCAATCTTTGTTATTAGTCAAAAGTGCTCTTTACAGCACCCGCAATGTGCCCAGAATTGACTCCTGCAGTTCATACAGGATTACATGTATTGGTAGCATATCTTCTTCTTCTTCTTTTGGCTTTTCCCAGTTAGGGGTTGCCAGAGCGGATCATCTGTCTGCTCAAGATTGCCAGTGGAGTTTTACAGTGTCAAGTTGCCAGCCCGGCGCCCAACCTTCCACAGAAGGCGCACACATACACACACTCACACCTAGGGCCAATTTAGAGTGTCCAATCCACCTACAGCATGTCTTTGGGATGTGGGAGGAAACCGGGGCACCCGGAGGAAACCCACGTGACCACAGGGAGGACATGCAGACTCCGCACAGAAGGCACCCCAGCCAAGAATCGAACAGGAGAACCTCTTGCTGTGAGGTGACAACGCTAACTGCTGCACCACCGTGGCCACCCGTATTAGTAACATATCTAAATAATCTAAATAAGACTAAATTATTTTTTATGAGACCCATTGATCCTACTACTACTTGGACTGTCTGAGTACCCTTCTGCCACACTGACCTCATTTCTATCTGCATATCCTAGTATTTTATAACTTTGTGTCATTCTGTATGTAAAACACTGTAATCACTGAGTGCAGCAATTTCAATGACCAATGTTACTTTAGTCTACTTTTCATGGACTATTTTATCTGGTTTTCTCGCATCTACTTTTTGAACAGTTGGTGATCAGTGATTTAATGTCATACAAACTTCATCATTCGCTATAATGCTTTGTGGCTCATGTTTCCAGTGCTTCTCAACTACTTCAATATTGTAAAGTTTGTATAATCCCCAATGTGACAGCCTTGTCACATTATTATGCTTTTCAGTATACAGGCCCTCTGCCATTATTATATTACACCCAGAAACAAGATGTGCAACTGTTTCCAATTCTGTTTCAGAAAACCTGCATTTGTCTGTTTCTCCCACATGTTCAGTGTACACTGTAAACCAATGTGTACATAGTCCACTATGCTGGGCCGCCAATATTAACCTTTCGTCTCTTGGTTTAAATTCACCTCTCCTTAACCATTACTTCATCAGATCCTGATTGACATGAGGTTGTTCCAGGAGTTTTCTGCACTTGTAAATATATTTATGCCTTTTCCAAGGCTCTGTGGGTGTGTATTATTGACACCTATGTGCTAAATCCTGATAGCTTCTAGCCAAGGGCAGAAGCATGGGAACCAGAAGTCAGATGACCAGATTCATGTGACGTCATTCTGTAATCCATCACTAAAAATATTTTAATACTAGGTGAGACTGAAGTCTCATGGCACTCTGTTGTTGTAAACTGACAAAGAAGGATCTCTCACCTACTTCACCTTGCCTTGCTCTAGTAAATAACCACAGAATAATAATTCTTTAGATCAGTGAGGAAAATATAGTGAGATTAGTTAAATATTGTTTTCTGTAATTGTGTGAACCTGTCCACCTGTGTCATTTTTAATATTTCTTGTGTCTGAAACTCTGGTGTTTATTGTAAATAGATATTTAGTATTTTCATGTTCATTTATTATTTATTATTAAATGTATTTAAACTTTTAATTGTGGCTGGTCCTTTAGACAATATTTTAACGTTTGACACTACTTATATCTATTGGTGAACATTGTGGCCACTCCTGAAAGCCTGGCTGTTTGGTCAACATTACCATCTGTATTAATATTAATTTCACTCAGTATAATTGGGTACCCTTGCAAGAGCCTTACAGTAGCTGGCCTGGGGTGTCTGGTGGCAGTGTAACTAGCTTATAGTCTGGGTAGAAGACGGCATAGCTAGTAAATCTGTGCCAGCCTTTCCCAGGTGTGTGTGTGTGTGTGTGTGTGTGTGTGTGTGTGTGTGTGTGTGTGTGTGTGTGTGTGTGTGTGTGTGTGTGTGTGTGTGTGTGTGTGTAAATCAACTCTCAAAGTGTGTGTGTGTCCGCTACTTGCAGCAGGGACACAAAAGGTACAGTTGTGTACACTTACCATAAATGTAAATGTTCAAATGTATTCACTATTGCAGTCATCACATTTGGGTTATCTGCTTGCAGTAGCCCTCAGTCGGCCTGATTAACAACGTCTTGGGTCCTGCGTCGGTTGCGGTCTCATCTTCTGTGAAGTCAGGTAGTCAGTGGTATAAAACATGCAGCTGACGCCATTACATCAATTTTTCTTGCCCCAGATGTCGGGTGCCCCCCTAATGGGAAGCAATAATATATATATATATATATATATATATATATATATATATATATATATATATATATATATATATAAGGTTATACATCAAACAAAAAAGCAAATACACCAAAAAGCTTTTAAGCATAGTAAAGGAGAGCAGAGGTATAGCCAAAAGAAGTCAGAGGGCTGGAGGGAGGGTAACCAGGACTGCAACAGTGAATACACTCGAACATCTACATTTATGGTAAGTGTACACAACTGTACTATGTTCTTCATGTTTCACAGTTGCAGTTATCACATTTGGGTAGATTCCCAAAGCTAAGGATGGGAGGAGGAGTTTAGATAGCATTAGGACCAGCTATAAGGCCCTGCAAGACTGCAGTGGCAAAGCCAGCTCTGGATTTAGAGAAAATTGGCAAATAGTAATGCTTGGTGAAAGTATGTACAGAACTCCAGGTAGCAGCTTCTAGGATGTCCCTGGTAGGGACTCCTCTGAGAAAGGCTGTTGAGGTAGATGCAGCCCTTGTTGAATGGGGTCTAATCCCCTGTGGGATAGGTTTTCCATGGTGCTTACGGCAGAACAGAATGAATGCAATGGCCTATCCATTTAGAAATGGTTTGCTTTGAAATAGAATTCCCCTCTGCCCCTGCAGCAAATGCCACCAGCAGTTGTTCAGATTTCCTTTGAGGTTTAGTCCTGTCCAAGTAAAATCTAAGTTGTCTGTGCACATCTAAGGAGTGCAGTATCCGTTCCCCTTTGTTCTGTGGATTAGGAAAGAAGGTTGACAAATGAATGGATTGATTAAGAGCCATACTGGATAACACCTTGGACATGAAGGAGGGATTGGTTCTGAGGGACACCCTGTCCGCATGAAAGATGAGGAAAGGCTCCACTGCCATAAGGGCCTGTAATTTAGATACCCTTCTTGCTGAAGTGATTGCTAAAAGGAAGTCTGTTTTCCATGAAAGGAATTTTAAATCTGCACTTGCAGCTGGCTCGAAAGGAGGAAGAGTGAGTTTCTCCAAAACAATGTTAAGGCCCCAGGATGGAGTTGGGGCTCCCCTGGGTGGTCTTAAGTTTTTGGCCCCTCTGAGGAACTGCTTGAGCAGTGGATGAGAGAACAGGGGTGGGTCTGTGTTATAATGAGCTGAAATGGCTGAGGTGTGAATTTTCATGGAGGAAAATGAAAGGCCCTTGTAAAGCATCTCAGTTAAGTATTGAAGAATTTGAGGTAAGTTGGGCACTGCTGTGCCCATCCCTTGAGACTGGTTCCAGGCACAGAATCTTTTCCATTTTTCAGCATAAGATTTTCTAGTTCTAGGCCTCCTTGCCTCCAAACTGATATCCAACATTTGTTTACTGAGGGATGGTAATGGAGAGATTAGGTAATTAGCCAGGCTGCCAGGTTCAGGGTTTGAAGTGGAGGGTGCATAACCTGGTTCTCCTGCTGTAACAACAGGGTAGGGGTCTGAGGCAAGAGACATGGAGCCAGCAGTGACACACTGCGCAAGAGGGTGTACCAGTGTTGGCGTGGCAAGTCTGGTGTAATAAATATTGTCCTAGGTTTGTCCTGTTTGATCTTTAGTAGTACTTTGGAGAGGAGAGGCAGAAGAGGAAAGGCATAAACTGACAGATTTTTCCAGCTGAAGGACAGAGCATCCACTTTCCAAGCTTGTTTGTGGGGAGTCTTTGTGCAAAATTTGTCTAACTGGTAGTTCTGGGGAGGCAAACAGGTCTATATCTGGGCTCCCCCACTTGTTTGTCAACATGTTGAAAGTCTTTGGTTCCAGTTTCCACTCATGTGGGTCCATGAAATGTCTGCTTAGTTTGTCTGCCAGTGTATTTAGTTTTCCTGGCAGGAATTGAGCCTGTAGATACACCTGGTAGCTCAAGGCTGTGTTCCACAGAGCCATGGCTAGTCTGCAGATGGGGTAAGAATGTGTACCCCCCTGCTTGATTATGTACCACATAACAGTGGTGTTTGTCCGTCTTTACCATTAATTGTCCTGGAAGAATGTGGCCCTTGAAGGCTGTCAGAGCATTCTGTACAGCTAACATTTCTTTTTGATTGATATGCAGCTGCATTTGACTTGGGGGGGCTCACCTGGCAGGGAAGTGCATTCAGGGCAAATGGAACCCATGTATAGTCTGATGCATCTGTTGTTAGGGTTTGGGTGGCAGGGGGCAGAGTGAACGGTAGTCCCTTGTTTTAGTGGCAGGCCTCTTCCCACCAAAGGAACTCTAACCATAGGCAAGGTATGATGGGAATCATTGCTTCTAGATCCTGAGAATGTTGACACCATAGGCTTTTTAGATACCATTGTAGTTTCCTCATATGCAGTCTTGCATATGGAATTAGAAGAATGCAGGAGGCCATGAACCCCAAGGCTTGCAGTATTTGCCTTGCAGATAGCAGGGTTTTTGTGGCCATTAGTTTGAAGTAGGTTGTCAAACGAATTTGTTTCTCTGCCGTGAGGAAAGCCATCTGGGAAGTTGTATTCAAGCTTGCTCCCAGGAATATAATTTGTTGACAGGGTACCAGGTGTGATTTCTTTTCATTTATGGTGTACCCCAGACAAGTTAGCACCTTTTGTACAAATGCCAGATGATTTAAAAGTATGCCCTGCCTTTCTGCCTAAATTAAACAATCGTCCAGGTATGGGTATATTTGAATATTTCTTTGCCTGCAAAATGCAATGACTGGAGCTAGGCACTTTGTGAATACCCTGGGTGCAGTAGATAAGCCAAAGGGCAGTGAACTAATAGTGCATGTAGCCTGCTTTGAAGCATAGGTATCTTCTGCAAGATTCCCTGATTGGGATGCGCAGGTAGGCTTCATTTAAATCAAGTGTTGTCAACCAGGCATCTTTGCCTAGCATAGGAAGCAACTGGTGAAGAGTTAGCATCTTGAATTTTGGAATCACCAAAAAGGTGTTAGACAGGTCCAGGATAGGACACCATGAGCTGTCTTTTCTGGGTACCAGGAAAAGTTTTGAGTAGAAACCTTGTCCCTTTTCCTCTTCTGGTACAGTCTGAATAGCCTTTATGCTTAAGAGAGAGAGTACTTGCTTTTGAGCCTCTGCCCACTGATTTGGGGGCAGATCTGGCCAACCGTTTGGGGTTGGTAACGTGTGGAAGTGACATCTGTATCCTTGTGAAACTATATTTAAAACCCATTTGTCCTGGGTAATGAGTTCCCAATTTTTTGCCTGCAGAGCAATCTTTCCCCCTAAAGGAGAAGTCAGTTGAGAAGTGCTTGGAAGTTTTAAAGTTAATTCATTGAGACAGTTTACCATGGGGGGAGTCTTACTACTCCCTGATTTGGAAGTGGGAACCCCCCCACTGCTTAGTCCTGTACGTACCCTGGGACTGAAGCCTGGCTGTTCTGCTGGATCTGGGTTTGGACTGAGAAGGCCTGGAAGAGGCAGGAAAGAACCAATTCTTAGAGGGCCAATGCCTACTAAATCTTGCATAGATTTAGCTTTTTCCTCCACCTTTTTAAGAACTTCTGCTTTGTTGTCAAACAGGCGGACCTGATTTAAGGGAGCATCCAGTAATTAAGGTTTAACATGATCTGGCAAGGATTGCTCCTTAAGCCAAGCATGCCTTCTAAGTACAGACCCAGTGACAGCAGCCCTGCAAGATGCCTCTGGTGAGGCAAAACCACATTGCAAAGTATGTTTTCCAACCTGTTCAGCAGAATGCATTAAATCCTGTAGATCCTTATTTTCAGCACAATCAGGAATCAACACCATCTTCTGTTTAAGCAATCCAATAATGTACTGCTGATACTTTAACATATGAAACTGGCAGTTTAAGGCCCTAATGGCCAAGGTTGCAGAAGTGTATACCTTCTTACCCCATCTATCCAATGCCCTGGAGTCTCTATCAGAGGGGGGAGGATTTTTGGCAGTAGTAGCCTTAATGCCCTTGATTCCCTGTGAAATGGTCTCAGGATCAACAGTAGGATTTTTAAAAAGAAACTTGTGAGAATCAGGAACACTGTAATATCTATCATGTTTTCTGGGAGCAGGAGGCAAAGAGTCAGGGGCCAAGCTAGATTCCGAAAAGGCATCATCAACAATGTCGAGTATAGGAGGGATAGCTAAAGGCCTCCTTTTAGAATCAGAGTAATCCTGACTTTCCCAACGAAAATGATCCCGAAGAGTATACAAGGTTTCACCAAAAGAGAAATCCTCTGGGGGAAGCAGAGGTAATAGAGTCCTCAGCATCAGAATCCTCATAGGTAGATTAGGGTAAATCCTGGTCATCAGAGGAAACAGAAATTTCAGAATTCTGGTCAGAAGTATCATATGCAAACTCAGTCCTAGGTCTCTTAGAGGGGGAAGGCCGGCTTCCCTTGATTAAAGTAATAAGGTCTTCAGCCATTCTTATTTATTTTTTAGGCATAGAGGCCTGACCATGCGGTCTGGGCATCGGTTTTCTAGGCATGGTTCGAGTTTTAGGCCTTGAAGAGGAAGATGGTGTCGGTTTAATATGCAAGTCAGTAGGCCTGAATACACCCTCAGAAGGTAGAGACATCCGCATGTTCCACAGTTGAAGCATCTCACAGCATACCGGACTCCAAATGGGTCTCAGTAGAGGCCTGCGAATCTGAAGTAGCGGGTATCAGGGGCTGCGAAAGTGCCTCACTGAGTACAGGCGAACCGGTGACTGGCTTAGGAGAAGCGCCGTCGGCAGCTTTAGACCTAGGCGGCCTGTCTGTGTCTTTATTTTTGCGTTTTTTCGGAATACCAGTAGTCTGATGGCTTACCGAAGACATACTGGATAATAGAACCGAGTACCAAACTATTTAGAAGCATAAATATACATATACTGACAATGAATAGTTCGTTGTTTAAATAAGGCACAAATCCGACAGTGAGGTACATTGTGGTCTGGGCCTAGGCATGGAATACAGTACGAATGGAAATCTTTATGAGGTATTTGCTTTCCACAAGAAATACAATTATTTACTGACATCGGTTTAGAGCCAGAAAAAGTTTCCCCAATGGGGTACTTAGCTTTAGTTGAAGACTTTGGTTCTGAAACTTGAAAATGAAAATTTCTGGAGTCGGCCGACCGGCACTTGCGAACTGCTTCTGCTTCGGGCACCACACAGCAAGAAAGACTGGGATAATGGCATCGGCTGCATGTTTTATACCCCTGATTACCTGACGTCACAGAAGATGAGACAGCAACCGACGCAGGACCCAAGACTTTGTTAATCAGGCTGAATGAAGGCTACTGCAACCAGATAACCCAAATGTGATGACTGCAACAGTGAAACACGAAGAACATCAGTGGTTTCACAGAGCTGGTTCTGCAGGACTTGTCTTGGACACTCACCTTATGACTCAACCCTACAGCTGTGCCAGTGGGGAGTCTTATGGAGCAGAGAGACAGATAGAGAAACCCAGACCCTGGACTGTGTGTGTTCCCTGTGTGTTCTTATGGGAAATTGTGCTTGATGCAGAAAGCTGCATCTGAAAATACTGGGTGTATCCATTTTTGTTCCAAGTGAACTTCTCTCTCCAGTGTCAGTGGTAAGGATTCAAACTCCTTGATTACTGGCCCAGAGTAGGGACGTCACATATTGGTGAGCAGTGATGTGGATATTGACTGAACTTCTGTAGTCTGTAGGCAGTTGTCATTGAAGGTATGTATTCTTAGCTGCCACAAGGTAAACATTGAGAGTTTCATTATCACAACAGTTTTATTTTTTTGTTAGTTTAGTTAGTCAGGGAAAGCAGGCAAAGATGTCAAGAGAGAAATATGGCAAGCTAACAAAGAACCAGTTGGATAAGGTGTGTGAAGCCAAAGGACTGGCGCATACCAACCTGACTAAAGAGGAAATTATTTCAGCCTTAGTTGAAGCTCAGACCAGCAACTAGGAGGGTAACCAGTTTGGTGATGGGAATTTGCAGCCCTCAGAAACAGGACAGTTCACCTTTTCCTCAGAGAACTTAAAAATCCATCTGGAAATAAAGAGACTTGAAATGGAGGCCAAACGTTTGGAATTAGAATCAGCAGAGACTACAGCATTTGGACGCTGAAGAAAATGAGAAGCAGCATCAACATGAGAGGAAGATGCTGACTCTTCATCAGGGTCATGGTGGTAATGGGGAAAGGAATAACCAAACCCCAGAAGCAATAAAGGTGGGTAAATTTCTTCCACAATTTACAGAGGGTGATAATTTTGACTTTTATATTCGTATATCTGAAGGAGTATGTAAACAGTATAATGTTGACCAAGGGCTCTGGGTACTGTTCCTGACCCCCTTACTCCATGGTAAAGCTGTAACTGCTGTTTCTAAGTTGTCTGATACTGACTGTTTAAACTATGACAGAGTAAATCAATGTTTACATAAATACTTTAAGTTAACACCTGAAGCTTACAAAAAAATGTTTCCTGAACATAGATGCAAGGCAGATGAAAGCATTTGTAAGGACTTATTTTCATAGGTGGGTGAGTTGTTGTCAGGCTACCACTTTTGAAGGGCTGGCAGACCTTTTAGTGAGGGAACAAGCCCTTAGCACTTTCCCTGAGGACATGAGAATCTGGTTGGCAGATCGGGACTGTAACTCGACAGATGAGCTGGGGAAACAGGGGATCTCAAAATAGCAAACAGGGCATCACTGCACAAGAAGGGGATACCCAGTGCTGCACATGGATATAAGGGAACCCAAGGTGGGCAGCCTAAATCACCCCAACAGAGTCCACCAGTAATGGCCACAAGTTCATGTACACAGTCAGATCAAGGGTTAAATGTTTTAAATGCAATCAGTGGGGCCACGTATCATATACATGTCCATGGAAGCAAGGTGGGGAAGAAAAAGTGGGGGATCCAGCAAGTGGAAACAAGAGTATCCCAGTTCTAAGTTGTCTGGAGACAATAGGGGTACCAAACTATCACTAGAGTTTGCATTTGATCTTAGTGGATGGAAAACCGGCCACTGCTAAGAAAGACATTGCCTTTGACATAACCAGTGTGAAGCCTGCAGTGGTTAAATAGGAGCAGTACTTGCTTGGGCAGTCCACTCCAGTCAGAGCTTTAGGACGGATCCCATTCCAAATGCCTTTGGCCAGGGTTCACCTTGAATGGGAGGGTTGAAAAGGAAGCAAGGAAGTAGGTGTGTCTGAGGATATCCCTGCAGATGTCTTGCTAGGGAATGATTTTGATAATACAGTACCTTGTGTCCATGCAGTTACACACAGTCAGGCTTAGAGAAAGGCATGTGGGTCTGGAAGCCTGGGGGAGACCCAGACAGACCCCCACCTCTGAAGCCAGGGCTGGTGAGGTGGATATTTCAGGGAGGAAGCAGTGAGCCTGAAGGTGAACCACAGCTGCTGGTAGGTACTGATGCTCTCTTGGACAGAATGACTGTAAGGACAGAGGCGAGTGGTAGCACCCAAGCTGACAGTGTGGCATCGCTGTCAGAGGATACCAGACTTCCTGTGGAAGTGGAGCTGGGAAGAATTACAAAGACAGAGTTGAAACAGGCTCAATTCTTGGACCCTACACTAAGAGGTTTCAGAAAGGTAGCTAGGGAGGTACCTGATCCTAAAGGAAAAGGGGAGTTTTTATACTGGAACAGAGGGTTACTGTATAGAGAGTGGACGCTGAGGGAGAGTTAGAGGGTGAGGTAATACAGACGTTGGTAGTGCCTAGAGTCTATCATCTGGCACTTCTAGCCATAGCACATGACATTCCTTTTGCAGGTCATATGGGCATAAAGTGCCTCAAGCAACATATTATACAGAACTTTTACTGGCCCGGGATTTCAAGGTTTTTAAAGGGTACTGCAGGACCTGTGAGCAGTGTCAGATAGTAGGCAAGGCAGCAGACAAGGTCAAACCTCCTTTGATGACTTTGCCTGCAAGAGAGGAGCCATTTCAGAGGGTAGCTATGGAAAGTGTGGGGCCTCTGAGTACCACAAGTTCCACAGGGAAGAAGTATATCCTGGTGGTAGTAGATTATGCTATTAGATACCCTGAGGCAGTGCTTCTGTCCTCCATTGAGATAGAGAAGGTGGCAAATACTTTGTTAGAGAATTTCAGCAGGGTAGGTTTCCCACAAGATATACTGGCTGACAGAGGTGCTAATTTTATTAATTTTACCTGCTGGCTTGTCTGTGGAAGCGCTGTGGGTTGAAGCTCCTAAAGGCCACCTTCTACCATCCCCAGACTAATGGCCTTGTGGACAGGTTAAAGTCTATACTAAAGACCATGCTACGGGCATTTGCAGCACTTTAAGAGAGAGTGGGAAAAATATTTGCCCCATCTGCTGCTTGCATTCAGAGATGCACCCCAGAAATCCACAGGGTTTTCACCCTTTTTGTTGCTGTATGGGGATAGGGTGAGAGGGCCTTTAGATTTGATTCATGATGAGTGGGAGGGTGACTGTGAATCCCACAAACAGTCTGTTGCGGCATATGTCCTAAACCTCAGGACAAGGCTTAGGGAGCTCCTGGGCTTGGCCCAGGAGAATCTGGCAGGAGCTCAACAGCAGAAAATGTCTGGTATGACAGGAATGCTCAAGCTTGAGAGTATGTTGTGGGACAGCAGGTTATGGTTCTCATTCCTGTCAGACACAATAAACTGCAGGCAGCTTGGGAGGGACCCTTCAAAGTAGTAAGGAAGGTCAGTGATGTTACCTACATGGCAGTGGTACAAACTGTACCATGATTACATGATGAAACCTTACCATAATAAGGAGGCCCTTGCGCTGAGTATTTGCAGTGGTTGACAGGAGGAGTCTGAGGGGGATCTATGGCTACATCGAGCCAGCCAGCAAAATGCCCAGTTACTAAGGTAGAGCCTAGGGTTGCAGGCATATGTCATGACAGTGCAGCACTGTAGTTGGGTCAGCAATGGCAATGGAGGTGGGTTCTCAAGACAGGGTATGGGTTAATGTATTCCTAGACAGTCCCATTCCTCTCAAGCAATGTTTCTCAAGGGTTACTGGAAAAACTAGCTTGAATCTTGAAAGGGGAGAGAAATGTGAGGTATTGTCAGCTAAGCCAGGAGAAGCGGGGCAGTGGATGTGTAACATATTCCAGCAAAGTCAGCTGGGATTTTGTAACAAATTATATGTCATATGTATATCAAACTGATTTGTACAGATTCTTGTGTTGAAAAATGTATTTATAAAGCTGCTTGGGTTAAAAATGTACCAAGAGTGTGGCCTGTTCCACAGAAAAAGAAATATACATGCATTATTGTAACTGTTTAAATCTATATGTTTTAGCATAGGATACTGGAAGAGAAGAGGTTAACCTCAAACTCTGAAAAAAGTTTGAAATTAAATTACCTCGCTTAGGCCATAAAGATTGTATCATGACTTCCAGGAGGTGCAGCAGATCTTAGGTGTCAATAACATGAAGATGACCAGAGAGATGTGTGCTGCCATTCAGTAATCCATCACTAATACTAGGTGAAGTCTCATGGTCTCATTGTTTTGTAACCTAACCTGGAAAGCTAACATTTAACGTGGTGTGAATATTAGAGTCTATTCATTCTCATTGTTTCCAGTTGTTTTTTTTGTTTTTACCAGTTTTCTTTTTTTTTTTTTTAATTTAAAGAAGCTCTCTCTCACCTACTTCATCTTGCCTTTATCTAGTAAGTAACGAGATTAGTTAAATATTGTTTTTCTGTAACTGTGTGAACCAGTCCACCTGTGTGTTACTTTTAATATTTCCTGTGATTGAAACTCTGTTTATTGTAAACAGATATTTAGTATGTTAACGGTCTTTTATTATTAATAGTTTGGCTTTCTCCTTTGCAGAACTATTGCACCATATGAGATCTCATACTTTTCAAAAAAGTTTCTTGGTCTATATAATGTTTTTCATAGATCTGTTGTATTAATGAACAAAAATTTGCATTTGCAATGTCTCTATTGATCTTTTGAATATCTTCTTTCTGGAAATTCTGGGCTTCTTGCATAACAGCAACAATACACAATTTCTTTATCCTTAACAGTCCACTCTGTCAACTTTATGTCTCTTTTTTTTCCCTGTCAGTTTTTGTTGATTACTACTTGAGTCTGTCCTAACCCCATTGTTGGATGTCATTTTTTTCTAGTCCTGGCACCAGTGCTCTTACCAGGACTGGGCATGTTTTTATCCTGGGAGTTTTTCACACACCTGTCTTTTTTATTTTTTAACCTACTTCTGTTAATGATATATGCTATGTAAAATCCAGTCTATATATCAGTGTGGTCTTGCTGAGATTTTTTAAAAACAGGGTTCATCCCATGAAGGTACTCACCAAAACATGAGAATGAATGAATTCAGTTCCAGCAATACTACTCTCCTTTGCTTCAAGATTTATCATCTTTCCATTCAGACCCTCCACATAAAGTAACAGGCACAAGGGAAGATAATTGTTGACATTTCTGTTTCTTTTTGACAGAAACTTCCATAGAAACAGACCTACTCCTGTCAAGCATATCACTCATGGGGACAGGCCACCAAGATAGAGAGGTATTTCATGCTTCTTCCTTCTTGACAGATAAGTGTGGTTCTTTCTTGCCTACACCAAGGGTACTCCAACAGCAGCAGAGGATGTGTCTAAATCCCAGTCAATGGTGGCTGAAGGAACTACACCTGAGGGAGTCAAGGTAGAAGAGGAGTGGTCTGAGGAACCAGAAACAGCCACAGCAAGGCTACCCATCTCTGAATGAGGGAAATTTGTAGTCTGCTGAAGGGGCAAAGGCTGTCAAGAAATGTTCATCTTTTGTGACTGGAAGAAGGAAGAACTAAGGAACCAGTAAGTTTTCTACAGTGAAGCCTGAAAATGATGCCTGAAGCCTAGGTAAGACTAGCAACAATAGTCGGTGAAACAGTTAAGTACTAAAAAACGTTTCTCCACCACAAAACATACTGAAAATCACTTTAAATGGTCACCGCAGCCCACAAAAGTAATTTAATCTAAGTTTTTATAGTAAAAAGTGACTGAAAATCACAAGACAGCCCATTAAAACACATTTTCTACGTGTACATTAATTTTTATTGAAAAAGTTACATTTCTGACAAAAAATATTGATGTGGAAGTTTTTCCCCCAAAGGGAACTTTGCTGTCCATCAATGGAGAAACGCTAGCTGTCCATTAATCCTTGAAAGACCACAAAAGGAGTGTTTTACAGTGGCAGGAAAACTTAGAAGGTCTTAGCATCAAAACCATTAATTTTCTCTATCTATGTTTGAGCTGCTAACAGTGTGGGTGCATGGAAGGTGCCCTTATACTCTGGAAACTGGCCGGTTGTTATATCCTATGCAAGATATAATCCACACTGCTAAAGCTATTGCAGCAGTGATCAAATGATCATCATGAGGTATTCTGAGTGTCCCTTCACATTCTTGTCTTGTGATATTGCAAACTGCAAGGACAGAATGCAAATGCAAGGCATAATGTTGATGCTCAATACGTTCAAGTGTAACTATATCTTATCAGTAATACAATAGTTGCAGTTCCAGTGTAACTGTAAGAAAATGCAGTTACAGCTACCAAACTAGGTATTTTTTCCTGTTCTGTTTGCCTTGAGGCCTCAGGTGACTTTCACCAAAATTATTTTCCTGTGCCCCTGAGAGCCACAGAGGTGATCCCAGGAATTTCCTATTTCCCATCCAATCATCAAGATTTTTCTTGAAGAGTGCTAATGAGGAGCTTTGTTTGATATAGATAGGTAGTTTGCTCTAGAGTAAGAGAAGTCTCTCGGACAGGAATCTATCCCTTCAGCATGTTCTGTTTATTGTGGTGACAAGGTTTATGTCCCTATGTTATATTCTGTGTTTTGAGTTGGTATATTTAAGTAGGGTGGGGTGCAGGGGGGCTTGCCCCCCTGCTTAAACCTGTTAGGGTACTTTTTTCTTTTTGTTGTTTTTATAAGTTCGATGTTTGAAGACATCGGCCATATGGTGTCGACCATATGGTGTTCGATGTTTTCAACCATCGATCTTATAATACAGACCTCAGCCCTCACAGGCTTGCTACCCAGAGTTCGGAAACCACAGCGATATATAAATGAGAACGAGTGAGAAGGCATATAACAAAAGAGACGTAAGCCTATATTCCAGAAATTGAAGCTGACCCTTCTTTTAAGGTAGTGCAGGTCTGGAATCAAAAACTGTGTCTTAAATGAAGCTATTTAAAACAGAACAGACTGCATGTACATAAAGCTTTAACCAGCAAGTCAAGTTATGGAACATATGGTACAATTTGCTGAAATCACTGTACATCATGGAATGGAATGCTCTTCCTTCTACAATTCTTTTCAATTCAGTGTCCCTCAACCTCCATGCAGTTGGCTTGTCCTGGGTACTCCAGATTATTACAATTCTGAAGTCAGAAAACCTTGGGATAAGTTATAGAAACTTTCACAGACCACCCATTTAGTCTCCAAGTCTCAGCTGAAAAGACTTTACTAAAAAAGTGACATGGTGAAACAAACAAATACTAATTTACATCACCCCAGCCTTACATGGTGTTCTGTGCCCTAACAAAAATGATGTTAGTTGTTCTTGAGAAAATCAAGTGTACATTTTTAGCTTAGTCAGTTATGTTAGCCATCTAACTTTCTGGGTTCTAGCAGACACATCTACTGCCAGCCTCAATGTAATGCATGGCTAAGTTCTGCTCCTTAACAGAGCTGATTATCCCTACCCTGTTAGGGTCATGGTCTATTCCTCACATTGTCTTCTGGGGTGCTAGATCACCAACAGATCCCCACTTATCCAGCTAAACTCAAAGACACTACTTTGGTTAGTTGCAGAAGATGTTTATCCTGGTGGTTGTTCAACTAGAGCCTAAACACATCCATGATTCCTTTTCATGTCTAGAGTAACTTACTGTGAAGTTAAGATGTATGTACTTCAAGCACAGTCTGTCACATTGTATATTATGATGTATTATGATAAAGTGCTACATCTCTGACCAATGCCAGAAGTCAAAGTCTTCCTAAATACCGTTCCCCACCCCCAAACCTGGGACAGATAGCAGACCAACAAGTGCTTAATTAAACCTCCTGACTCTATGGTAGCCAGGGCTTACTTCTGTAGCTGGTTCCCCTGCTGCATGCAGAATCTAGGCCATGTCAAAAAGATGACTAAATGCAAATCTGTTATTACATGCAGGCCACCTCGCTACTCTTTTTTAATCTGTGACACAGTAGTGCCTTCTGTGTCATGGCAAAACAGCCTTTTCTTCAGCTAAACCACTACTTTGAGGAAGACAAGCTGCTTGGGTATTTGAAAGTCGAAGGCCATGAATATACTTTAAAAAAGCACACAAAACTGTTAGTTGCTTGAGAAAATGGCTAAAGCCTAAAATATACCATATTCACACTGCGATTTAGTGATTCTTAAGCAAAATGTGTTTGACAGTGTAAATACTATGCAAGTGTTAAAACTGGAAGCTAATTAAGAAAACTGAAGATAAAATAATATATTAGACTGTGCTAATGAGCTTGACTTCTAAGTCATGGACCAGGGACTGGCTAATATTTTATGACTTATTCATACTAACAGTTCCTAATATCTGTACTGCACAAAGGCACCTCCACTTAACTTTTAACAAAAAGCAACAGAAAGCTGTATGCTTCAGGCATTCAAACTCACTCATTTACAAAAATAATAAACTGAGAACACTTTTTAACATGTCACCAGTTCACACCAAAGTACTCTTAATAATTCACTAATCTTCAGGCCATGTGTCTAAAGGTGTCAAGATTATGTATAACAGGTATTCAATCACTCAAATGGCTACACAGTACCTTGATCCAGAACTTCCTCCTCTTCTCTTTTGGGCTGCTGCAGTACAGAACTGTCATCAGTATCCTTCATATCTAGGTGGAAAGAGATATGAAGTTTAATTAATAAATGCAACAGTAAATAATGCAGCACTGGGAAGTAAAACAATTCAATGGACATGTTGTGTCTTTCGTCTTTTCCCGGTTAGGGGTTGCCACCACGGAACTCCGGTCCGCTATTGATTGGCAGTAGATTTTTACATGCTGAGTTGCCAGCCCTGACGCACAACCTTCAATGAAGGTACGCCCATTCATGAAGGTCTCCAGACAGAAGACGCTTTAGTTGAGAATCGAACGGGACAACGTCTTACTGTAAGGCGACAGCGCTACCGCAGCACCACCACCGCAGTTTAAAACAATTCAATGGACATAAGAAACAAAAATCATTCCTTCAATCTCTGAGCTGAAGATATTTTTTTATGTTATACAATTGCAAAAGCAAAATAGCTAACCTATTATGACAAATGGATTTGTGTGTTACTGGACAACAATAACAGGTAAATACTGATATTTACCTGTGACATTATGCTCTTGCAAGCTGTGCATTGTATGTAGTATGAACAGATGCTTCAGTACCAAATAATGGTAGAACATCACTTTGAAAAATAAAGTTTACATATTTATTCAGTTAACTCGGAAAGGCCTATTGAGAAATTAAGTAATGTTCACAGTTATGATTATGGGAAAAAGCTAGTTAACAATGCAAACATACTGACATAAAATAATTAAAAACAAAGAATAACCAAAATGCATACTGAAGTACACAATGTCGTATTGGGAGGCTTAACATGTACCACACAGACAGGGGCTGTGATCTAACCTCCATGACATGTATATTTCAATTGATTTCTATGGAAGTAAGGCTATACCATATGACATGCTAATCAGAGGTGTAGTTGGCTCAACCAGTGCCTTGTGATGGTCCAAAGAACTAGCTCCCACCCACACCTGTTTGAAAAAAGAAACAATTAATTTCCTTTACTGATCACTACACCACACACACAAAAACATCCTACCTTTCAAAGTTTTACATATGGATGGTATTCACCACCACACCCTCCAAACAAGGGGGTTCTGTCCCCACACCACAGTAGCTTAAATATAGTAACTCCATGGTTGCACCATAGTGAACAAAGTGCAAACACCACTTGAGTGTTATGGTTAACTAGTCACAAGAAAATTATAGCACATTTCGATGAGCAAAACTGTCAATCTTTTGATAAAAAAGAACAGCTCTTGGCAAAAATGAAGTGTTGACATTTCAAAATGAAGCCACACACATACATTGATTTATGTATGTATACCCATATTTATATCTACACAGGTAGGTAGACAGTGACATACTCTGGAGAATGCAACTCCAAAACACACTCTTAGTAGCATGCAACAGTCCTTATAATAAAAGGTTCATAGGTAAATAGCAGTCTATATCTATAACCCTAGCTAATAACCACAGGTCAGAACCAAACCCTTTACTTCATCTGTGAGGTAAAGAGCTTAAACATTATGCCAAACCCTCCTGGGTGAGGCACAGGCTTTACAGACAAACCAACACTAAAATATTTATTTCAGACAAGGATAAATTTAAACCAAGGCGACTTCTTTAGCCACACAGAAAATTTGCAAACTCTTATTCATGATGGAAGGAAAAAATAAAATAAGAAATGCTGTGTTGGGTCCACTAACAGAAAACACAGACACTGGAACACAAATGTGATGAAACACCCTTCATTGGACCAACAGGGGTCTTGCAATCAAGCTTTAGGGCTGGCATGAGCCCTTTGTCAGGCTTTATTATGTTACTAATGTTTGATGCAGTGCTTAAATATCCACTTGAATATCAAAAGGGAAGTATATCACTTACTGCAATTGGATAAATGCCAAAGCTGAAAAAGATCAGTGCGGAAAAAAATCTGTCCATGATGTTTAACATGACTTTAAACCTCAAAAACAGTTGGAGACACATATATACAGTGCCTATTTCTGAGGTGTAAACTTACTGAGTATAGATTTCTTAGTTGAATTGTTCTTGGTATGTATGAGTGTGGGTTTCACTTTACAATCCCGAAATACTGAAATTCGAAATTCAGTATCCCGGGACTGTAAAGCCGAAAATTTAAAAACCCCCAAACCCCAAAAGCACGAAATTCAAATTTGCGACTACCAACATACACACTCCACACACAATCACACATACACCTTCCTCCCTACACTATAAACCAACAGAACACACACAAACGCAACAAAACAAACACAACCGCTAACCCTACATATAAGCAGCACCCACCATGTGAGGGGGCAAACCCCCCACCCCCCTACTTATATATACTAACTCAGAGGTCACACTAAAAACACAAACACACAAAAACCACCACTACACACTCTACACTCCCCTTGCACAAACACATCACATATGTACAAATACCACCACTCACAACACTTACACACTCACAATGTCACCTACCTACCCCAACCAACACCCCAAAACTCCAAACACACTCACACACACTAAAATCCCTACCCAAAACCCCTAGTAAAGCATCATTTACCGGAATCTCCAACTACATCCACAATGCGGATTCGACATTTCCTCATGCATCATTTCCACACTCAATATTCTGCACTTTCACGCAAGTGCAGTTTCGACACTTCAGTCTCGAGCTACTGAAGTTCAATATTTCAGTAGCTCGAGATTCTGAAGTGTAACTGAGTGTGGGCAGTGGGGTGGCCTGTTTTTCCATATTGTAAAAGTTGTTTTACTCCCACTCTGGTGGTTAAGTAATGTTCTGTCAGTTTTCAGTCCATTATGTTAAACCATCTTTGGAGACACACACACACACACACACACACACACACACACACACACACACACACACACACACACACTTGGGCATTATTACTTAGCAATAACCAACTTGTGGGTGTGGTATATTGAAGATTTACCCACAATTGGTGTGGTTTAATCATAAGGGCAACCCCACACCCATGAGTTGGTTACTGCTGTTATACAATGACATTACTTAAGAAAGAAATTACTCACTTTTCTTAAATAATGTCTTTGTAAAATAGCACTGAGGTGTACCTTTGTGTTGTTCCGCATTCTTCTGCTTTATTGATGTACTGTGCATGTGTATGGGACTTACGTTCCCATGCTTTCATACATCAGTGCTTTGCAATGCATGCAACAGAAAAAGGAAGATCTCCATTGCTGCTGCTGCTGCTTTTTAAAAAAACAAAACAAAAACAATTTGAATGTGCAAACAACATGAAAGACAGTTTAGAGGTGCAAGAGAGAGACAGGGCAAAAATACAAAGAAAATTGGGTACATTTCTTTAGTTTTCCATAGCATACCCAATGTTCCTTGCATTTTCTATGCCCTGTATATGTACCTCTCAACCTCTTAGCTCAAGAAAACTGCAAAGCCTTAGCAAGTATTAACAGAAGAAAGTCCAGTCAGATGTTAGCGACCAGATTTTTTCTACTGGTATATGCACAATTTACAATGGGCACACTGGTTGGGTTGACCAATCAGTATGCACGTTTTTAAATAATAACAAGGTACCATTGTATAATTGTGCTTAAAGAACGGGCTCGCTGTGGGGGCATTATTGTGCTCAGAGAATGTGCTGTTAATTTGTGTTTTTTTTTTTTCTGTATATTTTTAAAAATATTTTTGAAGCAAAATAGTTCCTCCGCTGAATGTTTTAAACTTGCTGTAGTGGATTTAATTGTTGTTGAAGTATTTTACATCCAAAATATAAGTTATGTAAGTATTTAATGTCTTAACGTACACATGTGTGCAGACCCAGCAGTTATAGAGTACAGTTTTGTTATATACCAGCATTGCCGGAAGATCATTGCTGCAGTCAGCACTAGTCCTAAGTCCGGCTGTCCAGGGCCGTGAGTATGTGCGAGGATAAAGTTGACGTCGGTCGCCGTCGCAGCAACTTAGATCGACAGACGCCAGTACGATACTTAATGCAATCATGACGGCCGCCATATCCTCAGTCTTTTCTTGCCCCAGATGTCAGAAGACCCTAAAAGACAAGGCCAAAACCAAAACATACCAAACATACCTGCACAAAAAAATATACAATATATACAAAGGTACCAGAATATAATCACACCTACACAACCACCCCCTAAAGGAGAGGGAAGGAGAGAGGAAGATCAGCAATGTGATCCATCTACATTCTACATTTATGGTAGGTACAAACTGTACTATGTTCTTCATTCCACATTGCTGCAGTTCCTAACAATGAACCATAGCAGAGAAGGGAGAGGCTGGCAAATCATATGCAGCAAGGGAAGATGATAATATGATGCCTTGCAAGCTAGCTGTAAAACAGCCCTAGACTTAGAGTAGAGAGAGAGGTGGTAATGCTTAGAGAGAAAGTATGCACTGAACTCCAAGTAGCTGCAAAATATCCTTAGTTGCCACCCCCTTAGAAATGCTGTTGAAGTGGCAGTAGCCCTAGTGGAATGAGGCCTAATCCCAGCTGGAATCTCTTTGCCATGATGGGAATAACAAATGCAATGCAAAACCCAATCCACCTAGAAATAGTTTGTTTTTGGACACAGCTTTGCCATGCGAACTCAAACAAAAAGAAACAAACAACTGCTGAGACTGCTAAAAATCTTTAGTCCTGCTTAAATAATAAATAATTGCCTGTGTACATCTAAAGTGTGCAAAATCTTTTCCCCTTATTTTGGGGATCTGCATAGAAAGTAGGCAAATGAATAGTTTGGTTTAAAAGCCACAACCTAGAAAACCACCTTAAGGAAAAATTAGGATTAGTATGATGATACCCCTATTATATGAAAAAATCAAAAGCTCAACCGCCATAAGGGCCTGTAACTCAGAAACCCTTCTTGCAGAAGTAATGACCAACAAAAAGCAGTCTTCCATGACAAGTATTTCAGTTCCAGAGTAGCGTGAGGGCTCAAAAGGTTGTAGAGTAAGTTTCTCCAACACAAAATTGAGATCCCAAGCAGGAGTAGGAGCTCACGTCTTATATTCTTTGCCCTCTAAGAAATTGCTTGAACAAAGGATGTAGAAACAATGGTGGGTCACAATCATAGTGAGCTGATATTGCTGCAGCATGAATCTTAATGGAAGAGAAAGACAAACCTTTGTCCAATAACTCAGTAAGACATTGAAGCCACACACAAATTAGGCTCCGAAATCTCCAAATTCTTTGCTGCAGTCCAAAATAAAAATCTCTTCCATTTTTCTTTCCTTGTACTAGGTCTTCTGGCTTCCATAATCACATTTAAAACTTGTTGAGGAAGTTGAGACCTGCTGTCTTTCAAAACAGAATATGCCAGGCTGTTAGATGAAGAGTTTGAAGCTTGACATTGAGCAGATGACCGTCCCTCTGAGACAATAGGTGTGGAATCAAGGGTAAAGGCCATGGAGGCTTCCTTACCAGACTCCTCAGTAATGGGTACCAGTGCTGCGAGGCCAATCTGGAGCTATTAAAATCATCCTTGGCTTGTCTTGTCTGACCTTTAGAAGCACCTTTGGGAGAAGAGGCAGAGGTGGAAAAGCATACACATGAAGATTTTTCCAACTGAAAGAAAGAGCATCCACTTTCCAAGCTGTGTGATGAAATTCCTTCGTGCAAAACTTTGGCAGCTGGTGGTTTAGTGGAGAAGCGAACAGATCTATGTCTGGAGTTCCCCATGACACTGTCAATTTTGAAATACATGAAGATCCAGTTTCCACTCGTGGGGATCCATGATTTGTCTGCTTAACACATCTGCTAAGGAGTTCTGTGCCCGGCAGAAACCTTGCCTGAAGAGTTAGTTGCAAGCTGGTCTCCCATAAAATCATTGCTTGCCTGCACAATGGGTAAGAATGTGTTCCCCTGTTTGTTGATGTACCACATGACAGTTGTGTTGTCTGTTAGAATCAACACCTGCCCTGGAAGAAGTAACTCCTTGAAAGCCATTAATGCAAACTGGACTGCTAACATCTCTTTCATGTTGATATGTAGATGCTGTAGTCTGGCAGGCCACTTGTCTTGTATCCACTTTCCATCTAGATGAGCTCCCAAGCAATGTCTGAGGCATCCGTCGTTAGAATCTGACTTGCCTCTGGCGGGTCACAGAGAGTCCCTTGTTTAGGTGACATTCCTGAGCCCACCACAAAAATTCCTTTTGAATGCAAGGTATTATTTGAATGACAGTGTCCAAATCTTGGCAGTGCTGTGTCCATAGATTTTGAGATACCATTGTAGCTTCCTCATATGCAGTTTGGCATTGGAAGCACCAGAATACAAGATGCCATGAACCCTAAGGCTTGAAGGACTGTCCTGCAGTCAGCCGGACTGAAGAGATAAGTGATGGAAGTAACTGGAAAGATTCTTTGTTTGTCCGGGGTAAAAAGGCCACCATCTGGGCTGCTGTATTCAGTCTCACACCCAGAAAGCACATGTCTTGAGAGGGTACTAGACTGGACTTTATTTCGCTCACAGAATACCCTAGGCATCTTAGCACTGCTATGACATATTCCAAATGCTGTAGAAGGTCTTCCTTTTCTTGAGCCAGAATCAGGCAGTCGTCCAAGTAAGGGATAGATTTGAATTCCTTTTAGCCTGAAGTAAGCTATCACTGGAGCCAGAACCTTTGTGAATACTGAAGCAGTAGATAAGCCAAAGGGCAATGCAGAGAACTGATAATGAGAATTTCCTCGAAAGCTCAACAGATACTTTCTGCAACTTAGCCTTATAGGCACATGAAGGTAAGCTTCCTTGAGATCTAAAGTTACCATCCAGTGATCTTTGCCCAGCAGAGTAAAAAGCTGCTGTAACGTCAACATTTTGAACTTTGGAATGTCCAGATAAGTGTTGAGGATAGATAAATCCAAAATTGGTCTCCGCGTGTTCCCCTTCTTTGGTACTAGGAACAGGCGAGAATAAAATCCTAGGCCCCTTTCTGGCACAGGAACTGACTGAATGGCTCCTATTTGGAGCAACAGAGAAATGTGCTTGTGAGCCTCTGTTCTTTGTAGAGGAGGAATGTCTGGCATGCCTTTGAAAGGAGGCAAGGTATGGAAATAAAACCTGTAACCGTGGTGAATGATATCCAGAACCCATTTGTCTTGGGTAATTAAATCCCAATTTTTTTTGAAGAGACAGCCTTTCCTCCTAAAGGTGCCGCCAGGTGAGAATGTACTGGCAGCTGAAAAGGCAGGTCATTGGGTCTGCTTACGAAAGGACTGACCCCTGCCCTCACCAGAAGTCTGAGCAGGTGAACTCCTCTCCTAGGCCTAAAAGAACCTTGAGCTCTGCCCCTACCACGTCTAGTCCTACCCCTAGACTGGGAATCATAAGCAGGATAAGTCCATCCCTTAGAAGGCCAATTTCTACTAAACTTGGAGGCTGCACCTGCAAAAAATCCTTAACAGTTTGCATAGACTTAGCCTTGTCCTCCATTTTCTTTAAGACTGCTTCCACAGGTGAACCAAACAACACATCAGACTGTAAAGGAGCATCCAAAATCCTCGTTTAACATGCTCAGCTAAATTCTGATCTCTCAACCAGGAGAACCAGTGGCAGCCACCCCGAGGAGGCCTGCACAGCATCAAAACCACACTGCAAGGAATGTTTACCCACCTGTTCAGACACATGAACTAAATCCTGCAACTCTTTACACTCAATACCTTCCGCCAGAGCATCCACCTTAGATTTCAGTTGTGAAAGGAGATAATTCTGATATTTTAACATGAAACTGACAATTCTCATTGCTAAAGTGGAAGAAGTATACACTTTCTTTCCCCATCTATCCAAAGCCCTTGCCTCTTTATCAGGAGGGACAGGATTTTTAACAACTGAGGCCCTGCACCCTGGCCCCCCTGAGAGCCGTTTCGGCCACACCTTTAGGCCCCTGAGAGACCAAGCCTCGGTCTGCCCTAGGACTCTTAAAAGATACTTATGAGCTTCAGGCACCTTATAATACCTATCCGGTTTAACTGGGGCAGGAGGCAAAGAATCAGGGTTCAGGAAGCCTCTGCAAAACATCTTCCACCACATTCAGAACAGGAGGTATAGCTAAAGGCCTATGCTGGGGTAAAACAAGAATTCCTAAGCTTTTTCTGGAACAAATTCCCTAAGCCTTTTCCTGGAATCAGAGAAATCTTGACCTTCCCATTTAAAATGCTCCCTCATGGAATGCAGAGTCTCTGAAAATGAAAAATCCTCAGGAGGGAAGTCAAGGAGTAGAATCATCCACATCAGAATCAGAATAAGGAGGATACTCCCAAGTCTTCAGTCGAAGACTCAGAAGCCCTCGAACATTGCTCAAAACTCTCAAACTCAGGTTCCACCCTAGGCCTCTTATCAGGAGGGGGCATAGAACCTCTTATCATAGTAATCAAATCCTCTGCCATTTTAAGCATATGTTTCTTAGGCAAAGACCCTGAAGCACTAGGAGAACCCCCTACTGCAGCTACACTTGGCCTGCCTCTCAAAGAAGTCTTGGAAACAGAATGGGAGGCTCTAACCACCTTAGGAAGAGAGGGAAGAACAGCCACCTGAGAAGCCCCCTCAGCCTGGCCTACTTCCTGAGAGGATACATCCTGTAACAGTAAAGTCTCTCCCTGAGACTCCAAAGAAACACCTGGCAGAACCTCCGGCTCCACTGAGCCTTCCAAAGAACCGACGTCTGGGACTGTCGGTTCTTCCCCTAGGCTTTGCTGCTTTGTCCTTGCGCTTTTGTCGGTCAAGGCCCCGGAGCATCCGGCGCATTTATAATACACACGCTTCCCAAACACTAACCTGGCACAGTCTAACCTTCTCTTAATAGTGCGTTTGTTAAATCTAGCACAAGAGCGGCATCCAACAACGTCGTGCTCAGGCCCTAAACAAGGTATACACAAAGTATGATAATCCCTATGAGGTATCTGTTTCCCACAAGAAATACAGTTATTCACTTTTCTGACATCCGGTTAAATACTGAGGCAAGAAAAACCAAAATAATCCCAACGGGTACTTAGCCAACTTTGATTCGGTCTGAAACTCTGACTTCAGAAACTTTCAGAACGCCAACCTGCACTCGCAAAATTGCTTCTGCATCGGACCATGCGGCAAAAAAGACTGAGGATATGACGGTCGGCGCATCATTACCCTCCTGACGACATTGACGCCAGCGTCTATCAGTGACGGACCCGACGCCAGCCATATACTTTGGTATTCGCCGACTTGGGACAGCGCGTCGGTACTGGCATTAGTACCCTGTCTGACGACCGTCGCGTCAGCGTGATCACTGGTATTCAATACGACTGGACAGCGGACTACCCAATAGTTAGGACTGCAGCAATGTGGAATGAAGAACATCAACTTTACATGAATACAGTGCAGATGTCTCATTTTGAGCAAATGAATGTAATAAAAAAAAAAATCTTAGAATGCAAGACATTGCCACCCCCAACACCCCCCCCCACCATGCCTATTTTACTGTCAGAAACATAGTGCTGCTCTGAATGATCGATTTGATGCTAAATCACAAAAGATTAAAGTTAGTCAGTTATGTCAGAAATTAGAGTTTCTTACTTCTTATTGTGGAGGACGTGCATGATGATGGACTATCTGTTACTATGTGCCTGTTCTGCTCTCTCTCTCTTGCTCCGTGGTATACACAAAGATGCACATGTATAAACAACCATGAATCTTTTTTTTTTTTTTTAAAACTATCTACTTCTTTAAAAAAAAAGAAATATACTCTGCACAAAGTTGGGCCATTTACACACCCTGGAAAGTACAGACCCATAAGTCTCACTAGTTTTGCGTGTAAAGTCATGGAAAGAATTACCATAGAAATGATGGACAGTGATATAATAAACCTCCAGACATGGGACCCAGCCCAGTTTGGTTTCGTCAAGGGCAGATGATGCCTACTCAACCTGGTGGACTTCTTTGAGAAGGTCACCAAAGCAATGGATGACAACAAAATAGTTCACACTGCCTACTTTAACCTGGCCAAGGCATTTGACACAATACCCCACTTGGGCATCGTAGACACACTCAAGAGGTTAGGTACAAACTCATATGTCAGCCAGTGGATAGCCAACTGGCTCAAGGCAGGGCCCAGGAAGTTAGAACTGGGGAGTCCACCTCTACAAAGTGGCCAGTTACAAGTAGAGTCCTTAAGGGATCAGTCCATGGACCGCTCCTTTTTGGCATTTACTTCTCTGAAGTCAAGACCAATGTCAGTGGCTGCTGGCTGACTAAATTTGCAGATGATTGCAAATTAGGAGCTGTCATTGAGTCCCACACTGACACAGATGTTCTCCAGGAGGGGATGACACAGACAAACAACTGGTGTCAGAGTCATGGACTAAAACTAAATGCCAAGAAATGCATAATAGTATCCTTTGGGAAGTCACCCACCCCTGGTAACTATCATCCTGAAAATACAATATGAACTAGCTAGTTGTAGTAAACCACCAAGAACTCTGTTGCTGTACTCATAAAAATGATAAGTCCACAACAGTAGAAACGCTTTATTGTACAAGATAAAAGCTTTTAGGAAACACCCTTCCTCAGTTATCATATGATAATGATATGATAACTGAGGAAGTGTATTTCCCGAAAGCTTTTACCTTGTACAATAAAGTGTTTCTACTATTGTGGACTTACCATTTTTATGAACTATCATCCTGACCCAGTATTCAGGGATATCTGGTCTTTGACCACCATGCATCTACAGTTGTGAGGAAATAATTCTATATTGCACAACTTATAAACAAAGGTATGGCATCTAAGTCTACAGAAGTCATTATTCTACTTTATTTGGTATTCATCAGACCTATCATTGAGTACAATTCTCCCTTTAGTATGTACCCAACCAGGGATATCCAACAAATGGAACGTCCACAGAGGTATCTCACTAAAAGAATACAGGGCTTACGTAAAATGTCCTATGAAAACCACCTCAAGGATCTATCCCTGTATTCTGTCTCCTACAGGTTTTGAGGGGAGATCTATGCCTGACATACAAGGCATTGTCAGATCCCACTCTGATGGGCCTCCCACATATCACAAAACAAACAGCACCAGAATTACCCATTCTAAAGACTTAAACCTTGCCTGTGATATAAATAGGACTTGCTGGAGAGATAGGTATGTATCCCAGAGATTACCCCGTCTCTGGAACAGGCTCTCAATCCATGTGAAGCAGAGTTCCTCCCTGACCAATTCAACTGCAACCTGGATAACTGGATGGGGAACAGGAAATTCATCCCTGATTTGGCACCTATGTCTCTAATGGACACAGACATCCTGTATATGGTTCATGTCCCAGGCTCTAGCATGTAAATGTTTCATCTCCCAAGCCCCTGCTTACATTTATCAACAGTATCAGAACTTGTCAGAGATTTGGGATGCAAGGCTAGACTTAAAAAGGCCCTTGTGGTGGTTAGCCAAGTAAACATCTATGAACCTATGAAATAAACAGCGAAGTGTTGTTTAGCAAGCGTATATATTTTTTCTGTTTAAGCTTCACAGCAGCTTAATATGCTGCCATGAAGCAGCTGACTGGTTTTCCATAGGGCATTTCATCCTTTGGATGAGACATTAAGCAGAGGCCCCATCTGTTTGAATTGGCGGTAGCTCAGATGGATGTAAAAGATCCCACTGCACCTATCAAAAAGTGTAGGGGATGCTTCCTAATGTCCTGGCAAAGTTTCCTCTAATAATATAAAAACTGCCTTGGGTATCCCCTGAAAAGACTAACCAGGTCATCAAAGTATAAATAAAAGTAAAATAAATAAATTTTCTAGAACAATGAGCTTGTTTGAACAGGCATCACTTAATCAGTTGAGTGAACCAGGTGAAAACTTTTCTGTGTATTCATGTTTCAGATACATGCGTCCAATGTGTAATTGCTTTCATTTTACAATAAACAGTGTTTACTAGTAAGGTTTATTTTCCAGTTATAGTAGACTCCCTCTTGTCTGGTCTCACTGAGACTGGACCTTAGGCTGGATTAACGAATGGCTGGTTAGTCAGAAAAAGCATACAAAATAATATTTATAGGTTATTAATCAGCTAGAATAACATGATTTGTGTTAGTATGCATTTTTCTAATAAATATGAAGTCTAAAACTCAAATGTCTGTTATTATTTAGCCCAGAGGAGGCAAAGTTTTGTTCTTCTCTGTTGTCTTTTGCCAGGGCTATGCAGAAATTTGATGGCCGGTTAAAGAGAGGCCGGATAAGAGGGAGTCTACTGTAACTTGGTTTCAGTTGTGAATGGAGCTCCAACTGCAAGGAGTTACTAATCATAATTAGAGCACCTCTGGCTCCTTTACTCTTCCTTTCATTTCTGTATGTTGGACACTGGTAAAGCAAATTTAGCATCCTGTGTATGTGGCTTTAGTGAGCTTTCGGAAACTCCCAAGACCTTAAGCTTGAGTTCTAGGATCCTTGCATGAAATTCAGGGATCTTGCTATGGATACTTCTGCAAGACTGACAGGTCAAACGCTGTGTTTATACACACACATGCACATACATAAAAATAGGGCCAGATTTTAAATACTGCTCTTACAAACCTAGAAATTGTTAGACTAACAGATATTACATTAGCATGCATTTTTTGGAGGATATGAAGTATGAAACTCAATTGTCTGTCATAATTTATTGAATTCAATCCTCAATGATTTGTCAGCAAACTCAAAATTTTATGAGGAGCAAACCAAAACATGAGGCAAAAATGTGGACAGTTAAGAGGCATGGGCCCAAGTAAAGGTGCCATAAATATTGTTTCTAAATGGTCTCTGTTTCTTTTTTCATAAATCTGGAAATGGCAGGGATCTAGCTATACCCCTTTTGTCTACAATATTAGAGCAGATGTCTATGCAGTAGCCCTTTGATTGATTCTTGTACTTCTTACAGTGGTTCACTGTTAAGTATAGGCAAGGGAAGTGTAAATACTGCATACAGGCCACTGCATTTGTTGTTGGTCTGTGATTCTTTATCATCATCATCATCAGCCCCCTTTTTCCCATTTTTTCTACATGGGGTCAGGGTATCGTGTTAACAGTCACCAACTCTCTTGATTCAGTGCCACACTCCTGCCTTCTTCAACACTCATGCCTGATTGTCGCAGATCTTCTTTCACACAATCCATCCACCTCTTTGCTAGACATTCTTGCTTCCTCTTAGCTTCTTCCTGTCTGTCCCAAATCTTCCTCACCAGATCGTCTTCTGCTTTTCTACACATGTGCCCAAACCACTGTAATCTGTCCCCTTTGATCTTTTCTGCAATTGGAGCTACTTTGGCTTCTGCTCTTATGTCCTCAGTTCTTCGGCTGTCCCACAGTGTGCATCCTACCACCTTTCTCAGGCACTTCATTTCCATCACCTCTAGCTTCTTCAACTGTTCTACCTTTACTGCCCAGGTTTCTGTACCATACTGCCCAGGTTTCTGTACCATACAGTAGTACTGGTCACACCACTGTCTTGTACACCTTACTTTTCAGCTTCTTTGGCATTCTTCTGTCATAGACTACACTTGATACTCTATGCCAGTTGGCTGCAGCCCCTCTAATTCTAGCTTTGACCTCTTCATTCAAACTACCCTTCTCTTCAACCACCCCTCCCAGGTACTTGAAGCTGTTTACCTGTTCCACCATCTTCCCATCTATCTCTACTCTCAGCTTCTTCTGATCTCCCCAATTTGCTGCCATTACCACCATCTTATCTGTGCTTAGTTTCATCCCATGTACCTTCAGATTTGCATTCCATCCTCCTATCCTTTACTGAAGTTCTAGCTCAAAGTCTGCCTGTACTGCCACATCATTTGCATACAGCAGCTTTGTTGATCTGTCCCCGCCAACCTGTTTGCTAATGTAGTCCATTACCAGTGTGAACAGCAGTGGGCTCAGGGTTGAACCCTGATGTACACCCACTCCCACTGGGAACCCCTCTGTGAGGCCGAACACTGCTCGTACTTGAGTCACTGGATCCTTGTACAGAGCCTGCACTAATTCTACCAATGTTTCCGGAAATGCAAACCACTGCAGTATTGCCCAGATTAGCTTTCTTGGGACCTTGTCATAAACTATCTCCAAGTCTAGGAATGCCCAGTTGGACTCTCTCCTCATTTCTAGCTTCTTCTGTCTCAATGCAAACATGGGGTCAATTGTGCTGCATCCGGATCGGAACCTGAACTGTTCATCTCACAATGTTACATTCTATTACTCTGCATATCCATTTATCAATCACTCTCTCCAGAACTTTAATGCAGTGTGGTAGGAGTTTGATGCCTCTGTACTGCCCACAGCTGTGGATGTCCCCCTTGTTCTTGTCCAGTCATCTGGGATACACCTTTCTCTCCACACTGCTATCAGTACCCTCAGAAGCCATTTCTCCCCTATCTCACCCAGCATCTTTATCATATCTGCTGTGACCTCATCTGAACCTGCTGCTTTCCCTGACTTCATCTTCCTTAGTGCTATTCTTACTTTTTCTAAGGTGGGCTCCTCTTCTTCTCTCATTGTAGGCTGTTTCTGGGGCAGTACAGCTTCTGTGGAGTTTTCTTCATTCAGAAGCTGCTGGAAATACTCCTTCCATCTGCCTTTGATGTCCTGTGGACTGGTGAGTATGTTGTTGCTAGCGTCCCTTATGAAGGGTGTCTGACTATCCTCTTTATCTTTCTGTCTTTGCCTTGCAACCTGATATAGTTTCTTTGTGCCACTTACTGAGTCACTTTCCAGACGTTGGTACAGTGCCTCTAATGCCCTATTCTTTGCTATTTCAACTTTTTTCTTAGCTTCTTTGTTAGCCAACCAGTAGTCATTCCTGGCCTGGTCAGTCTTTTCTATCTCCCATTTCTTCCTGCACTCCTTCTTTCTTTTAATGACTTCCTGGACTTTTGCATTCCACCACCAGCTTTCCTTATGTACCTTATTTCCATACCTGGCTTGGCCACATATATTTTCTGTAGTCGTAACACATGCTGTTTTTAGGCACTGCCACTCCTCTTCAGCTTCACCTATTTCCTCCTCTTCTTGGGGTGCTAGAGCCCTGAGTAATTCCTTGAACTGCTGTACTTTCTCTCCAGTCAATTTCCAGGTCGTCTCTGTTGACCTTAGAGCCTTCTCTGACCACTGCTTGCAGCTGATTGCGGCAACCAATGGTTTATACTGTGGGCTGACTGTTTCACTGGGGATGACTTTGCAATCATGGATTCTACCCCAGTCCCTTTTTCCTTACTAGGAGGAAGTCTACCTGAGCTGCATGTTGGCTACTCTTGTATGTGATCTTGTTACTGTCTCTCTTTCTGAACCATGCGTTGGCTACTATCAAGCCATTTGCCAGAGAGAAGTCTAGAATGGCTTCTCCTTCTTTATTCCTGTTTCCCCACCCATGTGGACCCAGGCAGTCCTCAAATCCTGTTCTGTCTGTCCCGATATGTGCATTCAAGTCACCCATTATCAACACCAATTCATCTTGTCCTGCTTTATCTAGTACATCTGTGATTATGTCATGAATTATTACAAGTAAGAAACATAAGATTCAAATGCTGGTTATAATAATACATGGTACTTGCAAACAGAGTAGAGTAACACATATCCCTTCTTCAACACTGGTAAGATTCATGATAACGCTGCATAGCCATTTCATTTTTTGATTGCTGTAAACAGTATAACAGGTAATCAAAGAGAAAGTAATAACATTTTATTTTATTTTTATTTTAGTTTTAGTTTTGTTTAATGGGGTTGTCTGACTGAGTTTAGTCAAAAATCCATTTTCACTGGAGGCCTGGGGAGAAAAGCTCCAGCATACTATAAACAATTTTAAACTGACATTCAGTAATATACATTAACAATCACACATCCATTTGTTAATGATATTATGTTCATATGGAATAAAGGCAAAATATTACCATATAAAAGATACTTATTCATTAGTAGATGTTGAACATTGAACACTTGAAGATGTGTTTTACTGAGTTTATTTAATAGATAACAGATCATGTGATTAGTGCTTGGGAATTCAAAGAAATGGAGGTGAGAAAAAGGAAAGTACAGTTGTGTACACTTACCATAAATGTAGATGTTTGAGTGCAATCACTGTTGCAGTCATCACCTGTGGGTTATCCCTGCTATGGTAGCCCTTGGCCGGCCAGAATATCAGAGTCAATGATTTTGTGCGCAGGCTGCTGTCGCCTGTAGTCTGACGTCAGGTTGTCAGTACTATAAAGCAAGGCAGTTGATGTCATTACATCAGTTTTTCTTGCCCTAACCTGTCAGAAGCACAAGGGAAAAGAGAGAAGTGGACCTGGTGGCTAACAGCCACCTTGGGAAGCATGTGTCCCCCTAGGGGAAGACATGAAAAAAAAGGGGATGTAGAGAGGGAAACCAAGACTGCAACAGTGAATACACTCGAACATCTACATTTATAAGTGTACACAACTGTACTATGTTCTTTGTGTTTCACTGTTGCAGTCATCACCTGTGGGAGGATTCCCAAAGCTGAGGTAAAGGGTGGAAGGATATATAGAGTCCTAGGTATGGGTCAGGAGGCCCTGCAGAACAGCAGAGGCAAACCCTGCCCTAGACTTTGAAAAGAGAGGTAGATGGTAATGCTTTGTAAAGGTATGGACAGAGGTCCAGGTGGCTGCTTCCAATATGTGCCTGGTAGGTACTTCTCTGAGGAAGGCAGTGGAAGTGGAGGTTGCCCTAGTGGAGTAGGCATGGATTAATCTACGGATGGGTTTCCCATGTAGTTTGTAGCAAAAATGGATACAGTGTGATATCCATTTGGAAATAGCTTGTTTGGAGATGGGCTTCCCCTCTGCCCCTGGGGCAAAGCTTACAAGAAGCTGGTCAGTTGTTTCTGAATGGCTTAGTGCAGTCCATATAGTATCTTAGTTGTCTGTGCACGTCTAGTGAGTGTAAAATTCTTTCCCCCTTGTTTTGAGGGTTGGAAAAGAGCGTCTATATCACGTTATCGAATCGCGAAAATAGTGAACGTCTACAATATCGAAAACACTGTTCATCGAAATGTGTTTTGTGGGGGGCTGTGCCCCCCACACCCGTGCTAATTATATATACCAACTCCGAGATCACAATACAGTGAGGAAAGGGCAAATATTCCAATCCCCACTGTACAGCGACCCCACAAAACACATTTCGTTGAACAGCATTTTCGATATTGTAGGCGTTCGCTATTTTCACAATTCAACGACATGAATGTTACCCGGTAAAGAAGGTGGGTAGGTGTATGGTCTGGTTAAGGGTCACATCAGGTGCCACCTTGGGCATAAAGGAAGGATTAGTCCTCAGGGAGACACTGTCAGCATGGAAAATTATGAAGGGCTTGACAGCCATGAGAGCTTGAAGTTCTGAGACCCTTCTGGCTGAGGTGATAGCTAGTAGGAAGGCAGTATTCCAGGAGTGGTATTTCAATTCTGTAGAAATGGCAGGTTCGAAAGGGGGTAAGGTTAGTTTCTCTAACACATATTTCAGGTCCCAGGGTGGAGTAGGAGGTCTTCTGGGAGGCCTGATATTAGAAGCCCCTCTGAGGAATTGCTTAATCAAAGGATGAGAGAAGAGGGGTGGGTCTGAATCATAATGGGCAGAGATGGCCATGGCATGGACTTTAACAGAGGAGGAGGAGAGGCCACTGTTGAGCAACTCTGCTAAAAATCCAGGATGAGGGGATGGAAGGTTGGGATGTACTGCCCCCTTTTGACTGTTTCAAGGAGCAGAATCGTTTCCATTTTCCTGCATAAGATTTTCTTCTGCTGGGCCATCTGGCCTCTGTGATGATGCCCAGGACCTCTTTGCTTAACAGTGCCTTGTTGTTAGTTTTTAGTGTATGAGCCAAGCTGAACGTCTGACAGTCTATAGGTCTGAGTGCAGTGCCTTCCCCCTCTTCTGGGTCAAGAGGTCTGACCTTAGAGGAAGCAGCTTGGGGGGCTGTAAGGTCAGACTGCGTAGTAAGGGGTACCAATGCTGTCTGGGCCAATCTGGAGCGATGAGGATGACCTTTAGTCTCTCCTCTCTTAGTTTGATCAGAACCTTGGGAAGAAGGGGCAGAGGAGGGTATACATACACAAAGAGGGAGCTCCAGGGGAAGGTTAAGGCATCCACCTTCCATGCTAGGAGGTGATACTCCCTGGTACAAAACTTGTGCAGCTGGTGATTGAGGTGCGAGGCAAAGAGGTCCATCTCTGGGGTCCCCCATTCCTGGGTGATTTGCAGAAAGATTTCTCTGTGTAGCTGCCATTTGTGGGGGTCCAGTAAGTTTCTGCTAAGGTTGTCTGCCAGTGCGTTGTTGATCCCTGGTAAGTATTGGGCAATTAGGTGTAGCCCCATGGAGGTGGCTGTAAGCCACACACTCATGGCTAACCTGCACAGAGGGTAAGATTGGGTGCCCCCTGCTTGTTGATGTACCACATTACTGTGGTGTTGTCTGTTTTTATAAGGAGGACCCCTGGCCTGAGATGGGGTTGGAAGGATGTCAAAGCATTTTGTACTGCCATCATTTCATTTTGGTTGATGTGCAAGTGAAGTTGCTGGGCATTCCAAAGGCCTTGGGTACACATGCCTGCTAGATGAGCAACCCAAGCTATGTCTGAGGCGTTGGTGGTGATTGGCTGGAAGGGTGGAGGATGAAGGGAAGACCCTTGTTCATGGCACAGGCCTCTGCCTATGAAAGAAATTCATCCCTTATGTAAGGTATCAGTGGGAGAGTGGTCTCTAGGGACTAAGAGTGCTGACACCAAAGGTTCTTTAAGTACCAGTGAAGCTTTCTCATGTGAAGCTTGGCGAGGGGGATGAAAAGAATGCAAGATTCCATGTATCCCAGGGCTTGCAGGAACTTCCTCAGAGTGAGGTGACTTGTTGAAGCTAGCTGGTTGAAGTAGAGAGGCAGGAAACTCTGCTTTTCTGGGGATAGGAAGGCCATTTGGGTAGCTGTGTCTAGCACAGCTCCCAGGAAAACAATTTTCCTGGTGGGGTTTTGCTTTGATTTTTTTCTCATTGATGGTAAACCCTAGGAAAGCTAGAAGTTTTTTGACAAAGAAAAGATCCTGGAGTGACTTTTCTTTGCTGTTTGCCTGAATGAGGCACTCATCCAGGTAAGGGTAAATCTGTACATTTCTCTGTCTGCAGAATGCTATAGTCGGGGCCAAGCATTTGGTGAATACTCTGGGAGCAGTAGATAAGCCAAAGGGCAGTGCAGAAAACTGAAAGTGCTGATTGCCTGCTCTGAAGCACAGGAATTTTCTGCACGATTCCCTGATGGGGATGTGAAGGTAAGCATCCTTTAGGTCTAGTGTCATCAGCCAGGCATTTGGTGTGAGCATAGGCAGGAGCTGATGCAAGGTTAGCATTCTGAATCTGGGAACCACCAAGGTGGTGTTCAGTTTGGATAGATCCAGGATGGGGCGCCAAATGCCCTCTTTTCTGGACTAAGAAATAGTCTGGAGTAAAAACCTTTTCCTGTTTCATCTGGAGGGACAGGTTCCACTGCCCTCTGGAAAATTAGGGATTTTACCTGTTTTAATGCCTCCGCCCACTGGTTTGGGGGGAGGTCTGGGTACCCTCTTGGAATTGGGAGTTGGCTGAATGAGAATATGTACCCCTGAGAAATGATTTTTAATACCCATTGGTTCTTGGTTATAGAGACCCAATTGTCCTTGAAGAGGGTGAGCCTGCCTCCTAGTTTTGGATGAGTGAAAGGAGGTCAGAGGGGGGAGGGAGAGTTACTGTTAGTGCTTACCATAGAAGCTTGGCTTAGAACTCCCGGCCGTAGAGGCAGAAGTGGTTCATTGTTTGCTTCTTTGCTGGCCCTGAGATAGGGACCTGGATGTCCTGTCCCTGTGAGGCTTACTTTGGCCCTGTCTGCTGGGTGCAGGGAAGGCACAGTGCTTAGAAGGGAAATTTGTGCTGAATCGGGGAAGTTGAACTTGAAAGAAATCTTTTACTGTCTGCATAGACTTTGCTTTGTCTTCCATCTTTTTAAGTACCTGTTCTGCTTTTCCCCAAACAGGCGTTCCTTGTCTAGGGGTGCATCAGTAAGTTTAGACTTGAAATGATCAGGGAGGGGTTGTTCCTTCAGCCATGCCTGTCTTCTAATAACAGATCTTATCACTGCTGCCCTGCTAGAGGCTTCTAGGGTGTCATATCCACATTGTAATGAGTGCTTGGCTACTTGACAAGCAGAGTGTAGTAATTCTGCCAGCTCTTTAGAGTTGGCACCATCAGGAGAGGTAGCAATCTTCTGTTTTAATTGTTCCAAAGTGTGTTGTTGATATTTCAGCATATGGAACTGACAATTGAGTGCTCTTTTAGCTAAGGTTGCAGAGGTGTATACTTTCTTACCCCATCTGTCCAGAGCTCTGGAGTCTTTGTCAGAAAGAAGAGGATTTTTGGCAGAACTAGTCTTAGCTCATTTGGGTCCCTGTGTAATGACCTCAGGGTCTGCAGCAGGGTTCCTGTACAGGTATTTGTAAGAATCTGGTACTCTGTAGTATCTGTCAGGTTTAGCTGGACCAGGAGGCAGGGCATCCCTGGCTAAACTGGATTCAAGGAAAACATCATCCACCACTTCTAGAATAGGTGGATGGCCAGGGGCCTGTGCTGGGGCAGGTCCAGAAACTCTCTAAGTCATTTCTTTGACTGTGGGTAGTCCTGAGATTCCCACTGAAAATGTTCCCTGAGGAAGTGAAGGGTTTCCCCGAAGGAGAGGTCCTCTGGAGGGGAGGCAGAGGGGATGGATTCCTCTGTATCTGAATTCTCATAAGCAGTTAAGGGCTGTTGTTCCTCTTCAAAGACAGAATAATCAGATTCTTAAGACTCTTGATCTGTCATAATTTCTGGAGAAGGCACCCTTTTCCTTTTTGGAGTGGGGGCTTGGGTACCTCGGATAAGGGAAATGAGATCCTCCGCCATTTTAAGCTTGGGGTGGGGGAGCAGTAGCAACATGGTGGCTAGAAGCAGATTTCCTAGGAGTGTCCTGGCTTCGAGGCCTGAGAGAATCCGTCGGTCTCTGAGAAGTGGTAGTTGGAAGAGAAGACGTTGTTTTTTGTCTAGAATCAGTAGTGTGAACGGCCTCCTCAGAAGACAGTGCCTGCGTCACGGCTCTGGACCTAACCGAGGCAGAGACAGCCAAAGGCACTGAAGACAAAGTGGATTTCTGCGGCATACTGGACTCTGAAAGGGTCTCGGCAGAGGCCTGCATAGAAAGTGAGTCGGGCATCAGGGGCTGCAAAAGCGCCTCACTGAATTCCGCTGAACTGACAACATGTTTAGCGGTAGCGTCATCGGAAGGCTTAGCCTTGTGAGGCCTGTCTCTATCTTTACATTTTTTCGGAATGCCGGTGGATTGTTGGCTGATGGATGCCATATTGGAATTCGAAGATGGAATATGAAAATAACTGTCTACAAAAAGAGCTCTACGGCAAAAGGTTCTCGCATTAAAGAGGGCACAGAACCGGCATCGAAGGACGTTGGGGTCTGGGCCTAAACAAGTCATGCAGTAAGAAGGAAAGTCTCAGTATGGGATCTGCTTTCCACAGGCGTGACCACTGTTAACTGTTTCGGACATCGGTTACAACAAGAAAAAAGGGTCCCCAATGGGGTACTTAGCTTTAGATGTTTTCTTCTGAAATTCAACTTCTGACGGCGACCGACTGGCACTCGTGCAAACTGCTTCTGCTACGGGCTCCAGGGCAAGAAAGACTGATGTAATGACATTGGCTGCCTTGCTTTATAGTACTGACAACCTGACGTCAGACTACAGGCGACAGCAGTCGGCACACAAAAACACTGACTCTGGTATTCGGGCTGGGCGAGGGCTACCACAGCAGGGATAACCCACAGGTGATGACTGCAACAGTGAAACATGAAGAACATTTTGAAAGGACAGAAAATGTTAATATACTTAAGACATGGTGTATAAAAGCAGGTTGATAGCTAATTATGCACATGGCTATAATAAAGGATATATTAGTAGTTAAGTGGTAGGGGTGAGCATTGTCATAAAAATATGTATATGAAGGAGATCCTAGTAATTCAGGTACTGGTGAATACAAATTGTGGGGCATATAACTCTGAAAGAAGATAAATGGTTTGTTGATATGGCAATTTGAAGATAACAATGGCATTTATCGTGGAGATATACAGAAGCAGATCCCGTGATCTGACACACGAACTTTTAGTTGTGTTTTAAATGAGTTTACAATCAGAATGGATTTCAGTGGTAGTGGGATGTGGTTCTGTAGTTTAGTGACAGTATTTGAATACAGAGAGTCACCTACAGTATTAGATGATTTGGTTATAGTGATTTGTGATTTTTCTCTAGCATGTTAAATTCTATAGGGGCTGTAATGCTGTAATACACTGTTAAGGGCTGGGCAATTTTCTGGCTTATAGACAAGTCTGCGCATTGTATTAGCTGAAAAAAAGCTAGTTGATGTGGCAGTTCAATAACTGTAATCACTGGCACTAAAAAGATAAAAATCCCAGAATAAACAACAGCAACTCTAATAACGAATGAGTATTGCTTAAATTGCCTGTGGGTAACTATGTAAGCAGAGTACAGCCAATTTTACTTTCATTTTCATCCAAACAGCTGATTCTGCCTACAAACAATTTTTTCAACAGTATTTTGCAAAGTACTGCTGATGTTGGTTAAGTTTAGGCTGCCCTAATGTTCTGGCAGCATCGTACATTTCTGTTTAGGAAAAACTAGGTATCAAACACTGATAATGTTGAACAAATAAAAAATAATGTTATTTGAAAAAAAAATATTTCTGTATATGCCAATATAAATTTTATTTAATTGGAGAAACTCAATTCTAATTTGTGTGTGTGTGTGGGTGGGGTGGGTTTGGGGTAAGGAAGAAAACATCAAATACAAAAGTACACTACTTTGTTGTTGTGACTTTCGGCTTTTCGGTAAAGGTTAGGGGTCGCCACAGCGGAACTCCGGTCCGCTAATCATTGGCAGTTGATTTTTACATACCGAGTTGCCAGCCCTGACGCACAACCTTCAACGAAGGTACGCACATTCATGGATGTCTCCATGCAGAAGACGCTCTAACTGAGAGTCGAACCGGACAGCGTCTTACTGTGAGGCGACAATGCTACCACAGTACACTACTTTGTATGAATGTTAATTCCAGACACCACATTCCTAATATTACTTATGGAAAGAAGGAAGCATTTGAATGTATGCTTTGATCCTTTGTTATTAGAGATAAGTCTGGATAACAAAAAGGGTTGTTGGGAAGGAATAATGGGTCTTTCCAAGTATTATAAAATTAGAACAACAACTTATCAAGTTCAGTTCATGCTGCAGAGTTGGTAAAGGTACCACTGACTACTGCCTGTTGCAGACAATCAAATCCGGTATTAATGGATGAACATGCTTTGGAATACTTTCTTTTTGTCATGTGCTTGGTTTACTTTTCTCATTGGACTGCATATGATGTTTCTGTGGAAATGAACAGAGTATTTGCTAAGCATGCACTTGTGTACAAATGGCTGCTCTTCTGCTGCAAAAGGTAATAAGAGACACATCCCTGAAAAATACCGTAACTACAACACTGATAAATACTTACTAACAACAGACAGTATGCTTAATTGTACTTTATTTGAACTAGTGAAGTAAATGCAAACTTATGAAACTTGGCTAAATACGGAACTGTGATAAAAATTGTGAAAGAGAACTGTCAAATGCTACGCAGAGAAAGAAAGGGAGGCAGAGAACTGTGAATGAAGTACAACTAAGTATTGTGTCTGCAAGGATGCTAATAAATTACTTCAGAGTGATCTTAGGTGTCAATCTCCTGTTGTATACCCTGTCACACAGGAAATGTAGCTGATTCCAATGAGTAAATGATAGATAAATGAATGTGTACATAAGGTCTCCATCTGAACCCCAGGAATGTCTAGCAACTTCTCACCTGAATTTGTTAAGTAGCCAAAAGAAAAACAGGGCCCAGGTCATGCTGGAATGGTGCTTGGAACTAAGGTTTTAAAGTCTGACAGCTGATCTGTGTCAATCATATAGATCAGCAGGTAATGTGCCTATAAAATGAGATACCTGTCAAATCCCTTGCAGAAGGAATCTGTACCTGATGTAACCAGGTAACGCCACCATCCAAAAGCCTAACACAGAGTTCACTGCAATAAGGATGATTGTAAGAAGCAAAGGTATCACTACTGACAATTCTAAGAGTGGTAAAAGAGACCTCATCGGGTGGTACTTTCCAGATGATAAGACAACCTTATAATTGCTAAATTCGGTCCTTCAATCACAGCAAGCTTTCATGCATCACACTATGACTCCATATGCATGGCAAAAACTCTAATATATTCCCCTGTAAAAATATAAAGTAAAAACTGTGCAAAAGATAAACAGTGGCATGCATAAACATTCACTGACTAATGGATGGTATACAAGCAATTTTCAATGCTTTAAAACTAATTTCAAGTTACTTGGAAAAGGACAGGTGTAGCTGAATATTATCCTAGTTCTACCTTTACAGATCTCTTTCAGTGGCAGACTGTAAATAAAAGAGAAGTCAACACAAAATACTGAGGCATTCAGCAAATTTGTAAAATAGCTCTGATAGAAATTAATAGCAGAAACAACCACAAAATGTGGCCAAAGAAGTAAGAGGCAAACTGTTCAAAAACTGTAGAAGAGAAACCACAGTGAAAGTGACGATACTCAGTCAAGACACTGTTATTCAATGTCAAATGCCACAAAGAGATCAAGGAGAATGAAGAACTTGACTCACTCATCTCTCAACAAATAACACCAACAGATCAAGGAGAACCAAGACCAACTTTAATAACTGATCTCTTATCAGTAAGAAGTTGTTCACCACCCATCATCCTTATTGTAAAGTCTGAGCAGTGTGTTTTGACAGAAGGCCAGAGTGGCAAGGATCAAGTAGGTCATGACACAGTTGTGGATAAACTGCTTCTCTTGGTAACCTTATTTAGAAGTAAGGGTAGAGTTATGGCAGAAATATTCCAGAATGTTTGGGATAAGACATATGGATGATTTCCTTCCCAAGATATATGTATGAGTACTTTTAGAAACAGCCCATTAAAGATCTTATATAGGACTGGTGTTACTTCCTACTGAGTGTGATAAATTAAGACATGAGGAATGTTATGTGGTACCGTGGAGGTTTTTCCTGTTTTACTTAAGGTCTTAGAGATTAAATCATGCTGAGATACTTGGTAAACTTTAGTTATTGGTGTCATTAAATCTGTAATAGTTGGGGTCAAGCCAGAGTATGTACTTCAAAACTAAATATTGATTAAATGTATTAGCTATTAAATTTGATCCAACAATATCAGTATTAATTAATGAAGTTATTAAGCTCTGTGACTTGGTTTTACAGTCAGTAGATTTATCATATTATATTTTCAGATGGTCGGCCACTTTTCTTTCAAAGTTAGTCTTTTCCTTCACTAATGTTGACTGGCATTTTCTGCAAATTTTATTCAGATTAGTTTTACTTCTTTGTGATGGATACTTTCTGTTGCACCTAAATATACTGTTTTCTTTCTTCTTTCCCATTCCAGGTAATTAGATTGCTGACACTGCAGTGCATAATTAGGTAGGTGCCGCACTCCTTAGTTTAGCTTGTAATCTTTGGGATGAGATGTTAAACGAAGGTCTCATCTGCTGGAGTTGGGGGTAGCTCAGAAGTTCTGCAATGTGCTGGACAAATATTTGCCTAATAGTAGAAATACCTCCAGGGGTCTCTTCTGAAAGGAGACCAAAACCTAGTGAGATTAATCTAGTCAAGAAAGGATACACATGTAAGTAAATAGATAAATAAATGAAATCAAGTTTCTCCAGTGGGTGTACCTATGTCTATTCTTAACAGATGTGGAGTTATAGGTAGTACTTTCAAGAAAGCTAAGTTGAGAGGTGGGGACAGAGCCTGAATGGCTAACTGAAAGCAGCAGCATTTTAGAACTCCATACTAGTTAAATAAGACAGGAAAAATATTCCTTTTTTTTCTTCAAAGTATAAAATCTTATAGGTAAAGGACTAATTTACATAATTAGAAACTTTGGTGAAGTTTTACAAATATTTTCCTGTCAAAAAGCTTGGAGATATATTCACTTGTTAAAATGAGCAGCTCAAGGAATTCTCACCAGGATGCTGCCTTAAAGGAACTACAACAGATGACATCTACCCTGCAGGAGCTATCTTTGAAGATGGATGATTTTTAAAGAGAACCTAGAAAATCTTAAAACAAGCAGTCAAAAACAGGCTGACACCCTCAAGGGAATGCTACAACACTACCAGACAAGAATAACAGGAACAGAGGTTTCACTAAATGGCTTAGAAAGCAGACTTAAGGAAGAGGAAACACAGAAAGAACTGCTTCATAAACAAAACACTTGGTTGGTTAATAAAGTAGATGACTTAGAAAATAGGGAGAGGAGAAATAACATCAGGATTTTTGGATTACCTGAAAACACAGAAGGTGGGGATATTATTTCCTTTTTATCAAGCTAGATCCCTGACTTTTTAAATTTAAAAGGACTTTCCTTTGGCATTGAAAGGGCGCACAGAGCTCTTGGGAAGCCTCCCACTAACCCAAACTCTCATCCTAGGTCAATAATTATCACATTTGTTTCATACTTGGACAAGGAACTGATTTTAATATCTGCTTGGAGGAAGGCACCTCTAAAATATAAACAGCCTGATAAGATTTGATAACGACTATTCATCTAGAATAATGGAACAAAAGAAAAAAGTGTGGCCAATGATAGTTTCTGAAACAAAATAACATCAAGGCACAACTTGAATATCCAGCTAAGATAAGAATACTGTATTGCAAACAAGAAGAGGACTTTTAATGACTTAGAGGAATCCTCTTCATTTATTAAAACTAATAATGTGATTACTTTACCAGAAGATATGGACTGGATGTCACCTTCTCTCAAGAGAACAAAAGAAACAAATGTCTGGACAGACGTCAAAAAGAAGAAGCAAAAGACTGATACTGTTACAGCCAAATCTCTCAAAGCATCTACTATGATATGAATTGTTTTAACATTACTTTAAAGGAACAATTTTACTGCTTGGAATTTTAAAACAAAGGTAACTAACTACTGTAATCTTTACCTATATGTTTTGAAAAAAGATGACACATGAGAGTTTTCACATTACCTCAGGTATGTAAAACGGTACTTTTCTTTCACAGAAGGAGGGTTATATAGCACATAAAATATTTATACTGTAAATCAACATACATAGTATACATGCATTTCTTTTAATTTTCTCTTTTCTTTCTCTCTCTTCTCTCTTTTCTCGTTATTTATTTTAACTGCATCTTGTCTCCCTTTCTAAAGTCTCTCCTATTTACTATACTAATATAGTCTGTATATATTTAATAACTCACTATCTATACATAGATAAATAATAGTCTGAAATAATCTAGTTTTAAGGTAGACTAATTGGAATAGTGAACTTAATTAATTGTTATTACAATATTTATTAGATTAATGATAGTCACTGTTATGCTTATTGGGATTGGGGACATGTTCGTGATTAACTCTGAAATGTTCCATTCATGTACATATGTATGTCCTTTGAATTATTTCCTTTTAGTATTATCAAATATATTAAAAAAAAAAAAAGGAGGGAAAATGTACTGTTGGTTAAGAGAAGTGAAGCTTTCTTCACATTCTATTTGCCTCATGAGCTATTTCAGTTTTTTTTTTTTTTTTTTTTTTACATACATTGCTCAGAAACCACTAAAATTGCTTTGTCATAGCACCATTAAACAATTGCGGCACTTTCTAAGGACACTGTGAACCTGCGAAGTGCATTTAGTCTCGCAGATAGTAAATAATAAGAAAAAGTAATGTTTAGTTATTAAAATTAAAGCAAGGTAAAATAAATACATAATAGGACTATTTGTAAATATTTCATGATTTATCTTCATAGGATTACATATTCCTGGAAACACAACTGAAATGTTCCCAACCTACATGTGCATTTAAAAGTAGCTGCATGATTAAAAAGTATTAGTTTTAACATGCTGATTCCACAAGCTGTCTGCACTGTAAAAGTTACATTTTATATGTTACTTGAAATTGACAGTCTCTAGAGCACATGAAACGATACATATTTTTTGCAACATTTTATCTTTGCAGTTACCTCACACTCTGTACAAACTCACTTGGCAACTGATAGCTATTTATTTAAAATACAAGTTAAACATTAAATGTGCCCTTGAAATGCTATTGACATTTTGACAAAATATAATCTGAACTGTAAAATGAATAATTTGAAAGAAGTGAAGTGATGCATAGATTTCAAAGACAGTTTTTGACACTACAGTATAAGTAAAAATGTATATTCACAAGGAAGTATTGAAATGTTTTAGTCTTCCAGTTAAAATAGTTTACTGTCAACATTTTGCGATATCAGAAAGTTTAAAGGGCTTGGAAATTACTATTATTTGTCCTTATAATGTTTATTAGACAGATGTTAGACTCTGCTTTGTTTAATGAATTGTGACACATGTTTATGAAGAAAAGTGGACACAATTAGATGTTATTACAATAGTTATTAGATTAATGATGGACACTGTTAATGCTTAATGGGTTACAGGCATGCTAGCGATTAACTCTGAAATGTTTGTTTATATACATACTGTCAGTTGAATTATTTCCTATAATATTAACATAATATATAAAAGGACGGGAAAGTGTACTGTTGCTTGTATGAAGTGAAGCTTTCTTTACATTCTATCAGCCTCGTGAACTATTTTATTTTTTTATTTTTATTTTTTAATATTCATTGATTAAGAACTGCTATATTTGCATTGTCATGGCAACAGAAAACAACTGCGGCAGTTTTTATGGACTTTGTGAATCTGCAAAGTGCATTTAGCCTCGCAGATAACAAATAAAAAAGTAATGTTGTTTAGTTATTAAACTGAATTATAATCTAAGGAAGGGTAAACTAGATAACTTAATAGAAAAACTTGTAAATTCTTTATAAATAACTCACATTGGACTACACATTCCTGGAAACTCAACTGAAATTTTCCCAAATTACTTGTGAACTTAAATGAAACTGTCTGATTAATAAGCATAACTTATTTTAACAACTTGAATCCATAAGATTTATGCGTTACACATGCTACATTATATATGTCACTTGCATATGACAGTCTCTAGAGCACACGAAAAGAAACATATTACTTTTGCAACATGTTATATTTGCACTAACCATACATACTACACTAATTCAATTGGCAACTGACAAGTTATTTGAAACATCAGTCTAAATATTAATTGTGCCCTTGAAATATTGTTGCCGTTTTGATAAAACAAAACCTGAATTGAAAAAGGAATGAGTTGAAGAAGTGAAGTATTGTACAGATTTCAAAGACAGCTATTGACACTACAGTATAAGTAGAAATGTACACATACAAGGAAAAATTTACATGCTTTACTCTTCTAGTTAAAATAGCCTATTGTTAACTTTTTGCATTATCAGAAAATTTAAAGAGCTAGGAAATTATTTCTAATTTGTCTTTATATTGTTTACTAGAGTGATGTTAGTCACCGACTTGTTTAATGGACTGCGAGTCATGTACACGTCGGACCACTGAATGTTATTTCTGTTTACCTATGTTTGCTGAATTGCTTTTATTAGTACTGATTTAAAACAAGGGAAAGAAAGGAAAGGGAAACCTCTGTTTTTGGTCAAGGGAGGAGAGGCTTAAGAGTATTCTAACTGCCCCGAGAACTCTCTGAGATGTTATAAATACTATTTGATTAATACTTACCTAAGGTAAGTCTTGATTACTATATGGGTACCTACACATTCATTCTAGACCTGATGTGATTACCCATTCTGGAAGCAGGAGGTGTCCTATGTAGGATGGGAATTGTCAGGGTGATCATAGTTCATTGTTAGACTCTGCTTTGTAAATCTATAAATATGTAAAAGCACTGCACACTAGAATGTAGGACGCCTCTACGCAGAGTCAGGATACCACTGATAAGCCATGTCTTTTCATAAGTGTAAGTTGAAGTTGGTGAGCTGAAGAGTGGGAAAGTAAAGGAAGACAGTACACCCACAGTAAATTCATATTTCATTAGTAATCACTCATTGTCTCCTGTAGAGTCCTTTTAGTCAAATTATTTTAGTAATAATCTATTTGTTGTTGGCTTATTTAGTGTATGCTCCTCTGTTGCATTTAATTTATCCAAAATGACATATCTGACATGTTTGGGACCTCTTAAGGGTAACTAAATACTGGGTATTTTCTAAGTCAACATAATTGTTTACACTACGAACATTCCATCCTGATATATAAAATACTATAGAATAACAATGAATAATATAGAATTTCATATCGTTTTTAAGAAAATTCTCCATATAATAATTTAACATACGGAGTTCAGTTGATATTGTTGGTTAAAGGTAGGAGCGATAATCCAATAGATCTATTCTTTATCTATTGGATTAGGAATGATTTTCATTCCATGTTTAATGGGAAATTCATATTTACTTGTATTTGATACTTTAGAATTAATGTTTTATTGAAGTACTTTTTAAAAGCCTGACCAGAATTTTACCCTACTTATATTTAAAGAAGAAAGAACATTAAATTGCACTCCCAAGTTTACACATAAAAATAACATTCAATGTTATCAGAGAATATGGTATAACTACTATAATAAAAAAAAAAAAAAAAAGAGAGAGAAGCAAAATGTTTCTTCCAACAATAACTTGAAATGGATTTAACATTCTTATTATTAAATACTAATTTAATACTATATAACATGAAAAGAAATGGGGAAAAAGTATCAGATATAGGAGACATCCTTGAAGCATTTCGGTTCCATTATATGGAACACTTCAAAAAAGTAGATTTAGATACTAATCAAATAAACTTCGATACAAACCTTATCAATATAAAAAAAATTCCAGAAAACTTAAAACTAGACCTACAAAAACCTATATCCTAGAAAGAAATTTTTGACAAGATAAAAGAAAGTAAATCTAACAAAGCTCCAGGGATAGATGGTATAATTATGGAATTTTACAAACTCTTCCCCTTAACAGTAATCTCCCTTTTTCATAAAACTTTGCTAGAAGTCCAGTCAGAAGCAAAAATACCGCCCTCATGGAAATATTCTCTCATAACACCAATTCTAAAAGATAACAAACCACCAGACCTTTGCACTTCATACAGACCTATATCATTACTAAATAATGATGACAAAATATTCATGTCAATCCTAGCTAACAGAATGAAAGTCCCACTTTCAAAGAAAATTAATAATGATCAAACTGGATTTATATATAACAGGCACACACATGATAATATTAAAAGGATACTTAGTCTTATAGATTATGTGAATAAAGAAGATAGAGAAACACTTGTAATCGGATTAGACATAGAAAAAGCATTTGATTCCCTCAACTGGCAATATCTATTTAAAACGTTAGCATTATTTGAATTTCCTCCCCCTTCATCTTATTACTAAAAAACATACATATTGATAACTTAGCCTGCATTAAATTAGATCCTTTTACCTCAGAACCTATCCATACAACAAAAGGTACTAAACAAGGATGCCCTCTTTCTCCTATTTTATTTGCTTTGGCTATAGAAATACTTGCAGAAATAATACGCAATAATCCAAGAATAAAAGGAAAAGAAGTCCATGACCAGTACATATCTAATATAATGCTTTTTGCTGATGATATTTTATTAACCCTATCAAATTCCAGAGAGTCATTAGGAGAGCTAGAAGAAGTAATGGAGAAATTTTATAAGATTTCAGGTCTACACTTTAATAGATCAAAATCAAAATTTCTATTTTTATATAAGAAAAAAGAACTACAAGTTACAGATAAATCCATCATAGGAAAACAAGAACTTATGCTAAATTATTTAGGAATAGTGTTATGCAAAAGTATGGTTAGCATTGTCGCCTCACAGCAAGAGGTTCTCCGGTTCGATCCTTGGCTGGGGTGCCTTCTGTGTGGAGTCTGTATGTCCTCCCTGTGGTCGCGTGGGTTTCCTAAAGGTGCTCCGGTTTCCTCCCACATCCCAAAGACATGCTGTAGGTGGATTGGACACTCTAAATTGGCCCTAGGTATGAGTGTGTGTGCCTTCTGTGAAAGGTTGGGTGCTGGGCTGGCAACTCGACACCGTAAAACTCTACTGCCAATCATGAGCAGAGAGGTGATTCACTGTGGCGACCCCTAACCAGGAAAAGCCGAAAGAAGAAGAAATGTTATGCAAAAGTATAAACAAAACAATATTAATAAATTATAAAAACATTATTGAAACAATAAATATATATATATATATATATATATATATATATATATATATATATATAAAAGTGGAACAAAATTATATTAACTTTTGAAGACAGATTGCAATTAATAAAAATGGTCTTATTGCCAAAAATACTATATGTAGCATTAGCAATACAGTTAATTCCTGAAAGATACATTCTTAAAGAAATAAACTCGTGTTTAATAAAATGTTTATGTGATACCAAAAAGAATAGAGTAGCTCTAACTCATCACATTAGACCATGGAAACAAGGAGGATTGAACTTCTCAGAAATAGAAAATTATATAAAAGCATATGCGCTTAAAACTACAATAGACTGGATAAACCCAAATTATTTTGCCAACTGGAAAGAATTAACAATGGCTATATTAACAAATGAGTTTAATCTGTCAAAAAAAATTTAATATTAGACAAATCAAACAAACCCTGGTACACACTATGCATAAGTATACAATATAATATAACAAAGCCTTCTAAAACAACACTGATTAATCATTACATCAATTCCTTTAGGAAACTTATCAATGCAAACATAGATCTAAAACTTTGGTTTGACCTTTTAACCCCATTTACCATCACGAAGAACTCTCCTCACAAAATATATAGGGAAACAATAACCTCCTGGGAACAAAATGGATTCTTATGCTGGTTTCAATGTGTAAATAAATTAAATGTTTTAGACATACACATGATAAAAACTACTTACAATGTTCAAACACAGGACTGGTTAACCCTACAAAGCATTCTAATGTACACTCAAGATTTATGCAGATTAATTAATAATTCCTCATTTAAGGATATTCCAAATCTAATAAATTTTCTATATGATATGAATTTATATATAACAATTGTGAAAAGAAAAATTCCATTTTAAATCTATATAAAGAGTTAATAACATATAAAACAATTTCCAAACCATCATACTGGCAGTTCTTAACAAAAGGTCAGTCATTACAGTTAACAGAAGAAATTAAAACTAACATCTTACTATCAGTTAATTAAACCTCTAACACACAGTATTGGAAAATATTTAACTGGAAATACTTACATAGAACATTTTTAACACCAGATAGAATTAAAAAGATCAGTACTACTACAAATGTTTTTTGCTGGAGGCGTGAAAACTCAAATAAAGCAGACTGGATTCATATTTTTTATGAATGTAATAAAATTAAATCATATTGGAATGGAATCAATAATTTTTTACAAGCTTTATTTAATGAATCCTTTGCCTTAACTAAAGCATTGATTATACTAAATGTAAATGAAGGTCCCTACCTGAATAAGTCTAATATGTATTTGTTATGGACAATACTTGCTATATCTAGGAAATGCATAACCAGAAGGTGGAATTCAAATACACCCCCGACCTTGGAAGAATACTACACTTTACTGAAGACAACTGTATCGATGGAAATAAAAATCAAAGAACTACGAATCTATCCCAGGCCACTGGTGAATAATCCTTGGAAGAAAGTTATATCTTTTTTGGACACTCTGCAATAATCATTACTGTATATCTGATAACTGATCTGTTAATTCTATATTTAATAACATGCAGTATATACAGTTGAAAGTCAGGCTGTTGTAAATATTGTATATAGTTGTTTAAAATTATATTTAAAAATATTATGTAAATGTTATTTTAATTGAAAATAAAAAAATGCTTTGAGCACAAAAACAAAGAAAGCTAAGTTACTTGTTTTCCAACTTCATATTGCCCATATTCCTCATTATGACAGGAATTGCCTAGCCAATGAGGCTGTGTTAAAAATCTGGTAATCTCATCATACCTGAGTTACCTGGAATTGTAACTTTTATATGTGATTTGGTGTGTACTTTCAACAGTGTATGTTTCAAAGGTTAAGAAATGATGTTCAGATGTTACCAGTGGTGCAAGGCAAATATCAACATTATTTATTAATTTCTCACAGTTGGTGACAATTACAAAATATTTCTGTCCCTAGTCGGTTGTCTAACAATTTGTGGAAAATTATGAAGCAATATTACATCCAAAAAGTCTTGCTTGGCTTTTGTAGCAGTTGTATGAATTTGGACTCTGATGATGCCTCTGGAAGGTGAAAGCGTTTAGTCGCATTTTATTGTTCAAATTTAGATTAAAAGAAAATGTTCCATTCAACACTACTGTTAGCCTGAGGATTTTTATTTATTTATTGTCTGAGTTGTATGAAATTGCCCCAGGTTATCTTGAGATAATTCAGGTCACCTAATAAATAACTTGCTATGTCTGATATGGGCTTCAACATTCTGCAGATACTCAGAAAGTATTGTCAAACCCATTTATGGTTTTCTGTATGTTCAAATTGCCCTTAAGTCATCTATAGCTTGCTGTCCTTTCAGAGCTACAACTTGCATTGCCAATTTATTATTTATAGTTATGACTTAAACCAGGACTGAAAAGGAAAGCCTTAGTAACAGAATAATTGTTTAGTTAATATGATGGAAAAAATTCACTAACCATCACGTCCTACTGCATCAAGTACAACATTTTACATATAGTTTAGAGAGGTGTATTAGACATCACTTGCACCACAATGAATTAATATTTGTTTGTAATCACAGCCATTCTTGCCAAAGCTATAAATAAAATCAAGAATATCAATTAGTTTCAAACCCAGCAATGCTGAGATGGTTACCGTCAATTTGTCTACATCTCTTAATTTTCTGCACACAGGCTTGAACATAGAGTTTGTAAAAACTAAAACCTCATTACCATTGTTATTCTGTAACTTTAATTTTGAGATAAATATATCACTATTGGAAGTACTAGTATTAATGTTAGTTTTTGTTTTGTCTTTCGGCTTTTCCTGGTTAGGGGTCGCCACAGCGGAACTCCGGTCTGCTAATGATTGGCAGTAGATTTTTACGTGCCGAGTTGCCAGCCCTGACGCACAACCTTTAACGAAGGTACACCCATTCACGCATGTCTCCAGACAGAAGACGCTCTAGCTGAGAATCGAACGGGACAGCGTCTTACTGTCAGGCGACAGCGCTACCACAGCACCACCACCGCAAAGACTATTATTTATGTTAGCATTGAAAGAAATACTGTTAACCTAAAACTAAATCAGATTTTTGTATTAAACCTCTAAAAGCCCCCCTCTTCATGTTCTTATTTTCAGATACTACTACTTGCTGGTCATTATCAGCCAAATCATCACTTACACAGGTACTGATATAATCCAACAGTCATAATCAAAGATGATTTGATATTGTGATGACAAGGAAATCTAAACTCCTATAATAATGTTCCCAAGTAACTGAGTGAATGGTATGTTAAAAGAGATCTGAAATTCCCATCTGCAACAAGTAGCAATGCAAAGGAACTGTTACTTCCACAGTTTACCCAGGTCTTATGAATGAAAAACAAATGACAACCTCATATCCATACATAATCCCATCTGTGTTTCCAAATAATGCACAGATGTGGTAGAATGGATGCCATCAGACAGGATTCAATGTTTTCCTAAATCTAGATCTCTGGGATAAACACCTCCCAAGGTAGGTCAAAATCAATACCAGGCTTGGTTGACATGGAGCTGGTGATTACATAATGGTATACTATGTAGGACCAAAGGAAAGCAAAGGCCTGTGTATGGGTCAAAGATGAGTGTCCACACTAGTGCAACCTAAAACAGATAGGAAGAATGCGTGCCGCAGTGAATCTTTGCCCTGGAGGGTCAACAACCACCATGAAACATGAATGTGAGATCAAGAGCAGTGCAGATTAAGCCCGACTCAGTTTTCCACCCCCCAATAACTTTCGGCAATACTTAGATGTTAGATCAGCAAATACAAGTCAAATGAGAGGAGGGCAATCAGGAGGCTCCTGATATAGGAACACCACATCTTGAACTATGTTATAATGAAGTCAATGATAACTATGAGTGCAAAAATTGTAATATAATTATGCACAAAAAACTGAAAACCATAACATTAAATATCCAGTAATAAGAAGCAAAAAAATAACATTCACCTTCCTCCAGAACACGATATAGTGGGGCACATTAACTGATTGTCAGCAAGGTCAGACAACAAATAGATATCCTTTCAGCACATTAAACAGAATTAGCATGGCCTAACACAGAAGGATGTTAATATAATCAATAATAACAACTCCAAGATGAGATATGCAATAACCAAGACATGTTGCCTAAATTCAAGAGGCTAATCTTGAGGGTAAAAACTTATGTATATAAGAAAAATGCATGAAGATAACTAAATCAGTGTTTTGTAAAAATAGCAGCAGAAGATCAGCGTAGAAAAAAACTCCTACCACATACTTCATGAAAACAAAGTGAACAAAATTCATTCACAGGTTTTCACACACCCCTGAGCAATTGAAATAATGAAAGATATTCAACAGCTTTATCAAAGAGAAATAGAAGGCAATAAAAATGTTTCATTGTATTTATATCTGTTATGTCTGGTAACCACTGGATCTTCAATCTGATCTGATCCAAGCAAATCTATAACTTAATAAATAAAATAAGTGATCAAAATCACTAGGCACATATGAGATCACTCTGCAAAGATCACAAAATTCCAAGGAAAAACTTATTCAAGAAGGCCAAATACAAAAGAAGCCAAATCTATAACTTCAGTCAGATAAAACAGGATTCTTTACATAAGAAAATCCTTAAAGGATAATAAGAAATGCACAGACTTCATTATATCATATACAAACAAGCACAACATAATCAATGGCAAGTCTCCAAAACTTCTGAAATGTGACAGCACAACAGAAAAAATACACTCCAGTGCTGGAAACAGGGAAAAAATACATCAAGATGTAGGAAATGAGGCAGGATGAAAGTGGAGATCCAGAGCAAAAGCTACAGAAAAAGGCCACAAAATACTAACAACGGCTGGTAGGAGAAACCATGGTATCAAAAATTATCAAACTATATTGATAATGTATGCATTTGTTCACTCTTTGCTGAGATGCACCAGTAAAAACAGTAAGTAAATAAACAAATAACAGTAATAAATCACTAACGTGTATATACACACACACACACACACACACACACACACACACACACACACACACACACACACACGTGTGTGTATGGCAACACAACTTTTGATGGACAGCACAAACTGTCAATCTACAACTCCACAAAAGCCGCACCCTGAATACAAAAGTATATTGATCCACAAAGGATCAAGAAACAAATAAAACATATATATATATTTTGGGGGGGCTCTGCAAGCCCACACCTCCAGCTAATCTATATATATATATATATATATCTATATATATATATATCTATATATATATATATATATATATATATATATATATATATATATATATATCTCTTCTTCTTCGGCTCCTCCTAGGGGTCACCACAGATCAACTGTTTCCATTTCTTCCTGTCCTCTGCATCTTGCTCTGTCACACCAACCACCTACATGTCCTCTCTCACCACATCCATAAACCTTACCTTAGGCCTCCCTCTTTTCCTGTTACCTGCCAGCTTCATCCTTAGCATTTTTTCCCAATATACTCTGCATCCCTCATCAGCACATGTCCAAACCAACGTAATCTAGCCTCTCTGGCTTTGTCTCCAAACCTTCCAACCTGGGCTGACCCTCTAATATACTTATTCCTAAGCCTGTCCATCCTCGTCATACCCAGTGCAAATCTTAACATCTTCAACTCTGCCATGTCAAGCTCTGACTCCTGCCTTTTTGCCAGTGCCACTGTCTCCAACCCATATAACATAGCTGGTAACACTACCCTCTTGTAGACCTTCCCTTTCACTCTTACTGGTACTTGTCTGTCACAAATCACTCCTGACAATTTTCTCCACCCACTCCATCCTGCTTGTACTCTCTTCTTCACCTCTCTTCCACACTCACCATTACTCTGAACTGTTGATCCCAAGTACTTAAACTTCGCCAACTCTACACCCTGCATCCTCACCATTCCTCTATCCTCCACCTTCGCCAACTCTACACCCTGCATCCTCACCATTCCTCTATCCTCCCTCTCATTCACACACATATATTCTGTCTTAGTCCTGCTGACCTTCATTTTCTTCTCTCTAGAGCATATCTCCACCTCTCCAGGGTCTCCTCCACCTCTTCCCTACTCTCACAGGTATATATATATATATATATATATATATATATATATATATATATATATATATATATATATATATATAACATTAACTTCGAGATCATACTACAGTGAGGAAAGAGCATATTCTCCAATCTTCACTGTACCTCAACCTTTAAGTTAAAATGCTAGAAATTTTTGAACAGCTGATTTTCCATCAGCTGTGCTACCCTCCCCATTGATGAAAACACTCATCGACAAAAGACCGTAGTCTCATATTTTTTTATCTGCCTCTTCTGCCTCCCAATCATCCATCTCATTATTGGTCAATTTTCCCATTTGTTCTTTATTACCAGGTCAGGAAAGGCAAGGACGGGATATCAAGTGGTCATCAGGGTGATTTATGATTTTTACTCTTCAGGTCCCTAACCCTAACACACGTTCCATATCTCTCCAAGGTTGTGTAATAAGTGTGTCAGAGAAGGCATGCTACTTGCTTGTGTGGGTTTAATGACCCATCAAAGCTGCCCTGCCCTTGAAAGCCTATGTTTCAGCTTGACTTCTAACTTCCATCAGGGATTCTACTGTGGAAATGAGTGCCTAAACATTTACTCCAACACCTCCCCAGGTAAACTGAAAAATCCTTATCAAGCCTCTTTTTTCCAAGCCAATTTCAACAGCCATTTGAGTCACTAGCTGAACTCAAGATGCCTTCACTGTAGTTACTGCTTTATCGTTTACACCAGTGGGTCTGGTCATATAATACAATTAGACAGATAGATTCTAAACACGTTAAGGTGACATCATGCTAAGATCTTACATACAATGTTTGTATATTCATAGATGATTACTAGGCTAACAACCTGGGGGGGAGGCTTTCTAAGCCTAGCCATGTTTTCCCAAAAGAATGATGATGCCCTGTACCCAAACAGGACATTGAGGGCCAGGCTTTTATAAGCTACCTCTGCCCATAAGGGACATGGGTGCCAGGCTGCGTGTAGTACACAGACCTGAAGAAGTCTAGGACGACGAAAGCGATCTTTGTTACCAATAGGTTATGAAAATAGAAACTGATTTTTACATGCAAAATGTATTTGTATATATTTATATATAATTTTTGATCGCAAAATGAACTAAGGTTGATATATTTCCAGCCATGTAGTATATTGCCTTGTATAAAATCACAGACTTAATAATCTACTTAATAATTTGGTTAAATAAGATGTATCATTAAAGTACATTAGGGCTATATATTATTATGACAGCTACTAGGTAGGGCAGGACCAGCTCGAATGTCACACTGATGGGGAAGGGATGTGAATTTAACATGTGTACCAATAACACTTTATTTTACAGCACAATAAACCACTCCCATGCCTGATAAAAAGTATATATATATTTAGAAAGCTTGTGAGGAAATTATTACTCTATTTTTGTTTTACTTGGATCACTTGTCTGTGTACTTAATAAAGGATTTTCAACTGGAAACAGACTGCCTGCCTTGTTTGGATTACTTTTGAATACTTAGTAATGCTGTAGAATTATATATTTTCAATTATTACTTTTTGACTTGACGAGTTTACGTTCGCTACTTCTACTGTCTGATCTGATTAATATACAGTGATTAACTAGAAATATATGGACTGAAAATCTTCCACACAGAGAAGTTTCTTACACTGTTTTGTTTTAAATTTCCTATTCCCTATCCACTGGCCTGGGTTGCACTTAAACTGGGTAATAGACTCAGGTTCACGGATGGGAAGCCTGATCCATAGGAGGGGCAGTCTCTGGGACACATATCTGTCTCTCCAGCATGTTCTGTTTAAGTCAAAGACAAAATTCAGGTAACTAGACCTTGTATTTCTGGTACTCTGACTTATGAATATGTAGGAGATTCATAAGTGTGGGGTTTACACATGCCTTGCAAGCCAGGCATAGATCACCCCTCAGCAATTTATAGGAGACTGAGTAGATTTTAAGGAACCTCTGAGGTCACTCTAGTTGCTGCATATGCCTGGTCTGGTACATACCAAAGGGAGCACTGTATGATTGGACTGATAAGGGTGGAGTACAATGGGATAACGACCTCCTTAGACCTAGACGCCATGCCCTTACTTTTAAGTTGTGTAACATAAAAGGATTTTCTCACCACTGTGTCAATGTGGTAATCGAAGGTAAGGCTACTGTCTACATGCATTACCAGATCCCTGAACACTGGGTCGACTCGGCATATTGTTAACATGGTAATTAGTTGGGATGGTTGACTTTATAAGGGGTACAATTATGCATTTCTTAGCCCTGAGTTTAAGACCATGGCTTTGACACCACTTGTTAGTCACTGACAGATTTTGAAGAATGCTAGTGTTTCCAGGGGGACTCAATGATAACCCCTAGATTGTAATCATCTGCAAACTTAGTCAGTCATAAACCTTTAGCATTTGCTTCTATTTCAGAGAAATAGATGTCAAAAAGGAGCGGGCCCAGTACTGAGCCCTGGGAGACTTTGCTAGTGACTTGCCTCTTGGTAGAGGTGGCCTCACTTATTTTGACCTCCTGCGTTCTATCAGTGAGCTAGCTGGCTAACCAGCAGGTGATAAACGGGTTTATGCCTATATCAGTGAGCTTGTCTATAATGAATGGGAGGGGTATTGTATCAAAAGTCTTGGCAAAGTCGAGGTAAGATGTGTGCACAGTCTTGCCTTCATCCAGTGCTTTCGTGTCTCTCTCAAAAAAATCCACCAGATTTAGTAGGCAAGACCTTCTTTAGCAAAGACAAAATGTAAAGGGTCCAGTATTTGCAGGTTACATATTTCCTCGTTTTTCCAGTCTATGATGAGTCTTTCCATGGCCTCACATATGAGGCTGGTACGACTTAAGGGCTTGTAGTTATTCAGATCAGTGGTTGGACCTCCTTTATGTAGGGGAATGACTGAAGCCATCTTCCACTCCTTGGGCGAAAAACCTGACTGCAGGCTCCAGCTGAAAAGTGATTCAAGAGTACCAGAGAGATCATGTTTTATGCTATTTATTAAGCACCCCAGGATGTTAATGGGCCCATCAATGCAGTGTTTTTGACCTTGGAAAGTGCATTGATGAACTTTTCCCTAGTGATGGTTGGGGATTATGGTAAGTTATTTCCTTTGGACTATTGTGGGTAGTGGGGGGAGAAATTTGAGCTGAATCTGTCAGCCAAACGGTTGGCAATGGCCTCCTGTTCAGTGTGGATTATGTCACTTACAATAAGTTCTGTGCATTGTTGTGTATTTCCCATGACATTATGGACATAGCTGTATAAAGCTTTGTGGTTGTCCTTTGCCTGAGAACTATTTTTTTCTTCAAATTTAGACTTTAAGTATTAATTAACTTTAGATTGACTAGGGGGCTTTTAGAATACATGGATTTGTTCCTCCTATGTTTGGTCAGGATTTTTTTTTCTTTTGTTGTATAACCGATTGATATTATGATTCCACCAGGGTGGCTTTTCTTTTGAGTTTGTCTTATTCTTAATATGAGTAGGCACAGCTCGCTCTACACAGCTATCAGTATGGATGTAAAGAGATTTTGCAAATAGCTCTGCATATGCTATGGCATTTACTGGGTTTGTGGGTGCTTGGCATTTAGCCAAAGTATCACTTAGTAGGGAGGAGCTAGCCTTGGAATAGTTCCTAAAGGTTTTTGGTTTTGCTGCATCTCCAGATTTAATTTTTACTTCAAGTAATACTGCCTTATGGTCGATCTGAAGAGGACAGGCATTACATTGGGTGAGGAAAATAAGCCCCTCATGTTGTGAGTAAAAGATCAAGAATGTTTGTATAGACCAACTGCTCCAGGATGTTGCTATTAAAGGTTAGGAATTTTTGTGCTTCTGCATTAGAAGTGGTGTAGGACTGCCAATCTATAGAAGTGTAGTTGAGATCCTCCATGAATATCCTATTGGGCTGAATGGTGAGGGACTCTAGTAAACTGAAATAGATAGTATGGGTTTCCAGTATGGTGAGTTGTACATGTATTCTAGTGGGTCATATCCTTTAACTAGTCTGGAAGTGAGGTTGGTTTTAATATAGACTGAGACTCCTCCATGTTTAGTTCCCTCCTGTGCAGTAGCTGGTCTAAAGGCATGAAAGGCATTATAACCTTGCACTGCTGGGGTACTCTCCATGACTTTAAACCAAATCTCCATTACTACAGAGATGTCTACACTCTCCAGGGAGAGGAAGGCTTGCAGGAAGTGGAGTTTCTTGTTAAGAATTCTAGCACTAGAATGGGAAAAAGCCAAGAATTTATTTGGACTGCAGGTTACAGACTGCCTTCCCTATGAAGGATTGATATCAGCGTATAGGCAAAGAGAAAGAAATAGGGAGGTCCTAAATGAAAGACCAGCACTGGTAGAGTTTTTAGTAGACTCTAGACCAGAAGCTGCCATTAAAAAAAAGAATTAGAGGAGCATTTAAAGTATTGCAAGATAACTATAAGAATCAATCACAGGAGGTTAGAAAGGTGAGATTGGATAAGCAATTCAAAAAGAAACTGTCATTCTTCTTGTTTCCCATTAAAGATGAACAGGCAGGGTAGTTCATTTACATGCTTTATTACACAGCAACACATGAGGATGGATAGCAGCAGTACAAAATATAAACTGATTAACTGACAGACTACACAGACAGGCATGCTTACATCTCACCAGCCTACTACAAAATGGCAGTCAAGCTCGCACATGCTCATTATTTACACACTTGTGCAAGCCAAAAAACTTCTTAAAGGTGTATACACACATGATGATCTACATCCTCCCTCTTAAATGATTTGCCCACAATACAATGACATGTGAAAAGAAATATGCAATGGTATAGACAATAACAAATGAACACAACATTCATATCCTTATTTCCAAGTTGCCATGTATTTGGAACATAGTCTGGAAATGTGACCTGATCAAGTAATATAGCAATCAGAATTGGGTTTAGCAATAGGGACAGTGATCGAACAACAACTTGCTTCAGGAGTTTCAGGAATTTTCTCAGGAACAGGGATATTTACTGGAACGTCCTCTGGAACTGGAATTCTGTATAAATCACTCTGAGATAAAGTCTTCCTCACAGGTATAAAACTGCAATACAGGCTCGGACATCCGGATTAAATGTTTCTGATTCCACCTAAATTCTTGTTCTTGCAATTCCACACTGTACGATCTCGGCTCTGGACATACATTTTTCATGACACCAATCTGATCAAAACCTTTGGACGTCTACATCCTCACTATCTCCCCTTCTTGCAATGGAATGAGTGGTTTGCTTGTCTTATACTAGGACTTCTGGGCTAAGCAATTTTTAACAGATTTGCTTTCATTGATCTATTGTTTCTGATACATGAAACCAGCAATGAACTACTAATTGGTAGTGTGGTTCTGGTCTGTCTCGACAAAAGTCTCTGGGCAGGTGAACCAAGATGTTTATCACGAGGAACATTTCTGAGAGTCAAGAAAACATCACTAATGTCTCACATTGACTTCTCTAGTAATTGTTTCGCGCTTTGAACTGCATGTTAGGCTAAACCATTTTGACTGCGGGTACTCAGGACTACTCATGACATGAGTAAAGTCCCACTCTTCAGCAAATCCTTTGAATTGATGGCTTGTAAACTGTGTACCATTGTCAGAAATAACTAATGGACTGCAAAATTATGCTTCATCTTGGTAATGATGGTACTGGATGCTAGATTAGGAAGTAGGTCAGTCTCAAACCAATTGGAATAAGAGTCTACTAACACCAAGTAATGTTGACCATTCCACTTGAAAATGTCTGTAGCTTCTGTTGACCAAGGTAGTTCAGGAATCTGGTTTAGTTGAAGTGGTTCTTTTTGTTGATGTGGCTTAGTATTATTACATACAGAACAAGCTGAAAGTACTCTCTCAACATCCTGTGACACAGATGGCCAAAATACTATATCTCTCGCCCTTCTTTTGGTAGAATCAGTTCCTGGGTGGCTATGATGCAAAATGGTAATATACGCTTGTTGTAAGGATTTTGGAACAATCAGTTTTGGACCTTTCATGATGATACCATTGTCAACAAAATCTCATCTCTGTATGGAAAACAAGGTTGAACTTCTACTGGTGAAAAAGACTGCTTTGAAGGCCATCCTTGACTGATAAAGTGGTTGAGCTTCTGAATAACTGGATCTGAGGCTGTATGACTTCTAAGCTCATCAAGATGCATGGAAGAAAAATTTCTCATTTTCATGACTTCAAAATCAAGTTACTCATTTTTATGTTGTTCAGTGGTATTTTTGGGAGATCTGGATAAAGTATCAGCAAGATAAAGAAGCTTGTCTTTTGTATAGACATGATTAAAATTATACTTTTGCAATTTGAGCATCATGCGTTGCAATCTGACTGGAGAAGTATACATAGGCTTTCTCAAAATAGTGACTAGAAGTTGGTGATCAGTTTCAGTCTGGATAGGTCAACCATAAATATAATCATGGAACTTCAAACATGCAAACACAATTGTCAAGAGTTCTTTCTCTATCAGTGCATAGTGCGTTTCAGTTTGGGTTAGAGTTCTAGACGCATAGGCTACTGATCTACCCTATTGAAGAATGACTGCACCAAGGCCAAAATTCGAAGCATCACAAAAAGGAATTACTGGTTTGTGAATATCATAGTATCTGAGAGTTGGTGGACTGACAATTTTCTATTTCAGGACATCAAATGCTCTCTGGTGTTGTTCTAACCATGACCAGGATACATCTTTGTGTGTTAGCTCTCTGAGCAGTGCTGAAAGTTGGCTCAAGTCTGGAATGAACTTGCCTAGGTAGTTAACTATGCCAAGAAAATTTTGTAGGGTTTGAACATTGTCTGGAGCTGGCATCTCAAGAATAGCTGTTTGCTTTGAAGGATCTGGTCGTATGCCTGAACTAGTAAATAAATGAGCAACATAAGTAAATTCTCATAGCCTGAATTTGTACTTCTGAGGATTCAGCTTAACATTCACTTCATGTGTTCTTTCCAGAACTTTCTTGAGGTTTCTGTCATGGTCAGCTTCACCAATACCTCCTACTAGAAAATAATCTACTATAATAGCACACGCATACCCAGAAAAAAACTGCTCCATTGCACGCTGGAAGACTTCACTGGCAGAATATAACTCAAATTGCATTCTCAAAAATCTGTACCTGCCAAAAGGAGTACTGAAAGTGGTTAGCAATGAAGCTTTTCAAAATTTGCCAAAATGAACTCTTTGCATCTATGACAGAAAAAACAGTGGCATTTGGCATGAGAGCAGCAACTTCTTCGACTGTACGCATTGGATGATGAGGTCTTTTCAGTGCTTTGTTCAAATCTTGTGGATCAATACATATTCTGATAGCATCTGTGCTTTTCTTATGAGCAACAACTATGGAAGATACTCATTCAGTAGGTTCTTCAACTGGACAAATTACACCTTGCTGTACCATTTTATCTAGCTCAGCCTTGACTCTCTTCTGCATAGGTACTGGAACTTTCCAGACTGGACTGACCTCTAGGTCTAACTTCAGGAAGTACACAACTGGAAGTTTGCCTAGTTTGTCTTCGAAAAGATCAGCACAGGTAGAAAAAAATAGACTGGATGAAGTTGGAACAGTGGTCTTTTAAGCTAACATGGCAGACTTCCTTATGAAATGAGAGCAGTCCCATTTTCAAACCGTCTCTGGGCCTAATAATGGCTGGATGCACCTTTTGACCACATAAAATTGCAAGTCATGGCTGTTCCCAGAAGAGTAACATGAAAGCACTTCTGAACCTTTGGTTTGAGTTACTTCACCTCCATAAGCAACAAGCTTCGCACATTTTCATTACTTCTCCTGTTTCATCTGTAACTAACCCCAGCTTTAACTCTATATCATTTTAAGAATATCAGGGTAAAATTAGAGAATGTCTACACTTGCCTTGTTTATACAGTACAAAGTAGAGTGACTGTGCAAAGTAGCATACCTTTTCTTAAGGTTCACTGAGTGGTTTCTATTCCTCTTGCACTTCACAGATAGTGTCTGCAGAGTTCATTTAACCATTGGCTAGCCTTCTCCTTCCCTGTAGTCTTTACCCCTCCCTCCCATTTTGTTTTTTTGTTTCAAATCCCACTGCAGCTGTTTGTCTCCCCTGGTGTGTAATCACCCTCCTGTATGTTTTTTGCATTCAAGGTATGCTGTACATTGTGGTTTAATACATAATTATTTAGTACAACAGCTTATACTATTTCTGTTATTTTGTAACACTGCAGGATGCCTTTAGATAATTCTGGTTAATGAACTGCTGTCACATATGCACCTAGATATGTTCTGTTTTCCTTGTTTACTGTTATAGAACCAGAAGGGCTATTTCACATGTTGCATTTAACTGCTCTGTCTAACTGTATTGACTAGTGTTTAAATATGTTGAAAGTGTATCTTGCTTAATTTAGTAGGGAACTGCTTTATATATTATTTAGATTTTATTATTGTATGTTACCATAAGAAAAGATTTTATGTTATCAGATGCTGAAGCAGGAATAACCATTACCTGATGTTTTTGTCATTGACTATTGCTAAACCAAGTCCAATCTGACTGGTCACACAGTATGTGCTGCCTTAACCTAATGCTCTCTTACATTTTTCTTCTATTTTTCTTTCAGTAATCCAAACCACCCATCAGGTCAAGCAGAGTTCTGCCCTTCATATCAAGCAGTGGAAATTTCAAACTTCTCTCTTGAGCACTGGGCACCCACAGACACTTGTCCTGCAACTAAAGAAACTAAACACTAATGTAGGTGATTAACTTCCAAGTGTCTAGACAGTAAATACCTTACCTGCATTAACAAACAAATGTTAGTTGAGTGTATTAGTACATTCTGCTGTATAGTTCCTTAACTAATCCACTGTACTAATGAGTACATCACCAAGAAGAAACAGTTGCATAATATTCTCCAGTTAGTGCCCCCCTAAACTAAAGTCTATTTTCTTCTGAGAAATACTCAAATGTATAAAATAGCATTTCATTGCCTCTCCTGTTTCATCTGTAACTAACCCTAGCTTTAATTTTATATACTTTTAAGAATGTCAGAATATTATACTGTGCCCATAACATAGTCTATAACTTAGTGCAAACATACAGTTTAAAATATAGTTAAACATTCAGTTTAAAATTCAGTTTAACATATAACCATTTAAGCTAACACTACATACTTACCAAAGCCTAAAGAAACACTTGGAGTCAGTGTTAGCCCAGCTGCGCTCGGGCTTGCTCCACTCCACTCCCTGCCCACAATTCCCACCTGCCCCCAGTACTTCTACCTTTATTCTAACCCCTAATCACCTGACCAGTAGTCCAACCCCTAATTCCCTAACAAGTAGCCCAACCCACTCATCCTACCTCCCCCCACTCTCCAATCCAATAACATCCCACACTGATCCCACTCCCAACAACACATTCCCAGACAACACACCTCCACCCTCACACACAACCAACCAGGAATCCTAGTTGTACTACTCACTCAAAGTAGTATCATCTTACCCAGACTCGCATCCCTATCAATAGCTCTCTAACCTTCCTAACTTCCTTACAAACAGACCTACCACTGCACAACTACTCCTATCACACTACCCACACTAGCCCACCCTCTCAAACCCACTCACACTTCTTCATCTGCCCCACAATCATAAATCTTACAATTACACATTACTCACTAACAAAAATGACACCATCTCACAACACTAAGAAAAACACACATAGACCAAGCTCACAAACAATTAATATTAAAGAGCACATACTGACACTCCTACAAACTCTGCTAACCTCTGGTGACATTCACCCAAATCCAGGTCCCCTCTCAGCCCGACAAACATCTGACCTGCTGATCCTAAATCTCAACATAAGAAGTATTACCAACAAGCTAACAGACCTACATGCATTCATAGCCCACTACAGCCTTGATGTACTCGCCATTACAGAGACCTGGCTTAAACCCAGTATCCAAGATGAAGGCTTTCTCCCCCCAGGGTATAATACACTTAGATCTGATAGAACAAACAGGAAAGGAGGAGGAGTAGCCATTCTCTGTAAAAACACCATTAACCTCCAGCTCCTGCACACCACACCACCCACTTTTCAAAATGCTGAAGTCCTATTTTCTGACCTATCCATAAGAAACACCAGGAATATCAATATAATATGCTGCTACATACCTCCAGGCAACAACTGACTCATAATAGAAGACATCCTACACTGGACAAAGGATAATCTACTTCAGGAAACAATCCTACTAGGAGACCTTAACACCGACTGGGCAGCCTGTAACTCCAGCAGCCCCTCTACACATATCACTCTATATGGGTTCTCTCAACTAATTGAAGAAACAACTAGAGTAGATAAGAGAAGAAAGAAAGAATCCATACTGGACTGGACACTAACCAACTATCCCAAACAAAATTATACAGTAGTCTGTCTCCCAGATGACCTAAGTGATCATCTCTCCACCTTCCTACTCCACAAACACTCCAATCACCCCAAACCAGTAGTCTACAAACTCGTACGAGATGACTGTAACCTTACTCCACAATACCTAAATACTGTCCTAAGCCACTGCAACTGGGAACCACTATGGACACTTGGGTTAGACCAGGCAGTAGACTACTTCAATACTACCTTCTCTAACATCCTTAACAGTCTAACTCCCAGCAGAAAGATCAGAGTTAAAGCCAATTATGCAACCCTGGCTAAGTAGGGACACCAGAGCCTTACTAAAAGCCAGAGATAAAGCCTGGAAAATCTGAAAAACTGACAAAACCCCTAGCTCCAGGCCATACTATCAACAGCTTAGAAACAATGCCAAGGCTGAATCCAAAACAAACAAACAAAACTATTTTCTTAGCGCCCAAAGGAAATATTCAAATAATCCATAAAAATTCTGGTATGCCATTAACTCCCTACTAAAGCCAGACAAAACCACTACTCCAGCACCCAGCTCTACTAACAATACCCTAGACATAGCTACTCAATTTAATAACCATTTTACTGAATACATCTTAGCCCTGTCCAGTCAAATAACCAAAAACAGTCTACCTCAATCACAACCCAGCCTATCCCACATCACCCCCTCTTTCAGCCTATCAACAGTGCCCACCTGAACTATCAAAAAACGCCTCCTAAAACTAAAGCCAATCACATTGGCAGCTGATAACATACCTGCTGCATACCTAAAAATGGCTAGTGACTCCATATCATATCATATCCTGTCTCCATCCTTATCAACCGCTCCATACTAGAATCCTACATACCCAAACTCTGGAAAGTAACTCGCATCATTCCTCTCCATAAAGGAGGTAATTCCTACAAATTCTCCAACTACCGACCTATTGCCATCCTTTACCCCCTATCCAAAAATCTTGAGAAATGCATCCACTTGCAAGTGATGACATTTCTTAACACACACAATCTACTATCTACCACACAACACGGTTTCCATCCACATCACAGTCCTTCTATCCTTCACTAATCATATAAACCTTCATAGGAATGATAACAAATATGTATCAGCCATTTTCCTAGACCTCTCAAAAGCATTTGATATGGTCTCCTACTCCATTCTACTAGACTCACTAACATCATTATCCTTCCCCTCCTCTACTATAGCCTGGTTCAGAGCTACCTATCTGACAGGCAACAATCAGTCCAGGGGGGAAGGAACTCTGTCTGCATAACTTCCAACCACCATAGGAGTCCCACAGGGCTCTATACTGGGCCCACTATTGTTCTTTATTTTAACAAATAACCTCAGTAGCTCTATACAACATGCCACACTCATACAATATGCAGATAATTCAACCCTGATCTGCTCCACCTCATCTCCTACCACCCTACATACACTCACTCAAGATACCTTTAACTCAGTAGAAAAATGGATATCGGGTATCCAACTAATTCTAAATCCCAAAAAGACAAAACTGCTACTATTTACCCCTAATAGATCAAACCCCCCTCTCCTTTACCATAACTTCTAAGGACGGCACCACCATCTCCCCTTCTAACCACACCGAACTTCTGGGTATTGAAATAGGCAATAATCTCCACTTTGATGTTCATATCTCATATACCATAAAACTAGTACACAAAAAGCTAGGCTCCCTGTACAGGCATAAGTCCTTTCTCTCACAAAACGCAAGAGTCACTCTTGCACAAAGCCAACTCCTCGCAACTCTATTATATGCAGCACCAATCTTTGCCCAAATCAGACAATGTGACCTAGACAAACTAGAATCATGCCACAATAAAATAGCCAAGTTTGCTACTAACTCAGTCTATAGGACCCATCACTGTACTGCACTAAAAAAACTAAAATGGCTTGAGCTACCACAGCTACTTAACTATCACCAGCTTGGCACAGCCTACAATATTCCCAAATATCCTGAAAAAAAACCCTCATTATCCAACCTACTTACTGTCTATACTAAAAACCGATACCCAGGATCTAGTGAAAAATCTCTCCTCTCCATCACCAAGGCTAACAATAATGCAGGGAAAACGCTCTAGTCCCACACCGTTGCCAGAAATTGGAACTCTCTTCCCCTATCCGTGTCCACTGCCCCCTCCACATCCATATTCAGTCTGATGAAATTCCTAGTTTGTCTCAGGGACGAAAGCGCTACTAAGCTTTTACTGCTGTATAAATAAAGTGGATTTATCACTTCGTCTTTGTGGAGTCCTTTGGCCTGCATTTGCATTTCTGTGGATTATTGGTTTGTTGCTGCTTTTTTGGTTTTGTTTGATCTTTGATCCCCTGTAGGCTTGGTCATCCGAAAGGGTACTTTTAACTGTAGAATCTTACTTGATATATTTTCTTCTCTTACCAATGTATATCTGACATTGTCTTTTTACCTACACTCTATATCTTCTTTTACCTGGAGTGTTTTATTAATTTCTTGTTATATTACTATGTTCAGCATACATGATGAAACCTGTTTTGTGTAGTATGCTGGATGTACTGTAACTGACATTGTCTTTTACCTATGTTCTATATCTTCTTTTACCTGGAGTGTGTTATTAATTTTTTGTTATAGTACTATGCTCAGCATACATGATGTAACCTGTTTTGTGTACTATGCTGGATGTACTGTATTTGTATAACTTGATGCCGGAGCTTTTGTCCCCGGGCATCCGCTGAAAATTTACCTGGTCCAGTCTGAATTTCCCGGTTAACAAATGTAACATAAAATAAAATAAATAATTTTGCCAAATCAAGCTTCTCACCAGCACATAACTCTAGCAAAAGTTTCTGCTGACATAATGTGTCAACTTTGAGCTCTATGGGTCTTCCATTTATCCAAACAGTGCAAAATACTTCATTCTTTGCCCATAAATCTATGACACTGACTGTTTCATCAAGCACAGACACACCATCAACATAAAAAGTAGGGTCACAACTTTCTAATTGATCAACTTGTCTCTTTGAATGTTCTCTTTTAATAAAAAAATGCCTCTTAATTTGATTTACAAAACCTTTTAAAATGAATCCATTTAATGCATGTGTGGTATTATTGACAAATAACTAAGCACTTTTCTCTTTTGGGATAATGATTTGCACCACAATTATGACAGTTGACTATGAAACCAGGCATAGGCACATTCTTTGAGTTTGCTGACTCACTCTTATGCTTCACTGAGACTGTGCGTACTCTGGAATTTGCTACAAAAGTACAGGGTTTACAGTTGCTGCCATGTGCTTGGGCCTGTTTCTTTTAACAACTTGCTGCATACTATCAACATGAGCACTAGAAGATACTGGAAGCATGCATTTATCATTTGTAAGTATATTTGTGTGCTGTTCTGTGAGCTCATATATCTGACAAATCTCAATGGCATTATTCAAAGTTAAATCACTGTCACAAAGCAAAATCTTTCTCACAGCATCATCTTTAATACCACACACAAGTCTGTGTTTTATCAACTCATCCCTTAAATCACCAAATCTGCACATTTTAACCTTGTTTCTTGAGTCCGTTATATATGCTGCAAAAGTTTCCCCAGGCTTTTGTTCTCTTGTGTAAAATAAGTGCTGTAACATTCGTTTGGGGGTTACACATTTCTATAAATTTATGTTTTAAGCACTCTGGCTCTTCCCTTGACTCAGTCAGTACCACTATATGACGGTTTCCCCTCCCTGCAAATACAGCAGGTGCATACACAAATGAATTCTCCCTTTCTACGGCTTCAGAAATAGATACCTCTGTATGGTCATTTTCATCAGAAAATGCAGCTTGTATGAAAATATCATACGCTTGCTCAAACACTCTCCAGTTCTCTACAACATTATTATCAAATACAAGTGGAGCTGTTTTTCAAAATCAGTCTGCCATGCCAACAAATTATGCCCAAACACACTGAAAATGACCCTTGTAATTATGTACAAACATGCACACACAGGCAGTACTTGTAATAACATTCAAATGCACAATAAACTCTTCAAAATACTGTACTTTGTGAAATATGCTTTGAAATTACTGTATTTTGTGAAATAACTGTACAGTAATACTGCACAATCATATAAACTCTCTGTATACTTTGGATATCTTGAATAGCTTTAATTAATGGGAAAAAAGTATGTGCTATAAGCTACTTTTAAAAAAATACAGTTTCCTTATTTTATTAATTTTTATGTGATTTGGACTTTATTTCAAACATTTTCTATAGTTACTTGAATATTTTTTTAATATGTCTCAGATTCGGACATTTCTTTTACTTAGAAATTCATTTAGAGCGTTCCAAGTGCTTTGTTTTATATTTTGCTAATAAGAAATCATTTAAGTAAGCTTTGATGCCTGTAATCCATTTCTGGCCTGTTTTTTTGCAAATTAAATGTGTAGTGGGGATGATCCACTCCTCTACATTCCTCCGCCTTTAACAGAGTGCCTTCTCGGTCCGGAAACTGGATTTCCGGATCCAATGTCTGACACCATGTCGCTTGTCTTGCAAACAGGTAGGGTAGTTTGTTTACATGCTTTATTACACAGAAATACATCAGGATGGAGAGCAGCAGTACAAAATATAAATGAAATGATTAAGTGATAGACTACACAGACAGGCATGCTTACATCTCAACAGCTTACTACACAATGGCAGTCAGGCTCACACATGCTCAGTATTTATACACTTGTGCAAGCCCTTAGAAAGCTTCGTAAAGGTGTACACACATATTGATCTACAGAAACAATGGAAGGATATATGTATGTCTCCTAAATATGGAACAAAATCTAGAAGATTTAGGATTTTTGCTTAGAAATGTTTATATAGATATTTCTATACCCCAAGTAGACTCCAGAGAATTTTTCCTCATGTAGACAGCAAATGTTGGAGGTATGACGGGGAAGATAGAGGTACTTGGGAACAATTTTCTGGGAGTGCAGTGGGTTGGCGGACTTTAAGGATTCCCTGCTGGATGCACTGTTGTATGTTGTAGATGCTGGGTGGATGGATTGGTGTGATGAAGGAGATGATTTTTCTGAGCTATGATACAGAATCAGAATTGCCCAGACATGGTAAGGCCTTTCTGTGTCGATTTATGGTGACTGCCCAAAAAGGAATTATTAGAAAATGGAAATCAAAATCTAAACCAACTACATTAGAAGTAGAGAATATAGTAACAGAGATAAAACAACTGGAACTGAGATCTTTAGAAAAGGGCAGGAGCAAACTACATACATAAAAATTGGAATTGTGGGAACAATACATACAGGGGATAAATGAGGTTTAAAAGAAGGCAGAACTTAAATGAGTTATGCAATGTTTGACTGTAAATGACTGGATAGATTATAAGTGATTTATGATGTTTCCAACTGGGAGCATGCCAATATGGTTTGTGATTTAAGATGCATGCAACTAGGATTGTGACGGTGTGGTTTGCTTTCATTTATGTAAATGTATGATTTAATTATATGTCATAAGTGATGGTTTAATAAAGATATTTCTTGTTTAAAAAAGGGACAGAAATTGAATAATTTATGTAATGTTGCTTAGACAATATATAGCAATATATGTGAAGTATAGTGTTTGTTAATATTAATTTAATACAATTTGATTACTTTTGTATAAATGTAAATTTGCCTATGTCACAAGTGACGATTCAATAAAGGTGTTTAAAGAAAAAATGCAATAACTCTAGCACTGAGCAGTACCTCCTTCAGACATTCCTTCATATGTTCAGTTAAAGTGGTAGGTTTATCAGTTTGGCACTACCTAAAAAAGGCACTATGAGTGTGAAGGTCTTTGCTAATACCCGAAAGCCTAGAGGGATAAGTGCAGACCAGCCCTGGCAAAGCAGCATCATCCGTCAACCATATACTCCAAGGCCATCCAATATTTTACTCCTTTGTACTGACACCAGAAGTTAAGCCAACTGTTAAAATCAATAATTTTCTGTTGGTAACATGGCATCATCGTTGGAGAAGTTAGTATGCTGCTCAGTGCTAGGCTCATACCTGCCTGAGACATATAATCAGCAAGCTCGATCATGTCTCACATCATATAGTCAAGGGAGGTACATCTCAGGTCATTAACACCACACGTGGACTATGATAGAGTCATAGGGTTGCCACCTTACAGGTGGTAACCCTATAGAGTCATACTGGTTCCTGTGGTTCAATGAACTGAGTGCATGTTCAAGGCAGAAATATTACTGTTAATGTTTGAATGGTCATGACAGTAATTTGTAATTAAACTATCAGCAAAAAGTACATGCTGGAATAAAAAAAAAAAGATATACGTTACATTCAGCTTGAAAACTTGTGGGAAACAGTAATCTTAGATATTAACAAGCTATTTTATACAAAACAGATGGTACTAAATGAATATTTTCCTATAAGATAAATAATTTATAATAGGTACTAAATTAATATTTTCCTGTAAGATAAATCATGTATAATATTTTCTAATGGTAAATACACAAACAAAGCTCCAAACTATCATACCTTATTTTTCTAACTAAACACAATGAAATGTAGTTCAAATTAAAAAATGTAGAAGCAGTTGATTCCAAATATTTAATATTAAACAATTAGTAGCAGTTGCTGATAAACTGCATCTTTTTTATGTTTTAGACGAAATTAAAACTAAAGGGCATCATTTAGTTTATACAGTCAAGAGACAAAGATGAACCACTAAGAACTTTGAACGTATCACTGTTTTTTCACCCTTGAAGCTTGATCATAGGAAAGTCCAGCCACAGTGCTAGGGTCCTTCTTGGTTACAGTTATGCCAGCAAAGTGATGCTGAATTATTCGTCCATTTAAAGAAAGATGTTGTCAGATAAACACAACAAACAATACGTTTTTAAACTGCTTCAATATCTCAAAATGAAACTGTATGAATTCTATATCAACGGAAGTGTAATGGGGTATTATATACCTCTCAACAATTTGATGCAAGCAATCTGGACAGAGCTAAAAATAAGTGGGGGGAACAGATGCCCCAAAACAGGGATAGATTTTAAATATTGCTCTTAAATTTAGAAAATGTCTAGAACAACATATTTTGGATTGGCATGCATTTTCTCAAGGATATGAAGCCTGAAACTGAAATGCCTGTCATTACTTGATGATTTTAATCTTCAATGACTTGTCAGAAAACCACAAATTGTATGTGGAATGGACCAAAAATATGGGGCAAAAATCTCAACATTCTGTGAAAATCTGCACAGCTGAGAGGTGTGGTGGGAAAGTGCTGTTCTGTGAATTCCTGTAGCCACTGGATATAGTCTGCTTCTATATCCAGTGTACGAACAAATTAAAATTCTTCCTGATTAGTACAGTCTTCTGAGTGTACCTCTGTAGTAAAGGAAGACTGTGAACACAACAGCATTTCAAAATTTGTCTTTACTACTTACAGCACAGTAATGACCCTTCAAGTTCAAATGATTGCAGACGTTTCTCAAAGTAGATTCCAAATTTATGAGCTCAACAACAGTGTTACTGTCATTAAGAATAAATTGATGGAATGCTATACATTCGTAAATCAAATTGTACAAGGGTCACTCACTCCAGGGATCTTAACCTAGCCTTTGACAAACAGGTCATGCTAGACACATAGATTCATCTCCCAGAGACTGCCACTTTTCTGGAACAAGCTTTCCAATTCATGTGAAACAGAGCCCCTGCCTGACCCTCTTCAAACACAACCTAGATCAATGGATGGGTGACTGCAAATTCACTCCTGGGGTGGTGCCCATGACCCCCCTGGACAGAAGTCATCAGCATTAATTACCATAGACCCTTACCTTTGTGAACTTCACTCATCTAACCTCCGACAATTGGAGCAACTTGGGATAAATATGGCTAGGCTTGTAAGGGGCTATTAGCCTAGTAACCTCCTATGAACCTATAAACTGAAAACAATTATTTGTGTTTTCACTGTCATTCGTATCTATTAAGTGGAAGAAGAATTGAAGGAAAGGGTCTATCTTCAAAAAAGTTATTTGAATTAAATATAGTGCTAAGATGTTGGTAATCAAAGAAATAAGATTTTCCCATTTAAAGAATATCTACAAGAGTTGAAAGTTTAGTAATCCAGTACTTGCTTAATATTTTTATAAGACAAGAAGGCTTGATGATTACATCTATAAGCTAAAAAGACATAGTTGAGCATGTCAAATGTATAAATCAGGAGGCATGTTAAGGTGCAAAATTGTTCACAGTTTGAGAGTCTTATTAATGTCAGCACAGTGGTGCATTGGTTTTTCTTTCTATGCCTGACTACAGGTAATTAAACCGATTTTCTAATGTAGGAATTTGTAAATGAGTGACCATCGAGTTTGTTGTTTAACATTGTCTCTTTATCAATATTAAATGACTTTCCTGCATGTATGTTGAATAAGATGATAAAAACAAAATGGTTAAGCAGGTTACAGCTTTTAATATTATAATTAATTGTATATTTGATGAATGTTCAGCTGTCAAGCTAAGACCTATTGTCCTTCAAGAAACCTGCATTTTCTACTTCCATATACGTTACATACATTCTATGATATACATGTGCGTGTATCCTAACAGCAGACCCCAGATAAAAAGGATGACAAAATATCTAGGACACAATGCAGATATTCTTTGCTCACCTGCACTCTTTGCATATTGTCAAAAGTGTATTGATATTCTTGGTGCATCAACAATGATGTACCTCCTCCTTGGCATGACATCAAAGCTACTAAGATTACATTAAACCTACCATTTTCACACTTATTCATTAAAAAACTAAAATAAAAGGTCACACACTAAAAAAGCAAAACACATACACAACTTCAAAACACCCTAGCCCACCACCAAGCCCCATGGTGCAGACAGATAAAGCACTAGCTGCATCCCAAATGAACTATGCTTGACTTGTGGTATGAGTGCTGGAGGGACCAAGGTGGAGGATGATGGGACTGATTGGCTGACACCTGCTTGCCCAGCCTGGGGGTGCATAGGCAGCTCAGCTTGATGCATTAGTGATGCCTGCTATCACTCCCTGTATGAAGCTCAGCATGCCAACTTTGTATTGTGGTGAGTCCCTTAACCAGGAAGTTGCCCGTGTACAGTATTATGCAAGCATCTCTTGTGAAAAAGCAACTGGAGCATGCAAGCTGCTAAAGGACTGTCTCACCTCGCCCAGCACCAAGCTGTCAACTCTGCCTGGGAAGTAGTGTGATGAAAGGTTCTTGTCTTGATGGAGGAAGGAATGGCTCAACTGAGTGCAGGAAAGGTGAGCTTCTGAGTAGATCATGCAGAACTACAAAGAAAAATGCTCTAGCTCACCTAAAATAACCTCAAATCAAAATCTACACTAAGTTTTACAAATACTGATAAAATAAAATAAGCTGAAACAAAGGCTGCATTTTCCTTTCACTGCAACATAAAAAGTAACTTTGTAAACAATACATACAAAACCCACATGTGCAACCACCAAATAAGACACTGTCTACATAAAATAAACTACTAGAAATGAATTGTGCTCACATTAAAACAAAAACATCAAAATAAAAGTAAAAAATATATAATTAGCAAGGGATGTTGAGGGGCTTGCTCCCCCGCAAAAAGAAAAAAAAACAGGGTCTTTGACTTTTTTTTTGAAGATTTATTTGCAAATCTGAGGGCTTTCCTGAGTACATGCACAGTGATTTGATTTTAGCAACAATGACATTACTCTGTTTTGATCACATTTAGTACAGCCATATATATATATATATATATATATATATATATATATATATATATATATATATACACACACACACACACACACACTTGCACTCGTACATGCACATATACAAACATACAAATGCATGCACCCCATCACATATAGAGATCACAAACATACCTATATACTCCTGCAAGGATGCTTGGATAAGGATAGAAAGACTAGACGAAAAGTGAGTCAGCCAGCTTGTTAGTTGCATTTTGACCGAATGTGGAAGGCCTGCTCATGTCACTGAAAAAATCTGATGAAACATTTGGTCCTCTATGTTGGGGGATGTTGTTGTGACTTTCGGCTTTCCCGGTTAGGGGTCGCCACAGCAGAACTTCGGTCCGCTAATGATTGGCAGTTGATTTTTAAGTACCGAGTTGCCAGCCCTGATGCACAACCTTCAAGGAAGGTATTCCCATTCACGCATGTCTCCACACAGAAGACGCTCTAACTGATATTCTCACAATGAACATCTAGGCATCAGGAATGAAAGATTAGATAGTCGGGTGCTTAATTTTTTTGTAAAGAACATGGGGGTTCAGTTTAGAGATTTAATTTTAGTGTGTAGCCAGACCTCTCATGGGGGGGTCAAACAGACAAGAGTTTGAAAGAGGTTATTAGAGGAGATGGAATCAAGATATATTTAATTTATAATACTGTCTGTCCCAATTTAAATCTCTGGATATAAAGTTTTTTGAATATGATGTTATAAGGTTGAGGTTTTCAGGTTTTATGTGACTTTATAATTCAAAATAATGGATTGTTAATTAAATATTTATTCATTGTTAATTGATTTCAATAAATTAAAAAAGATGAAGCTTATAGGAGACCATCGAGTTGTAATTCATTCCATTGAAGGTGAATGCTGAGGTACCAGAATCATATTTATTAAAGTAAAAATAAGTTTTAGTCTGTGCTCTTATTTCCGTTGCTGTGGAGTTTTGTGTTCTGGAGTTTACAAACTGTTTTCAGCAGTTTGTGGTGTTTTTTGGTGAGAGTCAAAACCAGACAGCTTCTTACTGTGAGGCGACGGGATATCGCCTCTAAATCTCCACGCACAGGGAGTATGAGGATTTGTCCCAAACAAAAATATTTTCTGGTTATTAATGACTGGATGCCTGCAATTTTCATTCAACAATATGGTATACAACCAATGAAAGGCACGTTCTCAGAGATCACCTACTTATTTTAGGAACACCCTAAACATATCTTAAAAGGAAAAGAAGAAATAAAAATGATAAGAGAATAACACAAGGATGTGGAAAGAACATGTCAAAACAGTGTCTGACATCATATTGGTCACTTAAGTTATTTCTTACATAGCAATTAAAATGATTTTTTCAAATTGCAGCTACTTGCTGGTCCAAAGCAGCAGAATGTGGAATGCTAGTTGTCTAAGACTGCAAAACTGAGCAGACCACATGGGCAGGCTAGCTGCCCATTCTGACACTGGTTCTTAATGCAGAAGACTGACAAGGTAACTATTTACTGTTCACTTTTACATTAATTTCTAAGAAAAGATATACAAGATATTTATGCACTAGCTCGCTGAACCCAAAAAAGGATATTTCAGAATATGTATGCACTGCTGATTGTGACGGTATAAAGCAAAGCCCATTTCAGATTATATCAGTACCACAAGAGGGAAATACATTATTTAATATCTTGTCACACTTCTAAGTCAAAGCCTAACTTCCAAAGAAAACACAAAAGTTTCAACTAGCTGAGCAGTATTTAATAAACAAGTCTGCTTTACATTAATAAACTAAAAAAGGAAAAGTTCTGGTAAATCCACCTCTTATCCAGGTCCTCCGTACACCTCCAAAATTCGAGCCACAGGATGAATAAGTAGAAAAACATAATCAGACATGCAAGGAGAATAGCTGACCCCGGGGTGAGAGTAGCAGGCTGTCTGCACTTCGTTTGTTACAAAAACAGGCCAATTAACTAAAAGCAAGCATGCAGAAACAGTTAAAAGCAGTCTAGAACATCTAAAGTCACTACCAAAATTTAAAGTAAAATGAAAAAAAATGACTAGACTTAGTCACTAAAAGAACTCACTTTTATTCATGTGTGATAACTGCTTTCCTCCAATAAATGGATTTTATTAGATTATCTTATAACACAAACTAATGATGCACTGCACTCCAGAAGGCTTCCTCTAAGAATGATTTTGACACAATAATTTATAAACCAGTTCCTTGATCACAACAAAACAATCAAAAACACAACTTACCTATCAACCACATGCACTTATTAAAAAAAACTTTTTTGCAGCAATCAAGTCTCTATTCACCCTTTTACTTATACATGCCAACTCCAAGATGGCTCAATGCGGAGGGTGGGGTGGAATCTCCCCAACACAGTGGTATCAAACAGGTATCCACAATCATCACAATGCTAATTCTTAAGAAAAAGAGTACTTTTCACTAGATGGGATTGGCAGTACAGAAGCCTTCTAGAAAAGCTATTTTATTCTTGATCTGACACAGGTACCGAAATACTGTTGTATTTCCTTAAGACCACAACCTCGTTTTAACACATAATGCTTCAAGTTCCTTTACGGCTTGGTTTATCAGTTTGTAATCACTGGGACCACTAGCAGTGTTTCAGAAAGTACTGGCCCAGCCACGACTGCTACAAAATGTTTATTTGCTCTGAGGACTGTAAAGAAATCAGTACTACTTTACTTCAGTTGATCTGCATGACACCAGTAGGTTTTGCAGTCGCTAGGTTCCCTTGAACAAAGCATAGTGGTTTCTGCTTACCTCCATGGTGTCCATGCATCATATCCGGTTTGACAGGAATAGGAATATTTGCCTCTTCAGGTATGCTTCTGAATAATTCTGGCATCCCATCGTCAGTGCAGCTCATGTAGGGAATAGCATGCTTTGCTTCCATGTAGTACATGATATAGAAGTTACACATTTCGTCTTTCGAAGTGCTTCTGAAAAGAGACAAATATAGAACAAAATCAAAAAAACGATACTAAAAAAGAAGAAACAGAGATCACTGTGAAGAATACATATTAGAAAATAATTTTTAATGCAATGCATCAGTAATTTCAACATAAAAAATGCACAAAAATATTCCTTTACTTTCAAAGATGTCATGTTAAAACACGTCTCATTCATGTGCAGGCAACACAAAATGAAAGAACTGCCCAGCTACGATCAATTTCAATAACTGGGTGTGTCCTAAATGAATGACAATAGATAGGGAACAAGTCTGCTCATTCAATCACATTATGCAGGCTTCTGCAGATGTCAAGGGTTTTAAGAATTAGTCCAGGAAGCCACTTCTAAGTCACATTCCTATAAAAATAAAATCAAATTCAGAATTCATGCTGGGAGGCTGACGAGGAGGCCAAGGGTTCAGAAACCATTCTAAATCCTACAAGAGAAAAGCACTAGGGTTCCAGTGTTAGGTAAATACATAGGTAAATACAACCTTAGCCAGGGGACATGAAGACTGCTCTTTTGCAAGGGCACTAAAGTTGACTATGAGGTGTGGTGAGGAACATAACCCTCAACCCGGAAACATCAAAAGTCTGGACAAGGGCCCATGAAAAGTAAGTACAACTGGCCAAAAATCAGGTTGCTGATTAACATAAAATTTGCATACAGAATCATGTAGCCCCACCCACTCCAATGGAGTTGTGGGATACCAACATGAAGATTGGCATCACTAAATAAGAAATAATGGCAAGACATTTGAATTTCAGACTTCATATCCCTCAGAAAATACATAATAATGCAAAGCCTGCTATTCTAGCAATTATCTGAGTTTACAGGAACAATATTTAAAATCTGACACTATTTTTGATCCTTTGTCCCACCATTATTTTTCGCTTTATCCAGATTTCCTGCTCTGAGAGATTGAGAGGTACATTTAAAATCTGTTCCTATTCTTAAGCCTTTGTGCCCCCCTTTATTTTAGGCTTTATCCAGATTTCTTAAGCTACAAGGTCAAGAAGTTTGCAAACCTCTGACCCGCTGCTGCCACAGCTCCCTCGATCTTACTCCCCGGCCCCAAACACAGTTGTAGTTCAGAAAATGCCTGCTAAATACAAGTCCTTTTATTCAAGCCACTTTACAATTTTTAGGTTTTTATCCATATTTCTTGAGCTATGAGGTCAAGAGGTATGCAAACCTCTGAACTGCTGCTACTGCTGCTCGTTTGATCTTACACCCGCCCCCAAACACAAGAGTGGTTTAAAAAATACATGCTAAACACAAGCCCTTTTTAGGTTTTATCCAGATTTCTTGAGTTATGAGGATTAGAAATATGCAAACCTCTGAACTGTGGCTGACACTGTTCTATCAATCTCACTCACTGTTTTACAGACACATGCACACAGAAACACATTTCTGCTTTCATGCAAACACACACACACACACACACACACACACACACACACACACACACACACTCGATGTAGACACAATTAAGTGCAGGGAAGATGGTACATTCAGATTAACATATTAAAGTTCTCCATCGTTTCTTTCGTTAAAAAGTTATAGTACCACACATAAACAATGAGTGCATACTACTTCACATCATACACTTAATAGTTCACTTACTAACATCTAATGCCTCCAAAGCCAGGCAATGCTAGTGAAAAGGGTCAACATTAAACAAAAAGTCATGTCCACTGTTTTAAAAAATTCCAAAACGTACATCTATGTGCTGCAACTCATGGGCGGAACTGCAGCCATAAACAACTTTTTTCTTTTTTTAAAGCTCTCTTACAGGCAGTCAAGGATCAGGCAAGGTCTCGTGACTCTGATGTCATCACGCACACCACTCCATTTTGATGATATTGCAGGATATGATGATAATGCACAATGATGTTTTCATTCTCTAAAAAATTGTAAATAAAAAAAAAATCATGATTTGAAGGGGCCACTCGGGAATTCATGGCACCCCATTATTTTAACTTCAAAACCAGGAAATTCTGAGGAATTCAGTATGGTTGAGAGGTATGTTTGAGGAAACAGAAAGCATATGGATGCTAACATTGCGGTAACATCAATGTCCCAGACTCAGATATTGGGGGGGGGCAACCTGTAGCAGAACATAGCAAATTCCCATAAAGATGAATTCCAAGTCAAAAAACATAGCTATATAACAAAATTCAAAGATGCCTGTTCTAAAACCTTGAGCACAAAAAAGCGGAAAAGGTGGTACGAATTTTTATTTAAGGGTGCTTAGTTTTGCGCTCATTTTGAAAGTGAGATGAGCAAAACTAAATATGAATTTGTACAAATATCTGAATAAACAGTAAAGTAATTTTCTTAAAAACTGTACATTTATTAATAAAGATTTAAGTCATATTCAGACAAAATGAATTCACACAAGTTTGGAAATACACTTAAAATGAAATGGGTATGGATGCAAGTGCTGTAAATATGAAATGTTAATGCTCCTTTTAAACATCTTTTCTGATGTCAGCTCATTTTCTAACTGGCTGCTTTATGTTAACTGGTATATTCACATTTTTTTAGGTGAAAAGAAGCACTTTCTAAAAATGGATATACCTTTTTACTTTTAACCAAGATAGTAAAAGTGGAAAGTGCTCTCCTTACCTGAAATCCAAATTTAAGTATTAGAATATTCAAAACATTTCTCCACAGTACATCTAAGGGTTTTCAGTGTCATATACTGCATACTCATGTAGTCTGCTGCAGTTTCACACTTTGTTCCAACATAAGGCTGTCTGTTATCCATAATTCTTTAGCAAGAATAATGAAATGTACTACTGCTGATCAAGGTTCTAAACAGCATGACTAAGAGACTAGTTGAGATACAGTACAGTGCACAAAATAAGTGCCTTTACCCAACTCAGACAGGGATGTTGAAAGTAAAAGCAACACCCAGATCTTTAAAGAGAATCCGTTGGTTTTATGCTAACTTTTTGAAATTTTTATATGATCTCCACTGGGAATACATTTTCATCAGGTCACACTAAAAGACATGATTTCCTGGCAGTGCTTAGCTGAAGGTGTAACAGCAGAAAGCCAAGAAGTAAAAGAAGACTGAGGTCCAACCTTATGGAACAATATGGTCAAAAGTACTTATCTACTTGAGATGTTGTCAGACTGTGATCCTTGGTACAGCTTTGGGCAAACTACAAAGCAGCCTCTGAAGAACCACCGTTCTACTGAAATATTCTTAAATCAAGTCATTGAAAGAGCCATGCCCGTTATAGAATAGCATCATCATAAAACTGGTGCAAAAATATTGTAGTTTGTCTGCCTACTGAGCAGGGCTGTTTTTAAACAACAAAAAACCCTTCCATACCACAAGCAAAAGACAACAAAATATGATGGATCTTCCTGTAGTCTTTACTACTAATACTACAACATGTAAAACAGCAAAGAACTACAGACGTAGACAAAGAATGATACAGCTTTGAAACTGAGAGCAGAAAAAAATGCACAAGAAGGGGCCACACTTACATAAAATGGACTCGGTTCTTTACTGGAGTTTCTCTTTAAGAAGACATTCAGCCGAATTCATAAAGGTCACTTCAAGGTGCACACAATGTGTAAATCTCAAGGTAGCATTTTTGTATTCAGAGACAGCTCTAACATGGTCCTTTTGCAAGATGACATGCAGCACCACATCAGGCTGCCTCTCAGCCATGTTACATGCTACATGCTAATGAGCCAATTTGGGGGAGAAGAATATGCAAATCAGTTGTGTGCTGTCTTTCCTGGACTTGCCTCCTGGAAGCATCTACATGACAAGTGATTTATAGATCACTCAACCATGGAGATTAGAACAGCCACTCCTTCCACTCTGCGGTAGTGAACATGGCCAAAAGGCTGTGTTTATCCATCATGGTAGTGGTAAGTGTTGCTTTTTTTTTTTGGTAAGGTAGAACTAGGAGGTATGTGTAGAGTATATGTGAGGAGCTGCATGGGTGAGTGTGTGTCTGCCTGGGAGAGAGTGGTATGGTAGTTGGGGGGTAAGTTACGCATGTGTTTGCTTGTGTGTGCATCTACGTGTTTGTGTATGGGTGAATGGATGAGTGACTGTGAGTGCAATCTGGTGTGGAGGGGCCAGTGTTTGCATGTGGGTGGGTTAGGGTGGTTGTCATATCACCACACACACCTAGACTAAGAAGCACAGTCTGCAACATTGGGTGAGGGGAACCTGTAGCCACTAGGGATAACTCTTAATACTAGTACCTTAATAGAACTTTAAAAATATAGAGATTGGGAGATAATACTAGCAACCACCACGGATAACTCTTAATTCTTATGTCTTAACTGTAGTTTAATGGCTCCATATTAAAATGTTGGCACTCCAAATACTGCTCTGAAAGAAAAAACTTAGAAAGTGCGGGAGAAGACTGAATCTCAAACATCGCTCTTCTCCTTTAAACTTCTTTTTTGCAGAATGACAAGTCCCCCTGCACCCCCTGAACTTATATATACACTAACTCTGAGACTGCCATAATTCAGAGAGAAAAGGGATAATCCCAAGAAACAGCCATCTTGGGCTGAGTATATGTTACTAAGTCTATTTTTTCAGCTATGGGTCTAAGTGTTTTCGGACTGGCTCTAGTAGGTCCAGGCATTTCAAATGGTTACCAAATTTAACTGTACAGGGATTGGGGGAAACACTAACAAACAGAGATAACTCTTACTTCTCATTCCTTAACAGCAGTCTAACTGTACAGGGATCAAGGAAACACTGGACAACAGGGATAACTTTTAATTCACATGCCTTAATGGTACTTTATTTGTACAGGGATGGGGGATACCTGAAACCAGAGATATTCAATATGCCAGGGTGGGAAATTGGCCAAATGGTTTAGGTGTTTATAACTGGCTAGGCTTAAAATGGCCTGAAAGGGCAGGTAGCCTAGTACTAACCTATGAACCTTAAAAGCATAAGTTTGAATAAAAGGTATGGGAAACCACTAGACAGCAGGGAAATGTAGCAAGCTTTAAAAGGCACTAAAGCAGACCTCATACATGGTATACTTATTTAGTTACCATAAATACTCCTACTTATTAAAGGCCCAGAACAGATCTTCAGCATGAAGTGCAGACATCTACATACTTAACATTTAAAAATTAACTTCAGCAGTTCATAATTAATACTGTTTACCACTGCCAACCAGTTTAGCCGTTTTACTGTCTACAGACAAGTTTTTAGAATGTAGTCTTTCTACTTAGTCACTGCAAATACTCTAATTTAGGACAGCATTTCCACACTTGTGATAGCTAAAGGGTTAACTGGACAATGAAGGCGCCACTTTGTGGGTATATGCAGGGGTAGGTTTATCTACTGCAAGGGAGGCAGTGAACACAAATATCACTCATTTATGAAACAGATGTGTGTGTGTGTGTGTGTGTGTGTGTGTGTGTGTGTGTGTGTGTGTGTGTGTGTGTGTGTGTGTGTGTCTGTCTTACTGAAATACAAACAGAATAAGAGGGAATCACAGAAAAAGAAAACAGAGCTGCAAGGCTAGAGGACTAGAAGTTTTAACATATTTATGGTACACAGCTTGTAGGGTTTAAACAATAAGTATCCAAATCACTTACAGCATGTCTTTGGAATGTGGGAGGAAACTGGAGTACCTGGAGGAAACCCACGCGACCACAGGGAAGACATGCAGACTCCACACAGAAGGCACCCCAGCTGAGGATTGAACTGGAGAACCTCTTGCTGTGAGGCAGCAACGCTAACCGCTGCACCACCGCAGCTGCCCCAAACAAACGACTACAGTATAAAAATAAAAAACATTCACCCACAGAACATTGTGCCTAACTCTAGCATTTTCAAACATTCGGCCACTATCAAGGTGAAATTTCTTGTGTAAGGAGTGACAACCCTCTACTAGATCAGTAATCAAGGAGCCTCAATCCTCACCACTACCACCTGTGGGGGACGTTCACTGGGAGGACAGGATAACAGGTACACACATAGCATTTTCAGATGCAGCTCTCTGCATCAAGTGCAATTTCCCTTAAGAACACACAGAGACCACAGACAGTCTGGGGCGAGTTTCTCCTTCTTCTTCCAGATCCCCAATAAGACTTCCCACTGGCACAGCTATAGAGTTGAGATCTCATTTGAGTGACCAAGCCAAGACCTCCAGCACCCTCTCTGTCTCTCTGTCCAACCAGTGCTTCACATCCCTACCCAAGTAGCTGACACACACACACACACACACACACACACACACACACTCACACTCACACCCCTGGGAAAGTCTGGCACAGGTTTACTAGCTATGCCCCCTTCTGCTCAGACTATACAGTAGTTTTCATTGCCACCAGTCACTCCTCGACAGCTACTTTAAGGCCCTTAACAAAGGGTGACCAATTTTACTGTGTAATATTAATATTAATACAAATAGTAGTTTGACCAAGAGCAAGGCTATTAGGAGTATGCTGGACTAGGGTTAACCCTCCAGTTTCCTCTGTTAAGCATATACATTTAAAGAGTTACAATAGTGCAAGTACATTTCTGTTCTCTTCCAGTAGGGCACACTGTGGTTACATTTCAAACACAGCACTCTACAAATACCTTTTCAACACACACAATCAGTTTGATATACACATGACATACAGTTCTAATACATTTGTAACATAAGCATCTTGTATAATTCATTTCGATATTCATCAATGAAATATGATTATTTACAAAATTTCAGCTAGCTGTGCTGGCAGTATCTCCTTTTGCCACATAAGGCAATATTTTGGTTAGAGGAACCTCTTCTCTTTGGGCCTCTGAGATTTGAGCCTTGACTGAAGGCCTGCTTTACACTAGTTTGCACTACCTCATCATCATCATAAAGCAAGGTGGAAAGTACAATACAGTCAAAAGAGATATCACCATCTTCAGCAGAAGCCCAAGGATAAAAGAGCCAAACAAAGTAAGTATGTTACAAAGCAAAGTAAATAGTACAATTATAATAACAATGCAAAGTAAGGCAGAATTTATCTAATAATATGTTACAGTTCTACAGTCTACGTTATAACATATACTATCAGTATTTAGTCTCATGGAATTATTCTGTTGTGGGAACTAAACAAAGTCAGGAGTGAGTACAGAATAACGTACTGAGAAAAAAGTGTAAGGTAAAACTGAAAAGGAGGTGGAGAAAAGAGCCATTACTGGCTAGAGAGTCCATAATACTATATTGGGGGATTGAAATAAAAATGTATTACAAGAGGTATGTAAAGGTGGTGTTAAGGTGAAAGATGAGAAAACAGAGAGGGAGGACTACCATGGGTTGGATAAATTCAGGAAGGGAGAGGGGAGAGCTGGGGGGTTGAGATGGATGGGATACAGTTAAGGAGGATGATGGAAGTGTGGTAGTGTACAAAAATAAAATGGAAAATGAACAGATATTTTCTATTCTTCTGCTAATAACTGCAAAAAATATGTATGTATGAAACACTATCATGATATTAAAAAGACATATCTACAGATCTTTAGGAGCAAGCTTTAATTTTGATAATAGTGTATATATGAGTTCTCTGTGTAGACTGAAGATATGAATTGCCATACCTAATGTCATGTCTTTAAAAGAAATTTCCCATTTTCGGCATCAAACAAAACTGCACCCTAATAGTACTGCAACAGTCTCAAAGTAGTTACCTAACACCTCTTTATTTGGATGATAAGAACAATAAGGAAAACTATTATAATTATAAATTTAGAGTAACGTAGTCACAGTTCCTTGCTTTATGAAGAAACTTGAGTTATGTATACTATCTCAATTTCTACTAAAGTTTGTCTTAGAGTAGCTATGGCAGTCTGGAATATGCACAAAATGCTAGTTCTGTAAGCTGCACTGTATGCAAATAGTTATTTACTCAAAATGGTCCTCTGAATAAATTTAAACCTGTTAGACCATACTTCAAATATCATGTTAGTAAACTTTGGTTATTCACAAACACCACACCATCTCTATTTTCTGATCTTAATTGTTACATACTTGTGCAGAAAAACAATGTTCACCAAAAATGCAATAATATTATTACTCATATCATCTAACAAGAATAGCAAGTTTCCATTTGGAATATGGTTCAGCTTTGCCACATACAAGTTGGTATCTGAGAAGACAGGGAAAATATGCTGCCTGTCACCCATGAACCTTTGATTACTTAATACCTTTAACACGTTAAAATAAAACATCTGTCTTAATTTCTATTTGCCAGCTGCCTCATGATGTCTTATTTGACCATCCACATATTTTTAACTACTACTGCTACACTTCAGGTCCAGTGCAGGCAAGTATCTGGCACTGAAAAATCATTGGTTGAAGTACTGCCACATATGTAAAAGTTATGTGCTTGGCCTGAAATTAGATCTGGATGAGCAGGCCCATTCTTATTAACAAACTGGGCTAATGTCATAGGTTCACAGGTAAGTACTAGGCTAGCTCCCCTTGCAGGCCATTTTAATCCTAGCCAGTTTCCCTTTTTGTGCTCAAATTGACGTATCAGATTTGGTTATAGCTTAGCCTTACCCATCCCATGGTCAATAATTATATATTACCCCTGATGAGAATAACTGGGATCATCCCATAAATAATTTGAGGGGACCCATGTATGGAAAAAGTATTAAGAAGCTGCCTCTGTCCATTAGCTCTACAGGGGGTAGGCCTTACAGGTTAAGTCAGCATATGACACATAACAGCTTTTCTTCAGATCTTATAGTTTTGATTAGTGAACTCTCTCGACAGAAGATAAAATTTTATGGTGTTTTTCTTAAAAGGATTTAATACAATAAGACATATATTTGGATAAAGTAACTTCATTCACTTTAGTGGTAAATGTTTTACAAGAAAATGACAAAACAATTGAGTCTTTCTTAAAAATTGGTGTTATTCACTTAAAATCGGAGCAGTATATGAACATGCATATAATGCAACAAATGTATACTTCTATTACAACAGCTAGAAAAGAAAACAGACATGCTGACAAACTAAGGTTTTGTGGTCACCATAGGACTAAGTGGTGGGTTTGTTCACAATGACAATTTCCCCTTGTGAAAAAATGAAGTATGGAAGATTAACTCAAAGTTTGCAATTCAGAAATTCTTTTAGCTGAAGTAATGGCCGCTAGATAAATGATTTCTAAGATAAAACTTCAATTCTGCAGTAGCATCTGGTCCAAAAGGAAGAAGTGTAAACTTCTTTAAAGCAAAATACAAATCCCATTAAAGGTATGATTCTTAAAAGGGGATCTGGCATGGAAAGTACATCTGAAAAAGGCCTTCTGTACATTTAGAGATCATCATCATCATCAGCCCCCTTTTCCCCCATTTTTCTACATGGGGTCGGGGTATCGTGTTAACTGTCGCCAACTCTCTCGATTCAGTGCCACACTCCTGCCTTCTTCAACACTCACGCCTGACTGTCGCAGCTCTTCTTTCACACAATCCATCCACCTCTTTGCTGGATGTCCTTGCTTCCTCTTACCTTCTTCCTGTCCCTCCCAAATCTTCCTCACCAGATTGTCTTCTGCTTTTCTACACATGGGTCCAAACCACTGTAATCTGTTCTCTTTGATCTTTTCTGTAATTGGAGCTACTTTGGCTTCTGCTCTTATGTCTATTTCTTTGCCTGTCCCACAGTGTGCATCCCACCACCTTTCTCAGGCACTTCATTTCCATTACCTCTAGCTTCTTCAACTGTCCTGCCTTTAGTGCCCAGGTTTCTGTACCATACAGTAGTACTGTTCGCACCACTGTCTTGTACACCTTACTTTTCAGCTTCTTTGGCATTCTTCTGTCATAGACTACACCTGATACTCTATGCCAGTTGGCTGCAGCACCTCTGATTCTAGCTTTGACCTCTTCATTCAGACTACCCTTCTCCTCAACTATCCCACCCAGATACTTGAAGCTGTTTACCTGTTCCACTATCTTCCCTTCTATCTCTATTCCCAGCTTCTTCTGATTTCCCCAAGTTGCTGCCATTATCACTGTCTTATCTGTGCTTAGTTTCATCCCACGTGCCTTCAGATTTGCATTCCATTCTCCTGTCCTTTGCTGAGGTTCTAGCTCAGAGTCTGCCTGCACTGCCACATCATCTGCATACAGCAGCTTTGTTGATCCCTCCTCTCCAACCTGTGTAGTCCATCACACCAGTATGAACAGCAATGGGCACAGAGCAGAACCCTGCTGTACACCCTACTCCCAATGGGAACTCCTCTGTGGGGCCGAACACTGTTTGTGCTTGAGTTATTAGGTCCTTGTACACAGCCTGCACTAATTCTATCAATGTTTCTGAGACTTCAAACCACCGTTATACTGCCCAGATCAGCTTTCTTGGGACCTCGTCATATGCTTTCTCAAAGTCTAGGAATTCCCAGTTGGATTCTCTCCTCATCTCTAGCTTCTTCTCAAGTATCTGTCTCAATGCAAATATTGGGTCAATTGTACTGCATCCTGATCTGAATCCAAACTGCTCATCTCCCATCTTACATTCTACTACTCTGCATATCCATTTATCAATCACCCTCTCCAGAACCTTCATGCAATAAAATAGGAGTTTGATGTCTCTGTACTTTCCACAGTTGTGGATGTCCCCTTTGTTCTTGTGCACTGGCACAAGTATGCTTATTCTCCAGTCATCTGGGATATGCCTTTCTCTCCACACTGCTATTAGTACACTCAGGAGCCATTTCTCCTCTATCTCACCCAGCACCTTTATCACATCTGCTGTGACCTCAACTGAACCTGCTGCTTTCCCTGATATCATCTTCCTTAGTGCTATTCTTACTTCTTCTAGGGTGGGCTCCTCTTCTTCTCTCATCGTAGGCTGTTTCTGGGGCAGTACAGCTTCTGTGGGGTTTTCTTCATTCAGAAGCTGCTGGAAATACTCCTTCCATCTGCCTTTAATGCCCTTTGGATTGGTGAGTAGGTTGTTGCTGTCATCCCTTAGGAAGGGTGTCTGACTATCTTCATCTTTCTGTCTTTGCCTTGCAACCTGGTATAGTTTCTTTGTGCTCCTTACTGAGTCACTTTCCAGAAGTTGGTACAGTGCTTCTGATGTCCTATTCTTTGCTATTTCAACTTCTTTCTTAGATTCTTTGCTAGCCAATCAGTAGTCCTTCCTAGCCTGGTCAGTCATTTCTATCTCCCACTTCTTCCTGCACTCCTTCTTTCTTTTGATGACTTCCTGGACTTCTGCATTCCACCACCGGCTTTCCTTTTGTACCGTATTTCCATACCTGGCTCGGTCACATATCTTTTCTGTAGTCCTAACATATGCTGTTTTTAGCACTGCCATTCTTCTTCAACTCAACCTATTTACTCCTCTTCTTGGGGTGCTAGAGCCCTGAGTAATTACTTGAACTGTTGTACTCTCTCTCCAGTCAACTTCCAGGTCTTCAGCCTGGTCTCTGTTGATCTTAGAACCTTTTCTGACCAATGCTTGCAGCTGATTGTGGCAACTAGTGGTTTATGCTGTGGGCCGACTGTTTCACTGGGGATGACTTTGCAATCTGTACATTCAGAGATGCCAGTATCAAAGAATTAGAACCTTGGTGAAAATGAGAAATGGAAGGAAGATGCACTTTAACAACATAATAGCTTAATCCTGTGTGTTATACCTGAGAAAGACAGTGTCACACACACACACTGTAAGTGCCAGAAATATAAAGGGATCGAAACATTTACAGGTAGCCTATATGGAGGACCATGTCCACTTACTCTTCTATGTCTTCAATTATTAGGTCTCTTAGCAAATGCAAATATCTCAACCTCTTTACCACAATCAACAGACCGTGCTGGAGAGACAGGTTGATAACCCAGAGACTGCCCATGCTATGGAATAGACTTCCCATATATGTCAAACAGAGTCCGGTGGCACATTGCCAGGGTAGTCCTATGGGCTAGGCATGTAAAGGCTCCAGGGCCATTAGCCTAGTACACACACCTATGAACCTATAAATAAATATTTTGCACTTGTTCTGCCTGGCATTCAGAAAGAATTTTGGAATAAGTAGAAATTTGGAGAAGAATAAATGAGTCCTTGGGAAAGTTCTGGATAAGTGCATCCTTGGCACAACTCCCAGAGAAGGGCCAATGGTAATGAACTTGCTTCTGCACTTAGTGTTATAAAGGAATGCAAGAGTGCAAATCAAGGCTTCCCCTAAAGACATAAAACCATCCATGCTACTAATGGACTACTTACAAAGCATAGTTACTAAGACTGCATACTAAACAACTGGTCTCCCTACAAATGCAACTTGCAATCAGAAAACATCCAGTTGACAAAGCCTATTTCCATACCCTCATGGCTTCCCCTGATTTTATTCCAAACCAGTACCATGCTGTCTGTGTGACTGGTTACAGAAAACTGGATCAAGGAGTCCTGAAAGGCCTGCATTGTAGAGATAACTGCACTTACCTCCATCAAATGGATGTGCATACTGGTCTTTGCCTGTGACTAAGCATCTTTGTCTGCCCTTCCCAATGTCCCCAACATAATACTGAGGTGACCATGCATGGTAAATGCCAGAACAGGAGTGGGGATTTGGAATGGACTTCCCTGAGTAAGGTAGGGAGTGTGAAGTCACCATCTGAAATGCAACTTGCAAGTCCTGGAAATCTTCATGTGTTGTGTCACAGGATCTGTTAACTGGGACCTCTGAAATTTCTTGGGTACAGCCTGGCAAAAATGAGACATACTGCCATCAGACCCAGTGCTCTCAAACATAAAAGTGCTGTGACTGTTTGAGATTAAATGACTTGAGACACCAGGTAATGTAACAGATGGATACCACCTGAAGGAAGATAGGTTCTGCAGACCTCTGTTCTCCATGTTGTACCCTGTAATGGTCAGCATTTAAGAGGGCTCCAACTGGAACTTCACAGTCTTTACTGTAATTTATAAAGACTGGAAGGCACTTACAGGATAGATCCAGGCAGAAATCAGATTGTTCCATGTTGAAGTAACTAGGAATCCGTCACCTAGGAAATGAAACATCTTTTCACCTTTCTCCAACTCTGATTCACTGCAACTACGGACATATCTGATAAAATAAATTGAAGGCAAATGAAATAGTCTAGAACTGATACTGATTGACTCCAGCCTGAAAGCTCAAAAACTGCCTGGACTCCTTGGCAAACTTTATATGTAGATAGACATCCTGGAAATGCAAGCAGCAGATCCAATCACCTTCTGACAGACAGTGATGGGTGGACTGAACTGTGACTATTCCAAAGGCTTCTTTAGGGACAAATTCATTTCGGCTGATCAGGTCTAGAATGGACATGAGGTCCTTTTGCTTTTCTAGGAATTAAAAAGAACCTGAAGTAATGATCTAATCCTTTCTGGTCTTTTGGGACCTCCTGGATGGCAATTTTCTAAATGAAATTTAACACCTTTTCTTGCTACACTCTTCTGATGAGGTGGTATATCTGACAGGGGAAGAAAGTGGGGTTGGGGGGGTACAGAAAGACTGTATGAACTCTGGATATTAGTGTCTTTATCTACCTGTCTTGCGTGATGGTCATCCATATCTGTAAATGGAGGAAAAAATAAGCCTAACTGTCTCCACAAGGGAAATGCCAAGCATGGTTTCAGAAATTATATTGCTGCTGTCTTGATGGAAGACTGCAGCGCCCTTGCTGTTGCTGACTTCTCCTACACTTAGGCTTGTGACAGTTCTGAAAGTGACCATGGTTGTGCTTTTCCTTGCAGATGGCTGGATGTGTTCTTGAAGCTGGTCATGCCAAATCTAACACAGGCATCTAATAAAAATGGGTGTTATGGAGTTGTAACTCTGACGCAAACAGTGAAAAAAATGTTGATTTCCTTTTTCATGCTCTCCAGGTGAACTTTTTCATTTCGATCAAAAAGAGCAGGCTACTCATAACAATAAAGATTGCTTTGGTGTTTTTGGCCAAGTGAGTCAGGCACAGCCAGGTATGATGAAGAGTGGCAACACTGCCTGCTGCCCTATCTGCATCATTATTTGGGTTATGTAAAAATCTCATAATGATGCTGGCAACAGAAAAGAGTCACCTATCTGTGACTTCAACTTAAATTTAAAGGTACCTCTTTTAGTGATTTTAACAACAGGTTTTAGGTGGAACCTTAGCATATGACAGGTAGTTTACAGCCCTCATGGAAAATTCTGAGTGTGTGTAAATGATTTTTCCAAACCTAGCCATTCCTTATTTAAGGAGTGGACATTAAAACACTACAAGTGTAACAGCCTTTTTAAAGAAAGCTGAGCGGCCTTTTTGTCCAATTTGGTGAATTTCAGCCAGAAACTAGTAGTCCATTGGTCGTTTTGAGCCAATTCCTAGCTCCTTTCAGCCCCCTGCTATAAAACACGCTAAACACGCGTTTTCCAGCTTGTACCAACTCAGCACAGATCCTCGTGGTGGCCTGCAGAGTGATCCAAGCAGCAGAGAGCTAAAAGAGTGACTTTCTACCAGATATAAGTATTTTTTGTGGCTTTCCCACTGTTATTAAGCTAGCGACTGCATTTCGCCTGTTTTACTGCTACTTTAAGTGATTTCTGCATTTTACACTGTTTATTGCACTTTAAGTTACTAATTGTTGCAAATTGTTTCTGTAGGCTACACACTAAAGTGCGCTAGCCGATTTACAGCATTTATAGCATTTACTGTCTGTTTTTTCCTTGTCTCTGTAATAAAACAAAAATCTCTTGTTTTCCCACCTTACTGAACTAGAGTAGTCCAGTTTCAGAGTTGCTGATCCCTGGGCTTTGTTTTTAGTTCCTGTTACTGATCCATTGCCTTATTAGGGAGGAGGGAAGTTTCTTTGCTTACCAGTGGGAGTGGGAAGCACTGAGCAGCCTTTCTGTCCGATTTGGTGAAGTTTCAGCCAGAAACTAGTAGTCCATTGGTCGTTTTGGGCCAATTCCTAGCTCCTTTCAGACCCTGCTATAAAACACGCTAAACATGCATTTTCCAGCTTGTACCAACTCAGCACAGATCCTCGTGGTGGCCTGCAGAGTGATCCAAGCAGCAGAGAGCTAAAAGAGTGACTTTCTACCAGATATAAGTATTTTTGTGGCTTTCCCACTGTTATTAAGCTAGCGACTGCATTTCACCTGTTTTACTGCTACTTTAAGTGATTTCTGCATTTTACACTGTTTATTGCACTTTAAGTTACTAATTGTTGCAAATTGTTTCTGTAGGCTACACACTAAAGTGCGCTAGCCGATTTACAGCATTTATAGCATTTACTTTCTGTTTTTTTCCTTGTCTCTGTACTAAAACAAGAGAAACCTCTTGTTTTCCCGCCTTACTGAACTAGAGTAGTCCAGTTTCAGAGTTGCTGATCCCTGGGCTTTGTTTTTAGTTCCTGTTACTGATCCATTGCCTTATTAGGAAGGAGGGAAGTTTCTTTGCTTACCAGTGGGAGTGGGAAGCACTGAGCGCCTTTTGTCCGATTTGGTGAAGTTTCAGCCAGAAACTAGTAGTCCATTGGTCGCTTTGGGCCAATTCCTAACTCCCTTCAGCCCCTGCTATAAAACACGCTAAGCGTGCCCTTGATTTAGCTGAGTTACCACTGTTGCACACAAGAGCAGCGGTTAAACAAGGTTAAACTATTTGGGCCATCTAAATTCCACTCTTCCAATTTTCCCTTAGAACTACCTTCCTCGAGCTGTACTGCTGATCTAACCAGCATATCCTATAACTGAAAAGTTCATCTCTACTTGATTCCCAAGTAGACTATTCTCTATCTGTAAAGCCTAGCACTAACTCCTACAGTACTTGCACCTTGATAAAGCACTCTTATTATAGATAGTACCCCACCAGCCTAAAACCCACTTCCCCCCCCGAGTCCTTTGAAAGTCTCTTTATCTACTACTTCTAGTATGTCGAGGGATCAGTTGCTAGTGTCCTCTCCAGCTCAACTGGTGTACCTGGGAATATTGAGGCAATGTTACAATTGCCTCATGTACACAGACAATCCTCTCCTTCTCCCACAAAACACAAATACATGCGAGAGATGCAACTATACGGCCAAACTGGAGGCTGAGCTCTCTCAACATAGGACTGGCAAGACCAGACAGGAGGAGAAGGTAACCACACACAATACATACCCAGTCACACATGGTACCATCACAACTTCAAATCATACACATACTCACACAAAGACATACTCGGAGGCTCTGATCAAAAATTTACCAAAACAGCAGAGGCCACCAAAGCAGACACCCAAACTACTACCACCTCACGACCCAACACATGCAACACATAGACCACACAGTCAGAGTGTCAAACAGTCACAGCCCTTAAGGCCAAACAAAATGCCAGACACACTTGTCATTGGTGATTCCATAGTCAGACACACTGACGTCCCGCTCACCAGACTGAGTAAAGAGAAGGTCACAGTAAGCTGCCTGTCGGGCGCTAGAATCCGCCACATAACGCAAGCACTCAGGTCTCTCAACAGCAGGTACAAGTCTGACTCAGTCATTGTCCACGCTGGTGTCAACGACCTGAGACGCACCTCCTTGGACTACATGAAAAGGGACATCGAGGAGCTCTCTGATTATGTAGCCCAGGCAGGTATGACCCTGACCTTGAGCAGTATCCTACCTTCACCTAGAATGATGCCACAATACAGTGATAAGATGATCAGCTTTAATAATTGGCTTAAATTCTGGTGTCATTCAAAGGGGATCCAATGTCTGTCTGCCTGGGATGACATGCTGGACAAGCCACGCTGCCGCAAGGGACGGCTTGCACCTGTCACCCTGGGCTTCCGGATATTGGCAAAGGCTCTTGCCACCCCCATAGTGCCTTTTTAGGCAAGGCTCAAATTCTAAACCTACCACCCTAGAACACCAAAAGGAAAAAACTAAGGGTAATGCTGCTCAATGCCAGAAGTCTCAATCTCAAGATGCACGACTCGAGGCCCTTCTCAATATGGAGAACATCGATGTCTGTGCTGTGACAGAAACCTGGTTCAAGGCTCCTGAGAGCACCCCAGCACTAACAGGTTTCACCTCATATCATGCTCCGCCCCAAAATCCGGACAACACCAAGAAAGGAGGGGGTGTCCATATTCATAAAGGACACCCACACCTCAAGGTTGGTGGCAACGCACGATGCATCGGAGACCATCCAGGTGCAATTAACCATAGGCAAGACTGCTCTGCAATTTGTAGCATGTTACAGGCCACCCTCTCAAACTCAGGAACCTCACATGGCCTTCCTGAAAACATTGGAGGGATAAATGTATCTCCAAACACCATCATACTAGGTGACTTCAACTACCCTAATATAGACTGGGAACACTACTCAAGCCCGAACACTCTAACCCAAAGATTCCTGGAGTTCATAAACTCAAATGCCATGGAACAACTAGTCACCATCCCCACAAGAGGAGAAAACATACTTGATCTCATCATCACAAACATGGGATCAAAATGTTCAACACCGGAAGTATACCCCTCACTGGTGAGATCAGATCATAAACTAATCTCGCTGGAGGGCCTCATCCCGCCCCCACCTGAAACAAAAAAGACCACAGTGAAAAACTTCTCAAAAGCCGATTTCACACTTCTAAAAACTAGTGTGGTCTCCTTTAAGGCCCCTGAGCCAGTGGTAAACATTACTCAAACAGCTGAATCACTTACAAATGCCTTCTACCAGCACCTACAGGACTGCATGGATCAGGCAATCCCAAACAAAACTAAGACTCTCTGTACCAAAGGCAAGCGTCCAGTCTGGTGGACCCAGCCATAAACAAGCTCTACAACAAAAGGAGGAAGCTACTACAAGATAGAGCAAAATCCTTGAAAGGTAAGACACCTTTGATCATTATAAGTAAAAAACTAAGAGCTCTCATAAAATCATCCAAGGCAAATTTTGAGAGAAAAATCGCCAAGGACTCTAAAGAGAATCATAAGGCCTTCTTTAGCTATGTTAGAAACCTAGGAGGAAACTCCCAGATATGCTCAGAATTTGTTCAAAATGATGTGAAAATTACTGAACCTACACACATTGCCAACATACTGGCTGACAGGTTCAGTGCAAACTTCTCCCTCCCCCAAAAGGAGAGATATCTATTCCAGAGGATTGTAGCCCCCAAACATCTCCAACGCCCAGGTGAGAACTGCCCTCACTAAGGCAAAAACACAGCATCCATGGGACCGGATGGTGTCCCCGGCTGTGTGCTTCACGAACTCAACGAGGAATTAAACTCACAGTTAGGACAGCTGTTTAATCTTAGCCTCACCTCAGGATACGCACCCAAGGAGTGGCGACGCGACTGTGGTCCCACTTCATAAGGGCGGTGCCTCCACAGACCCTGGAAATTACCGCCCATTAGCTTGACAAGCCTTATCTGCAAAGCCATGGAGAGGATCATAATGGAACTCATAAATAAAGACATAGGGAACTTGCAGACTTTGGATCCAACCCAGTTTGGCTTTGTCAAAGGCAGATCCTGCCTCTTAAACTTGGTTGACTTTTTCGAGACAGTCACCAAGGCCATTGATGAGGGAAAGGCAGTCCATACAGCCTACCTCGACCTGGCAAAGGCCTTCGACACAATACCCCACTCAGGTATCATCGAAAAATTCATCAGCTTGAATGTAAACCCATACATCACAAGATGGGTTGCAAACTGGCTAAGTGACAGAACCCACAGGGTCAGAGTTGCTGGAGCCATGTCAGATTCAAAGCCTGTCACAAGTGGTGTCCCACAGGGCTCAGTCCTGGGTCCACTCTTGTTCAGCATCTACTTTTCTGAAGTACAAGCAAACACAGGAGGGTTATGGCTGACAAAGTTTGCAGTTGACTGCAAACTGGGCCATAGTCGAAAACACATCTGACACAGATATCCTCCAGAAGGGCCTCACAGAAACGGATAACTGGTGCCAGAGCCATGGCCTGAAGTTAAACGCCAAAAATGCATAGTCATACCCTTCGGAAAAACAAGGTTACCCCTAGCTACCATACAGGTGGCAATCCACTGAGCACAGAAAAGTCATCAGGGATCTGGGGACCCAGGTTGACAGTAGCCTTCGCTTGACACTCATGTTGCTAAAGTAGTTAGGAAAACCTTCTATATCGCCCACCTGATCATGAAGGGATTCACATCTAGATCAAGGGAGGTCATCGTCCCCTGTACTCATCACTCATTAGACCTATGATTGAGTACAATGCCCGCTCGAATGTATCTGACCAGACACCTGCTGCAGCTTGAAAGGCCCCAAAAGTTCCTCACCAAAAGGATAAAGGGTCTCAAAAATATGTCTTATGCTGCCCGACTGAAAGAACTCCAGCTCTATTCAGTCTCATACCGCTTGCTCAGAGGTGACCTGTGCCTGACATATAAGGCCATGTCAAACCCAGATTTGATGAATATGCTTCACCTCAAAAATCTAGATCCCTCAGAACCACAAGGGCGGGAGACTTAAACCTTGACACGGTTATAAATAGAACGTGCTGGAGGGACAGATTCATCACCCAGAGACTCCCTATGCTGTGGAACAAAATCCCGGTACATGTGAGGCAGAGCACCTCTCTGGCCTTGTTCAAGAGGAATCTTGACCAATGGATGGGAGATTGCAGATATACCCCAGGGATTACTTCAGTGTCACTGCTTGACAGAGGCACAGCAAAATGATAGGCATAGTTTTTATTCAAACTAAAGGGGTGGTGAAAGCCACATAACTATGGGCTAGGCTTAAAAATGCCCTTGGGCAGATAGCCTAGTATGAACCTATGAACCTATGCAGCAACAATAGAATCAGGTTTAGGAGTCTCAATCCCGTAAACTCAGTCAATGAGAGGCTACATTGCTTGCTCTCCTCAGAATAAAACCCACAGCATTAAGATTGCCCAATGCACACCAGGCTAGAAGTTAAACCAACATGTCTACAGAAAGGACCCAGGAAGAATGTTGGGAGGTCAGGATGAACTCCATCCATGATCTCTTGGGGAGAAATTGTAGGGTTGGTGGTCCATCCCCCTCTCTTCCTCATCATCTAAAGTATTTCTCCACATTTAGGGTCATACTTGGGGGAGATCTGTGGCCTCTTCATCCTCAACTTCTGTGGTGGGGGAACTCTAGAACAGATTTCACATGCTTCCCTTGCATGAATGCATTTTCCCAGTCTTTGGAGGTGACAGGTTCAAAGATCTTGAATTCCTCCCGGCTGTGTGCTACACGAGCTAAATGAGGAATTAAACCCGCACATAAGGCAGCTGTTTAATCTCAGCCTTACCACAGGATACGTGCCCAAGGAGTGGCGTACGGCAACTGTGGTCCCACTCCACAAAGGCGGTGCCTCTACGGACCCTGGTAATTACCGTCCCATAAGCTTAACAAGTCTAGTCTGCAAAGCTATGGAGAGGATCATAATGGAGCTCATAAACAAAGATATAGGGGACTTGCAGACATTGGACCCGACCCAGTTTGGCTTTGTCAAGGGCAGATCATGCCTTTTGAACTTGGTCGATTTCTTCGAAACAGTCACCAAGGCCATTGATGAAGGAAAGGCAGTCCATACAGCCTACCTTGACCTTGCAAAGGCTTTTGACACAATACCCCACTGGTATTGTAGAAAACTTACCAGCTTAAATGTAAACCCATATGTCACAAGATGGGTTGCAAACTGGCTTAAGGACAGAACCCACAGGGTTAGAGTTGCTGGCGCTATGTCAGACTCCAAGCCGGTCACAAGTGGTGTCCCACAGGGCTCGGTCCTTGGCCCATATTGTTCGGCATCTACTTCTCAGAAGTACAGGCCAACATGGGAGGACTTTGGCTGACAAAGTTTTCAGACGACTGCAAACTGGCCATAGTAGAAAGTGCATCGGACACGGATATCCTTCAGAAGGGACTCACGGAAACAGATAGCTGGTGCCAGAGCCATGGCCTGAAGTTAAACGCCAAAAATGTATAGTCATACCTTCGGGAAAAACAGGGTAACCCCAAGCTACCATATAGGTGGCAATCCACTAAGCACAGAAGAGGTTATCAGGACCTGGGGACCCAGGTTGACAGTGGCCTTTCTTTTGACACTCACGGTGCTAAAGTGGTTAGAAAGACCTTCTACATTGCCCACTTGATCATGAAGGGATTCACATCCAGATCTAGTGAGGTCATTGTTCCCCTGTACTCTTCACTTATCAGACCAATGATCGAGTACAATGCCCCATTCGGGATGTATCTCACCCGACATCTGCAGCAATTGGAGAGACCCCAAAAGTTCCTCACCAAAAGGATAAAGGGACTCCAAAATCTGTCATATGCTGCCAGATTGAAGAAACTCCAGCTCTATTCAGTCGCATACCGCCTGCTCAGAGGTGACATGTGCCTGACATACAAGGCCATGTCCAACCCGGAATTAATGGACATGCTCCACCTCAAAAATCCAAATCCACCAAAACCACTAGAGCAAGCGACTTAAACCTTAGCACGGATATAAATAGGACGTGCTGGAGGGATAGATTTATCACTCAGAGACTCCCTATGCTGTGGAATAAAATCCCGGTCCATGTGAGGCAGTGCACCTCGCTGGCTCTGTTCAAGAGAAATCTTGACCTGTGGATGGGAGATCATAGGTTTACCCCGGGAATCATCTCTGTGTCACTGCTGGACAGAGGCACAACAAACTAATGGGCACAGTATTTTTTCATATAAGGGTGGCGTAAGCCACAAAACTTTGGGCTAGGCTTATAAATGCCTTAGGGCAGATAGCCTAGTATAAACCTATGAACCTATGAACACGTATTAGATCCAGATGTCAAAGAATAGTTGTACAAGAGGTTCCAATGCCTCTCTGTCCTGCTGATTATAAAGGTGGCTGTCTGAAGATCCCTGCAAAAAAGTGCCTATTGCTGATTCCAAAGTTGTTGAAGGTACTGGAATCGAGGGCAGCATATACAGTACGGCCAGCATCAACTGGTGACAGTATTCAATATCAATACAGCTCTTGAGGTGGAGAGTATTCACTACTGCTGCCAAACATCAAAACCGGTTAAGGTCAATGTTAACAAAATGTTAGATGGCGTTGAGTCCAGTCTGTAATGGTTGACCCTTGACAAAAGGAATTTCATACCTGGTGATACCTGGTCTAGCATCAGCAGACTTGGCAGTGAAGGCTAGAAAGCTAGCCTCTATGATATTGTTATCAGTGCCAACAACACTGGTTCTGAGTTCAACTATGATGTGCCCACACCAAACCCGGCGGCCAAATGGCATCCAGATATCAACAGCATTGCCATCAAGGCTGTCAACATTAAAGGGGCTGACCTCCAAGGTTGTGGTCCTGAAACTCTGATGAGAGCTAATGTTGGCAAGTCTGTCAATGCTGACAGTTGTGCCAAGTGTTTAGACTCTAGCCTTCTTGAAACTCGTGGCAAGTAGAGGTAACTGAAAGATTTTGCTGACATTGTGGACAAAGACAAACTGCCTGCATCCATATTAATACTAGATGGGCAGACAAAAGGACACCTTTTTGCTGGACCTTTAAAAAAGTCTCCATCAATGTTTCATGTTTACTCTCTGGTGAAGGTAATGAATAGGAACTTAAAGACCTTGTTGAAGATGGTTTTGCTCTTAAAACACTGCATACTTCAGAAGCAGACAAAGTGAGTTTTATTTCTAATCAGTTTAACAGCAAATTTTTACTAATACCTTGAATGGCAACCTAGACACACTAGCAGCAGAATAAGCAGAAGCCAGACTTTCTTCCATTTTTTTAGGTTGAAAATCAAGAGCTTTCAGAAGCAACACCATGTGTTATAACTGGGATAGCAGAGCACTGTTACAACTCTAATGCAGCCAAATTAAAAAGAAAACTACCCTGAGGTTTGTTGATAATTCAGTTCACTTTATTGCAATCCTAGTGAAAAATACAGCAAATGTTTATACTACATTAGAATTTTGTGAATGCAATATTTTGAAATCTTTCCTCGCCACCTCACATATACACTTTTAACAGTAGAGCATTGTACTGCAACAACACTCACCATAACAACTGCCAGTAACTTGCAATAACCTATGAACAACAATAACAACAAAACAGCAAGACAATAACACATGCACAACGATAAGTGTAAGGTTTTGTGGCTCTGACCTCTTCATTTAGTCTTTTCTTCTTCTTAAACACTCCTTTCCCATACTTGAAACTGTTAACCTTTTTTCAGGTGCTTCTTCTCATTTCCCCGATTTAATGACATGACAACTTTTGTCTTCTCTTGTCTGTACTCAGTTTAAACCAATGTGCCATCAGTTTTGCAATCCATTACCTTATCATCTGCTGAAGCTCCTTTTCCAAGTCTGCTTGTAATTCCACATCATCTGCATACAACAGCTTTGTTGATCTCTCTGTTCCATCATTTGTTAATGTAGTCCATCACGAGTATGCACAGCAGTGGACTCAGTGCTGAACCCACATGCACAATCACTCTCACTATGAACTCCTATGTGCTTCTGAGCACTATTTGTACTGGTTCCCTTGAGTACTTGTATGCAGCCAGCTGTAATTCTACCAGTGTTTTGGGGACTTTGAACCATCACAGAACTCCCTATCTAAGCTCTCTTGGGACTTTGTCATATGCTTTCTGCAAGTCTTGGAAAGTCTAGTTCAACTCTTTCTTCATCTGCAGCTTCTGCTCCACTGTCTGTTTCACTTCAACCATTATGCTGACTGTGCTGCATCATGATCTGAATCCAAAATGTTCATCTCCTAGTTTACTTTCTTCTACTCTGGGTATTCATTTATTAACTACTCCATCCAGCACTTTCATGCAGTATAACAGGAGTTTGATAGCTCTGTACTGGCCACAGCTGTGATATATCCCCTTTGTTCTTGTACACTCACACTAGAATGCCTATTCTCCAGTCAAATGGGATACATTTTTCTCTCCACACCATTATGAGTATTTTCAGTAGCTATTTCTGCCATAACTCACCCCACATCTTGATAATATTTGCCATGACCTCATTTCAGATATTTGCTTTCCCCGGCTTTATTTTCCTTAATGTTGTTTTACTTCTTCTAGGGTGAGGGTCTTCACACTCTTTTGCCACAGGCTGAAAAGCTTCCATGGTGTTTTCTTCATTCAGAAGCTGCTGGAAGTACTCCTTCCATCTGTCTTTGATGTCCTGAGCACTGCCGAGCAGACGGCTGCTGGCATCTTTTATGAATGGTGTCTGGTGACTATCTTAAGTGAATGTTGACACGCTGCTGCCCATAGACTGAAAAACAATCACTGCACTTGCAAAATTTAAAAGAAGAAAAACAAAACAATAAAAAACATTTTTTAGGGGGCAAGCCCCCTTCCACCACACCCTCTCCTAATTATATATATTAACTCAGAGATCCCACAAAATTGGGGAAAGGGAATACTTCCCAACACCAAGAAATGTGCAATCTCATACACTATCGATCATCAGCATAGCCAGTGAAACGCAGTCGACTAAACAAATGTCATTCAAATATACTGTCAACCAAAACTAATGCACTCATATCTATATATCTATCTAGATCTATCTGAATAGATAATTTGTTTTAACACACACATGCACACATACATATATTATACACATGGTCTCCAAGCCAAAGGTACTGAAAACAAATACACAAACACACACTCAAATAACACAAGAACCCATTGATCCAAGACTGCTGAAACTCACAAGAAAACTATTATCGGGTTAGTAATGAAATAAGGAAAGGAGATAATTATTTGAATAAGTTGCCCACAAAATGTAAAGAAATATAAACATGAAAATTAAATAATATAAGAAAACATTCTATGAAAATTGTTAATTCAGTCCTGGTGGATGAAATAACACATTATAAATTCTTTTTAAATAATAATCAATCAGGAAATTATATATTCTTAACATCTTCACTAGTCAAAAAATAAAGGCTAGGCTAATGACCACAAGGGCCTTTTCAAGCCTAGCCATGCATCCTAAATCTCTGACATGTTCCCTTACCCTTGATAAGTGTAAGCAGGAGCCTCGGAGATGAACCATTTACAAGCTGATTGTGTCTATTGCAGACATAGGTGCCAAACCAGGGATGAATTTCCTGTTCCCCATCCAACTATCCAAGTTACACGAGTTACAGAGGAACTCTGCTTCATATGGATCGGGAGCCTTTCCAGAGAAGGGGTAGTTTCTATGATACATACCTGTCTCTCCAGCACGTCCTATTTATATCGCAGGCAAGGTTTAAGTCGTTACAATGGATAATTATTGTGCTGTTTGTTTTGCAGATATGCAGGAAGTCCATCAGGGTGGGATCTAACAATGCCTTGTATGCCAGGCCTAGGTCTCCCCTAAACAGCCTGTAGGAGACAGAATACATGGATAAAGACCTGAGAAAGTCTGCATAGGACAGGTTACTTACGTCCTTTATTCTTTTAATGAGGAACCATTGTGGAACTTTCAATTGTTGGATATGCCTGGTTAGGTAAATACCAAAGGGGGCATTGTACTCAATGATAGGTCTGACGATTGCCAAATACAATGGAACAATGACTTCCTTGGATATAGATGCCTCACTTTTGTTTATAAATTGCACAACATAGAATGATCTCCTCACTACTGTAGAGAAGTGATGATCAAAGACTAGATTACTGTCTGTGTGTGTCCTTAAGTCCCTGACTATTGGGTCGACTCTTAGGGGTGTGTTGTCAATATGGGAGACTCACCATACTCTGGAATAGACTGCCCATACATGTCAAGCAGAGCGTCTCCTTGGCCCTCTTCAAAAGGAACCTGGATTGGATGGGAGATAGGAAATTCACCCCAGGGATCATGTCAGTCACCCTGCTAGACAGGGGTCCAGGGAAGTAAACATTGTGGGAAGAAATATCCAGGGAATTGTTATGGCTAGGCTTGTATAGGCCCTAGGGCCACTAGCCTAGTACCAACCTATGATAGTTACCAGGGGTGGATGACTTCTTGAAGGATACTACTATGTATTTCTTGGCATTTAGCTTTAGTATATGGCTCTGACACAAGTTATTTGTCTGTGTCAGTCTATCCTGGAGAACATTAGTGTTGGTGGGGGATTCTATGACTGCTCCTAATTTGCATTTATCTGAAAATTTGGTCAGCCAGAGAACCTTAATATTGGCCTTGACTTCAGAGAAGAAAATGCCACAAAGGAGCAGTCTCAGGGCCGATCCTTGAGGGGCTCTGCTTATGACTGGACTCTTTGTAGAGGTGGGTTCCCCAATTCTAGGGTCCTGTCTGTGAGCCATCTGGCTATCCATCAGGTGACATAAGGGTTTACACCTAACCTCTTGAACTTATTAACAATACCCAAGCAGGGTATTATATGAAATGCCTTGGCCAGGTCAAGGTTGGCAGTGGGAACTGCTTTTCACTCATCCATCATTTTGGTGACCTTTTCAAATAATTCCACCAGGTTCAGTAGGCATGACTTGCCTTTGAAGTGATATCCTGCCCATACGGCAACTGCACGGCTCAAAATGAAATACAAAAAAACAAAACAAAGCCAGCAGATCATGACAAGCTGTATACATTTATTAGCTTGTCTAAAGCATAATAAACAGCTCAGTTAAAGATCAGCCTTCTTCGGTGTTTAAAATAAAATGAGAACTGTAGTCCCTTTTATAATGAACATACAAATTGATACTGAGAGGCATGATTGGTTCCTTACAAATGTTCATTCAACCCAGGTGCAAATAGTGCCCCTAACTTAATTATCCATTTCTTTTCTTTTTAATCCAAAAGGCTATGCCATCCAGCTTTGTTAGCCCTGTTTCCCATGATTTTGTCAATAACTGTAAATCTGAATGTAGCATTAGGATATTTAATTGTATGTCTGTATAGTGCATTACTGGGTTTTTTATTTCTTATCCCACTAAAGTGTTCTGAAATACGGATCCTAAGGGGTCTAGACGTATGTCCAACATAAAAGGCATGGCAACTACAGGTAGCTAAATATATAAGCCAATCTGTTCCACAATTCGCAAAGAATGGAATCTAGAATGGAATCTAGAAAACATTACCCGTATTACTACTGCAAAACTCCTTAGTTTTGTTCACAGCCTTACAATGGGAACAGTGGCCACTAGGTACACAACCTGTAAGTAAGTCCCCAACCATAGTCAGTTGTCCAGAAACCCCTGTAGATTGGTTGATATGTTTATAATGACTCATCTGGGATGCTATGTTTCCCCCCCTGCAAAATGAGAATGAACACCTGTCCCCCAAAGTGGTAGAAAAATAATCAACTGCTCTTAATATGTTCCAATGTCTCTGAACAATATTAAGTAAAGTCTCCGTGTTCCTACCATAAGTTGTAACAAGATGGATGACAGACTGTTGGTTGGTCCCTTGTTCTTTATATTGTAATGTATCTGTCCTGTCTAGTGAAGAAACCGTATTACTAGCACTCAAGACATAACCCATTTGGTAACCTCTGTCCCTAAATCTATCGATAAGGTCATCCCTATACTGCACATAACTATCAGGCTTGGAACAAATACGTTTCATTCTGAGAAATTGGGACTTAGGCATATTTCTACAGATGTGAGGTGGATGAAAGCTGGAGGCATGGAGAAGGGCTATCCATCAGGTGACATAAGGGTTTACACCTAACCTCTTGAGCTTATTAACAATACCCAAGCGGGGTATTATATAAAATGCCTTGGCCAGGTCAAGGTTGGCAGTGTGAACTGCTTTTCACTCATCCATTATTTTGGTGACCTTTTCAAATAATTCCACCCGGTTCAGTAGGCATGACTTGCCTTTGACAAAACCAAATTGGGTTGGGTCCAATTCTTTCCACAGCTTTGAATATGACACTAGTGAGACTTATGGGTCTGTACTTTCCTGAGTGGGTAGATGGCTCATCTATGTGCAGAGGAATGACTGTTGCTGTTCTCCATTCATAGGTTCCTAGGTGAATACTAGGCTAACTACCCTGGAGGACCACTTAAGCCTGGCCAATAATCTTAGATTAGAATCAAACCCTGTACCTTGTATTTATAAAGTGAGCATCTTCACCATTATGCCAAACCTTCCCTTCAAGATGCATGAAGCCTGTTTGGTGGCTACAGCTAAACAACGATTCCAGATGGCCTGATAGGTCATGTTCCATGCTATTTAGAAGGCATCCGGATATGGTCTCGGCCCAGTTAATACTGGGATAACTAAAGTCACCCATGAATGTGGTATTGGGTTGGATAGTGTGTATTTCCAATAAGCTTAACATGTTATCGGTTTCCTGAGTCATACAGGAGGACCTACAGCTTGCAAGGAAGTGGCATGAGATTTTGCCTATGGTGATTTGAATGTGGAAAAGCTCAACCGCATTGCCCTGTTTGACCAGACTTGAAGTATATTTCCTTCTGATGTAAATTAAGACACCTCCACTTTCAGTCCCTGTCTGTGTAGTAGTTGGTTTAAATGTGGAAGTCACAAAATAAAAAGCAAATGACCAGGTAGCATGAGACTCAATCAAGGAAACTTTAATATGAGATAACAGTTAAAAACCACGGTTAAGAGCTTTTGTCAATAATCAGAACCATTGAATAACAAGACCAATGCGACCAACAAAATTCAGGACACACCCCCAGTGAAAACACCAATCACTAACTAAATTGTAGATTGGTTGGCCAATGATAAATGGGTCAAATAAAAAGCCTGCAGATATGCTTAAAATCATAAATGGATTGTAAACAATGATAGTACTAATATGTGTTCAAACTTAAAAATAGTGAAAACATATTTATAGTTTAGATGCTCTGTTTTTAGTTCGCTGGAAAAAGAAATGGCATCGTTGTGGCTATGAAAACAAATGGTAACCAACCAGAGCTGCCAGATCATTTTCTGGTATAACATAGGTTCATAAGTTCATAGGTTGGTACTAGGCTATCGGCCCTAGGGCCTATACAAGCCTAGCCATAACAATTCCCTGGCTATTTCTTCCCACACTATTTACTTCCCTGGACCCCTGTCTAGCAGGGCGACTGACGTGATCCCCGGGGTGAATTTCCTTTCTCCCATCCAATCATCAAGGTTCTTTTTGAATAGGGCCAAAGAGGTGCTCTGCCTGACATGTATGGGCAGTCTATTCCAGAGTCTGGGGAGTCTCTGGGTCAGGAACCTATCCCTCCAGCATGTTTTATTTATTGTGATGACAAGATTTAGATCCTTGGAGCATGTGGCTCTGAGGGATTGGGATTTCTTTAAGTGTAGCTTGTCCAACAGCTCTGGGTTTGACAAGGCCTTGTATGTTAAGCAGAGATCACCTAGGAGTAGACATGTGACAGAGTATAGCTGGGGGTTTTTAAGATGGTCAGCATAGGGCATCTGCTTTAGGCCTGTGATTGTTTTAGTGAGGTATTTCTGCGGCCTTTCTAGTTGTTGCAGATGTCTTGAGAGGTACATACCAAATGGGGTGTTGTATTCTATAATGGGTCTAATGAGGGATGAGTACAGTGGGACAGACTGTTGTTCTATTCCCCTGTGAAGAGACTTGTATCAATTTGTTCAAGCACAGTGAATTTAAATTTATCACAGTTGACACATGTCAGTTCACGTCTAGCCATAGCACTATTGTTGTCATTTTAATAATACTGTACATGTGTTGGCAAATCCTCTTATTCAGTGCATTATTAGTTTTACTGATGTAAAAGGCAGGACACGACACATAACCAAGTCAGGTAACCAACTTTGTTTGAACAACAATTAAATCTACCACTAACTGCCAATTTACTAATCTGGTCCCATAACCTTCCACCATATCTAAACCAATGAAAAAGCATTGGTGGCAACGGCCACGTTTAAAAGTCTAAGAGAAACCACTCATGAATATCTTCCTGGTGTTTTCTAAAATAACAGAAAAAAGTGTACCTGGAACCATAATAGTAAAAAGTATGTTTAATTGATTATCCACCAAGTTGCTAAAATCAGTTCAGTGAAAGGACATGCAAATGCTAAAAACTCAAGAGTCCAAACTGCACTTTGACTAAACCAATCTTAGCAACTTGGTGGATAACCAATTAAACATACGTTTACTGTTCGTGGTTCCAGGTAAATTTTTTTCTACCATTTTTTTTAATTACTCTTTTTTAATCTCCAATATATACCAACCTAAGGCAATGTGATCTAAACAAGCTAGAGACCTGCTATAACAAAATCGCCAAATTCGCCACAGGGGCATCCTACCATAGTCATCACTGTCTCTCACTTGCTGAACTGGGCTGGCTTGAACTCCCTCACCTCCTTCAATGGTATCAACTCTCACTCGGCCACAAACTAGTAAACCATCCACTAAATGTCCCATCCCTCCAGAATCTACTCCAACCCTATTGCACCACCAGACCACTAAGATCCAGCAACAAAAATCACTTGCAGATCACTAAAGCCAATAACTCTCTGCTGGAGAAGCACTATTCTCTTGCACCACAGCCAAATTATGGAACTCCCTCCCACCCACAATTACCTCCATACCATCATGCACCCACTTCAAAACTTTACTAAAAGCGCACCTAAAAACATGCCGGCTATGCCCTTGCAACTCCCATCACCCACCCCATCCAACCACTACCTTTCTTTCCACTCCACTAACTACCTTGATTATAGCAAGCTCAGATGCTCATAAGCCTAGTACTTATTATACAGCAGGAACTTCTTATTGTAACATTTGTTAATGTCTGTTATGTACTTCACAGACAAAGATTCTAGTTGTGTACTGATGCACTATGTTCTTTATCTGTAAATATGTTGTAAGTAATTGCTATGTAACTTATTAATCGCTATGTAATCCAGTGTAACTACTGTCTGTTTATTTTAACTGTGGAGCTTTTCTCCCCGGGCCTCCGCTGAAAATGGACCTATGTTCAGTCGGACACTCCCGGTCAACAAATATAAATAAATAAATAAATAAATAAATAAATTACCTTATTTGTACCAGACTTGTCACTACATTGATACTGATTTGTTTTATTGGGTTTTCTAAAATGCTCTTAATATTTGATCGATTTTTGAAAGTAAATGTGGGGTTGGTTGAAACACATTTTCAAAGCGTGTGTAAGTCATTGCAGGTGTGCTCGCCGTGGTTTTAAACCATGCCTTAGCGACTGCACAGATGTCAGCATTCTCTAGGGTGTGGAATTTCTTATTTAAACTTCTAGCATTGAGCAGTAATATCTTTAGATTTTCTTGTTTTTGACTTGCTGTGTCACAGGTACTTTCAGCTTGGCATTTCCTAAAAAGGCACTATGGGGAGGACATGTTTTAGCTAATATTTGAATGCCTTGAGGGGAGAGGTGCAGACCATCTCTGGCAAAGCACCATTGTCTGGTGACCATATACTTCCATGCTGACAAATAATGCACCCCCTTAGAATGATCCCCAGAAACTAATCTAATCATTACAGTCAGTCATCTTCTGTTCATATTGTGGCATCATCCTTGGACAAAGTAAAATGCTACTCAATGCTAGGCTCACACAAACCTGAAACATATTCTAAGAACTCCATGACACCTCTCATCACATAGTCTATGGAGGCATATCCCAGGTAATTTACAATGATAAGGCCTATGACAGAGTCATACTGGTACTTGTGGTCCAATGACCTGAGTGTGTGTGCAATGTGGCAGATCCTGGCCTCTGATAAGCAGCTGATTGTGACTTTCTCCTTACCCAGCTTGGTGAGAGGGACATCATTGTGTCTCATAATGGAGTCTCCAATGTCTAGAATGTTGGACTGTATGGTGGTATGCCTAAAGCAGAAAATGTTTTTATCATTGGTACTTAACTTCAAGAAGATGTTCACTAATCCTTATTTTGAAACCATGGGGTGTTTTACAAATATTTAAAAAAAACTTCAATGCCATACTCCTTAATACTCATCCCACTCTGTAGCAGACATGACTGTAAATATCTTAGTGTCATTAGTAAAAAAAAAATCTGTTCTATCTTGTTATTCTTGCAATGGACAAAGGAACAACAAGAAAACATTCACTAAGTTAGAGAAAGGAGGCATCCATTACAGTCTATTTACCACACTTTCCTCTGAACTAAAAGCAAACCACTTTCTGTTTGGAAGGACCTATCCACAGCTTCATGTGGTTACTCCTTCTTATCACCTGTTGACAGTTATCTGAAATATAAGCCTGAAATGTAAAGTCATTTAACAATAAATATAAATATTTATTAAAAACTTCAGTGATAACACAATCTTAAAAGTACCTGATAAAATAACCCTGTCATCTGGCACCTGTACTCCTATGTTTTTTTTTTTGTAATTGGGGACTCCCATTTACAGTTCTCAGAATTATAATAAAGAGACTTTTATAATGATGCTTTTATGTAATTTAATGGCATATTTAATATTCTGCATTGTAAAATATTCATTTAGCAGTCTTGCTTTTTTACCACCTGCAGACCAGCACTATAACTTCCTCCATTTTACTTAGCCACAAGCTCCTTTTCCTGTTTTACTTGATTTCTTTCTGTTTTTGTAAAAGGTTCTATCTTCTTCTGAAAAGGGCAAATAAAAATTATACCAACCACAGCTGGAGGGTCTCCCCACACTTGGAAGCTGTGTTATTTCTCCTGTAAAACCTACACTGGAATGCATTACTGTACTTATCAAATGGGCTATCTCAACTCATTCAAGCCTAAATCACTTTTTTTGTATAATTCCAGTTAACACCACATAGCCCCTTATGGTGTCCAAACCTTTTTTGTGTCTGGCTTCTTTAACTAAGTGAGTTACTTGCTAATAACAAGCAACATTAGAAACAGCAAGGACTAATCAACAAAATGACACAAAGTCTGTTAGTCTAGGATGTCCTGCACTAGACAACATTAATCCCTGTTCACCAGTTATAATTCATATTTTCATATTTATGTTTTTATTTTCATAACCGAGAGACCTACATGTCACTGAGTGATATTGTGTGAAATGCCATTGTGGGAGAGAGGAAAATTTATTGTCAGTGCCCATTTATATCACACTATACCGGAAATACTGCTAGTTGTTTGCTAGTAGTTACAAAAATAAACATTATTTCCATATGTAATTAATACTTCAAAAACAAGTGACTTATCAACTATTGCATGGAATCAGTTGAAACCTTAGATGTTGATGAAGGAAATTGTTGCGTCACTCATCCTTCTATAATACAGATGACAAGCAGGCAGGGTATTTCATTTAGATGCTTTAATACATAGAAACACATCAGGATGGATAGCAGCATCATAAAATACAAACAAACTGGTTAACAGACAGACCTTACATACATACATGCTTACAGCTCAACAGCTTACTACAAAATGGCAGTCAGGCTCACACTTGCTCAGTATTTATACATTTGTGCAAGCCCTTAGATAGCTTCTTAATGATACATACACACACAATGGTCTACATCCTCCCTCTTAAAAAGATTGCCCTTAGTAAAAATAATGCTGTAGTTAGACATCCATTATGATAGACATTAAAAACAAAACACAATATTCATGTCCAAGTTGCCTTGTATCTGCTACAGGGTACAGAGATATGACCATATCTCGTAACATAACAATCTAGACTAAATTTAGCAACAGGGACAGTCTTCGATGAACAACTTGTATCAGGAACTTCTGGATTAGTCACAGGAATAGGAATATTCTCTGGAACTTCCTTTAGAATTGGAACACCAAACAACTCACTCTGAGATAAAGAGTCTTTCTCACAGGCTGTGCTGTGGTACAGGCTCGGACATCGGTGTTAAATTCTTCAGATTCTGCCTAAAGTCTGCTCCTTGTGATTCCACAATGTACAATCTTGGCTCAATGCTCTTCACGACTCCAGTCCAATCATAACCTCTGGACATTTGCATCCTTACCACTTCTCCTTCTCGTAATAGATTGAGTAGTTTGCTGGTTTTATCATAGTAGGACTTCTGGGTTAAATGCTTCTCCAACAAATTGGTTTTCACTGACCTGTTTTGCTTAACACATGGAACCAACAACTGACTGCTGATTGGTAATATGGTTCTGGTTTTCTCAACAGAAGTCTCTGGGCAGGTGAACCAAGATGTTCAGCACAATGAACATTTCTGAGATTCAAGAGATTCAAGAAAACATCACTATTAGCTCGTTTTGACTTCTCTAGTAACTGTTTTGCACTTTGAACTGCACCAAACCATGCCAAACCATTTGACTGCGGGTACTCGGGGTTACGTGTGACTTGAGTAAAGTCCCATTCTTCAGCAAATCTTTTGAGCTGTTGCATTGTAAACTGTGTGCCATTGTCAGAAATAACTGTGTGTGGACTACCATGTAATGAAAAATGACACCATCTTAGTAATGACAGTACTGTATGCTAGGTTAGGAAGTAGGTCAATCTTGAACCAATTACAGTAAGAATCCACTAACACCAAATAATGTTGACCATTCCACTCAAAAATGTTGGTGGCTACTGTCGACCGAGGTAGTTCCAGAATCTGGTTTAGCTGAAGTGGTTCCTTCTGTTGATGTGGCTTAGTACTATTACACACGGAACAAGATGAAAGTCCAGTGACATAGAAGGCCAAAATACTAGACCTCTCACCCTTCTTTTGGTAGAGTTGGTTTCTGGGTGACCACAGTGCAAGACAGTAATGTACTCTGATTTCAAGGACTTAGGAACAATGACTTTCGGACCTTTCATAATGACACCATGGTCAGACATAATCTCACATCTGTATGGAAAATAAGGTTGCACTTCTTGAGGTAAACTAGACTGCTTTTACGGTCATCCTTGATTGATAAAGTGGTTGAGCCTTTATAAAACTGGATCTGTGGCTGTGTGATCTTAACTCAAGACGTGTGGAAGAAAAACATTGCACTTCCATGACTTCAAAATCAAGATTCTCATTCTCGTGCTGTTCAGTGGTGTTTATGGGTGATATGGATAATGTATCAGCAAGATAAAGATGTTTGCCTTTCTTGAAGACAAGATTGAAATTATACTTTTGCAATCTCAGCATCAAACGTTGCAGTCTGGCTGCAGCTGAATGCATAGGCTTTCTCAAGACAGTGACTAGAGGTTGGTAGTCTGTTTCAATCTGGATAGGTCTACCATAAACATAATCATGGAACTTTGAACATGCAAACACAATTGCCAAAAGCTCTTTCTCAATCTGGGCATACTGCATTTCATTTTGGATAAGAGTTCTCAGTGCATAAGCAACAGGTTGATCCTCTTTTAGGATGACTGCACCAAGACCAAATTTTGAAGCAGCACAGGAAAGTGTAACAGGTTTGTGAACATCATAGTATCTGAGAGTTGGTGGACTAGCAATTCTCTGTTTCAGGACATCAAATTCTATTTGGTGTTGCTCTAATCAAGACCATGATACATCTTTACGTTTCAGCTCTCTGAGTGGTGCTGAAAGTTGGCTCAAGTCTGGAATGAACTTGCCTAGCTAGTTAATGATGCCAAGAAAACATTGCTGGGCTTGTGCATTGTCTAGAGCTAGCATCTCAAGAATGGCTGTTTGCTTTGAAGGGTTTGGTCATAGGCCTGAACTAGTAAATAAATGACCAACATAAGTAACCTCTTGAAGTCTGAGTTTGCATTTCTGTGGATTGAGCTTAAGATTCACTTGACGTGCTCTTTCCAGAACTTTTCTGAGGCTTCTGTCATGCTCTGCTTCACCATTATCTCCTACTAGTATGCCATCTACTATAACAGCACAAGAATAGCAAGAAAAAAGTTGCTCCACTGCATGTTGAAAGACTTCACTTGCAGAATTTATCCCAAATGGCATTTTCAAAAATCTGTACCTTCCAGAGTACTAAAAGCAGTGAGCAATGAGGATTTTTTTTTCTCAAGCTGAATTTGCCAAAATGAACTCTTTGCATCTAAGACAGAAAAAGCTGTGGCATCTGGCATCAAGGCTGCAACTTCCACGACTGTCAGCATTGGATGTTGAGGTCTTTTTAGTGCTTTGTTTAAATCTTGTGGATCAATACATATTCTGATGTCATCTGAGCTTTTGTTGTGAGCTACCACCATGGAAGATACCCATTCAGTCGTAGGTGCAACTGGACAAATCACACCTTGTTGCACCATTTTATATAGCTCGGCTTTGACTCTGTCCTGCATGGCTATCGGAACTTTTCAAGCTGGCCTGATAACAGGACTGATTTCTGGGTCTAACTTCATGGACTACACAACTGGAAGCCTCCTTAATTTGTCTTCGAAAAGATCAGCATGGGTGGAAAAAATGTAGTGGGTGAAATTAGAGTAGTGGTCTTTTAAGTTAACATGGTGGACTTCTTTATTAAATGAAAGTAGTCCCATTTTCAAACTGTCTCTGAGTCCTAACAATGTCTGGACATGCCTCTTGACCATATAAAATAATAATGTTGAAACACGGGTGCCCAAGTAGGAAGGTAGCTCGAATAAGTCATAACATCTTCCAGCTGAGTAACATGAAAGCACTACTGAGCCTTCAGTCTGAATTTCTTCACCTCCATAAGCAACAAGCTTTGCATACCTTGCCAAATCAAGCCTTTCACCATGACACACTCTAGAAAATGTTTCTGCTGACATAACATTACACTTGGAACCTGTGTCATCTTGGAGCTCTATGGGTTTTCCATTTATCTGAACAGCATAAAATACTTCATTTTTGCCCTTAAATCTACTGCATTAACTGTTTCATGAAACACTGACACACCATCAACATAGAGAGGAGGGTTGCAGCTTTCTAATTGCTAAACTTGTTAATTAAAATGTTCCCTCAATTAAAGAATGCGAGCTTTTGATTTGCAAAACCTTTTGAAATTATTCCACTTAATGAATTTCTGGCACTGCTGACCAAAAGCTAAACATTTTTCCTTTTTAGATTCATGACTTCCACTACAGTTATGACAGTTGGCAATAAAACTAGGTTGGGGCCCATGCTTTGAGTTTGCAGACTCACTCTTATGCTTCACTGAGACTGTGCTGACTCTGGAACTTGCTGAAAGCTCTGGGATTTACCAGTGAGTGCTGCAGGGGTTACAGTTGCTGCCATGTGCTTGGGCCTATTTCTTTTAACCACGTGCTGCATACTATCAACATGAGCTTTATCACTGTGTCTTCTAGAGCTATTCTCATTTGTAAGCATATTTGTGTGCTTTTCTGTGAGCTCGTATATCTGACAAATCTCAATGGCCTTAGTCAAAGTTAAATCACTGTCATGCAGCAACATCTTTCTCACAGCATCATCTTTAACACCACACATAAGTCTATCTTTTATCAGCTCCTCCCTTAAATCACTAAATCTACATGTTTTAGCCTTATTTCTCAGGTCAGTTATATATACTGCAAAAGTTTCAACAGGTTTTTTGATTCCTTGTATAAAATAAGTGCCTTTCCATTGTAACATTTGTCTGGAGGTTACACACTTTTCTGAATTTATGTTTTAAGCACTCAAGGTCCTCCTTTGACTCAGCTGGTACAATATGACTGTTTTCATTTTTTCCTGCACAGAAAGCAGGTGCATACACAAATGAATGCTCCCTTTCAATGACTTCTGACCAGCTAAATTAAGCAGAATAAATGCCTTTGTATAGTCATCTTTATCAGAAAATGCAGCCTGTATGAAAATGTTGTACTCTTTGTACAGTTCTCAGCAATATTACTGTCCAACAAAAGTGCACTGGGTTTTTGAAATCTTTCTGCCATGCCCACAAAGTATGTACAAACACATTGAAAATATGGCCCTTATAATTATGTATGAACAAACGGTTCTGTCAGCTTGTAATAACATTCAAATGCACAATAAACTCTTCAAAATACTGTATTTTGTGAAATATGTTCTGTAATGTATGTGTCTTGCAGAATAACTTTACTATAATACTGTACAAGCATGCGAACACTTCATACACTTCTGATAAAGCAGATATATTTGACTAATAGGAAAATACATGCTTATCAAAAATGTGGTTGTTTCCTCTTATTTTATGCATTTTATGCAATTTAGACTATTTCAAACATTTTCTGTAGTAATTCAAATATTTTTATCAATATCAGACATATCACTTTATGTGAATATCATTTAGAGCTTTCTGTATGCCTTGTTTCATATTTTGTGAATAAAAAATAGTGCTGAGCAAGTTTTGACATCTGAAATTCGTTTCTGACTTGTTTTGCAAAGTATACGTACAGTAGGGACAATTCACTCCTGTACATTCCTCAAGTTTCAACCAAGTGTCTCCCAAACTCTAACTGAAGAATTTGGATTTCATCCTGGCTTCAAGTTGTTTTAGACATCCCACTTCTGACACCATGTCACCCGTCCTTCTCTAACATAGATGACAAGCAGGTGGGGTATTTCATTTAGATGCTTTAATAAATAGAAACTCATCAGGATGGATAACAGCATCATAAAATACAAGCAAACTGGTTAATAGCCAGACCTTACATACATACATGCTTACATCTCAACAGCTTACTACAAAATGGCAGTCAGGTTCACATGTGCTCAGTATTTATACACTTGTGCAAGCCCTTGGATAGCTTCTTAAAAGCAGATACACACACACTGATCTACAGAAATTATCACTGATATTTGCACTATAAGTTGCACATCTTTAGAAATATTTAGTGTTAGTTATATTACTAATTATACCCTCAGGCATATGTTTTCATATTTTTTGTAAATATCTCAATAAACATGGACTCAGAAATGAATTTCTTACTGTCAAGTGAAAGCTTATGTCAAGTTAATAAAAGTGTTCTTAGACTATTTCTCTAGGTTGTGCAGTCTCCATGATATGAAGATTTGTTTGTGAAAGTTTAGGGAAAAAAGCTAGCATATTTCTTGAGTGCATTATAATATGTTAAAGTTTAATAGAAAGACTATGAATACATTGACTATTATCACTGTAAAGAATATATCTACTAATAGCACTGCTATTTTGAACAGTTTTAGCAGGTTTTATTTTTTATAAAGTATTTACACTTACTTATCTTATGCTTTTTAAGCTGATTTTTGCAGAAAATGCTCTGGAATGCAAGGAAGTGTTTAAGCTGTTAAGAGGTAAGACATTCCATACCACTTAGCTAGCAATAACTGAACACATTAACACCTATTTGCATATATACATGTACATATATGTGTGTGTGTGTGTGTGTGTGTGTGTGTGTGTGTGTGTGTGTGTGTATTTCTATGTACAATAGTTGTTCTGTGGTATAAGGTATGTAGCTGTTGCTTGTGGAAGTATTTTATATCCAATATATAATTTATGTAAATATTTAATAATGTCTTTAAATGCACGCACACAAATACATAAATGTAAACACAGATAAATGCAGAGGCACAGACACAGTCTCTCACACACACATGCAGACACAGACACATACAAAGACAAACAGTTGCATAAGTACAGGTTTTACAGCTCACAGACATTACACAGAAAGACACATACACACATCCCCAGAAATTATAGCCACTTGACTGGCTATTTACATCTCAGATTTCTGATTATAATTGATTTCAGCTCACTGCTATGTGGATGTCTACAATGCCAACTTTTACAACTCCCCGTGCAGATACATCCTTGTAACTGCTGCTGTTACTTCTGTTTTACTTGTTTTTATGCTCTCTAAATGCACCTTTTTAACAGCCACAGTTAGTGAGCAAAAAATAAATTGTGGCTACAGCAAAAGATTTCAGCCATGACACATGGATTTTGTGCCATGAATATGTGCACTTGTTTCTTACCAAGCTATACAGGAACATTAATTCACCCATTTGGAATGTGAAGTTGAGCAGTGGGGTTCACCAGTTCTCCAAGCCTAGTTTCTAAAGCTAAATAATGACTGCATTTGTTTCTTTTTCTCCCAACAGATCACAATGCAGTTACTTTTCTATTTTTGGCTAATCCAAATGTTATTTTCTTTATTCACCCTAGCATAAATTGTCTTTTATAATCATTTTAGTATATTATATTCAGCCGATTATTCATGTCTCTCATTTTCTAATGATGTGTTTTCCTTTTTATTTTATTAATTTATTAACTGGGTGAACCCACTAAGCAGAAGCCATTTTTCAAGGGTAACATAGAAACACTGCCTGGATAAGTGACTTCTTAATTGGATGCACAAAGTAAATGGAGTTCACAGGAATCAAAATGTATCATTATCAGCTTATAACCTTAATCCTCTGTGCTAAGTGCCAGACTGCAAGATGATAATGTATTCTCACCGAACAATATACACTATTTAACGTATAATGAAATAACTAAAATCACAAACATGTGGAAAAAGTACTGCAGAAAGTAAATGATCAATTAGGTTTCTAAAGTAAAAAGGACATATACAGAAAATCTGTTCTGGAAAACCTTTATGCAAACAATTGTTACTAGACACACAGCATGTATAAAAGGGCAAGATTCATTACATAAAAAATGTAAAAATTGGACACAAAACACAATTATAGCTTATTGAATCCTCACCAATAAGGACACACAAACAGATATACACACACTTTCTGGGTAAAAATAGTTCATTACGACTCCTGATTAAATACTTGTTTTTACTTTAAGGTATGCACCTTTACTGGAGTGAAAAAAAAAGAACATAATTATGTATATCAAGATTGTGATGCAATTGGATATGCCAAAATTATGTGTGTGTGTGTGAGTGTGTATGTGTGTGTGTGTGTGTGTGTGTGTGTGAGACACATTTATAACAGAGAGAGCAATTAGCTATGTGTAGCAATAAAACAAAGTAGGATAAATCATTTAAATCAACAGCATTCTATCAGTGGTGAAGACACACAGGTTTCACAGGTTTTTCACTGCCACAGATATGTATTAATTTAGACAACCACAGCAATGTTTACAGCATCAGCCAAAGAAAAGGGGGAGATACCAAGAATTCTAAACAGGGCATAAGATACATCATTCAATTAGATGATGTTACTTTCTTTGTAACATATCAGCTTCGACTATTAATCTTAGGGAACTGCAGCCTTCACCTATTTAAACAATTACGAAACGTGACGTATGAACTGCACTCTCCTGGCTTCTTTCTGCTTCACTAGAAACATCCTATTTGCAGTTTCAGAGGATTCCTAAAGGACATATTTAAATATTTGTATGATGCTATCTATTTCTGCTTTATACTTACAAAGTCTTATCAACTACATCAGCAGAAATAAGAATTGTAAACCCACACTCATGTATCACTCTGACAGTTCTCTGTCAGCCAACAAACAATCAAGGAAAAAAGACCAAGTTCAGCAATAATAATTTATGGACATAACCAAAATTCATAACTTCAAAACACAAGACTAGTGATTGCTATATCACAGAATGTACAATGATTTCTAATTAAGTTTAAATTATGGTAAATTAAATATTTATACTACAGATTGGGCACACTTTAACTAAAGTGCACTAAAACAGCATTCAAGTCGAACATAGTATGCAGCACACAAGGTCAATATTTTAAAAGTAAGGGAGTCAGTACTATGGATAAAGATTTAGTCAACAGTAGTGTTACTGTTGTAATGCAGGACTAGTCTACATCTCTCTCTGTACCTCTCTACACAAGCACATACACAGACATAAGATATGTAAATAACTCCTAAAAGATGTTCAAGAGTTTAACTCTATCATTTTAGAATACTCGCTGCCCTTTTTTTTTTACTCATTCAGAACTTTAAAGCCAAACCCCAACAGCTATAGATATTACAAGTTTCACCTCTTTTTATAATCTCATCTGTATATGCAAGTGGTTAATTTTGGCCATTCTCCAAGAAATCTCAACTTACAAAGCAACTTGTCCTCAATATTAGAATGACTGCAATATATCCCAAACAACAATCAACACAAAGGGGAAAAATGTAATACGGAAAAGCCAAAAAGCTAACAGCAAACATAATGACTCCAGATAAATCAGAACTTTTACTGTATAACACCTAAAACTTAATTTCAAGGAGGCCCATGTGATATATGCAAATTAGCCATTAAAGACATTCTAGTGTTAATTCTTTGGTTTCTGAATGCTCACCGATTTTGCTTCCTTCAAATGAGGTTATATCTGGCGTCCTTCTCTTTGTCAGCTTTTTGTTCTGCATTACCATTATACATTTTATTTTGACTGTTGTTTGGGATTTTTGTAGTCAACCTAACTTGGAAGACATCAAGTTACTTTATAACCTTCATGATGGTCATCCACATCTGTAAGTGGATGAAAAGATAAGCCAAACTGTCTCTGCAAGAGGAAAACTGAGGAAGGTTTTAGGGATGATACTGCTGTCCTGAAGGAAGACTGCAGTACTCTTGCTATTGCTGATTTCTCCTACCCTTAGATACATGACAGTACTTAAAGTGATCATGTTGGTTCCTTACAAATGGCTGGTTGTATTCTTGCAGTTGGTCATGCCAAAACTATCACAGACTCTGAGGCATCCTAAAAAATGGGTGCTGCAAAGTTGGAAATCTGACAGTGAAAGGAGTTTTGCTTTTATATTTCATGCTCTCCAGGTGAGCTTTTATATTTGGATCAAAACAGCAGACTACTCATCAAAGGGGCAGTGGAAAAGATTGCCTTGATGTTCTTGGCTAAGTCAGACAGTCAGGTATGAAAATAGTGGCAGCATTGCCTGCTGTCCTAGCTGCACCAATATTTGAGTTTTGTGCAAATCTTATAATGATGCTGGCAACAGAAGACAGTCGCCTATCAGTGAATACAATTTAAATTTAATGGTAGTTCTTTTAGTGACTGGCTCATTTCATCAACGGGGTTTTGCTGGAACTTTACCATATGATTGAAGTCTGAGTGTATGTAAATGTGTTTTCCAGATCTATCCATTCCTTATTCAGGGAATGTTTAACAAAACACTGCAAGTGCTGCAGACTTTTTAAGGGAAGCTAGATTAACAATGAAATCTGGTTTAGGAGTCTCAATCTGGTAGGCTCAATCTATGAGAAGCTAGAGAATCTTGCTGGTTTCCTCAGAACAAAAAACACACTGTTGAGATTGCCCAATGCACATCTGACTACACGTCAAATCAATATGTCCACAGACAGGACCCTCCAGGAAGAATGTTGGAAGGTCTGAAAGGCCTCATCCTGGATCCCTTGGGGAGAAGTTCTAGGGTTGGTAGACCATCCCCCTCTCATTCTTATCATCTGATGTACTTCCCCAAATTTAAGGTCATACTTGGAGAGGAGATTATGTGATTTCTTTATCATCAACATCTGTGATGGGGGAACTCTAGAGTAGATTTCATGTGCTTCCTCTTGCTTATATGAATCTTTTCTTTTACATTTGATCAAAAAAATCACATGGTGACAGGTCAAAAGATCTTGAAGAACAGAGATTAGATCCAGATGTCTCAGCAAAAGTCTTTTGTATACTGGTCGGATGTTTGGGTCACCTAGGTGGGGAATCCCACAGGTTATGAATAATACAACATCAGAATAGGAGGACATCATACATTCGATCCAGATGTCTCAGAATGGTTCTAGAAGAAGTTCCAATGCCTCTATGTCCTGCTGATTAAAACAGTGGATGGCTGAAGATCCTTACAAGGAAGTACCTATTGCTGAAGCCAAAGTTGTTATAGGTACTGGCATTGAAGGCAGCATATACAGTACATCCAGCATTGACAATACAGCTCTCAAGGCTAACAGTACTGGCCCCTGCTACCAAATGTCAAAACCAGTTGAGGTCAATGATAACAAAATGTTAGTTGGTGGCATATACAGCCTGTAATGCTTGATCCTTGACAAAAGGAATTTCATGCCTGTTGATACCTGGCCTAACATCAACAGCCTTGACACTGAAGGTTGGAATGCTGACATGTCTGATATTGGTATCAGTGCAATAACACTGGTGCTGAGTTCAGTCATGATGGGCTCACCCCAAACCCTGGGTCTAAAGTGCATCCAGATATCAACAGCATTGCCATCAAGGCTGCCAACATTGTAGGAGATGCCTCTAAGGTTGTGATCCAAAAACTGTCCACAGCTAATGTATGCAAGTCTGTCAACTCTGACAACGGTGCTCAAGTTGTTAGCCTTTAGCCTCCTTGGGACTGGAGGCAAGTAAGGAAACCAGAAGATTTTATTGAAATTGTAGGTACAAACAAAATGTCTTCACATAAATACCAGATGGAGCAGGCACAAAGGACATCTTTTGCTGAACCTTCAATAAAGTCTCCATCAATGTTTCATGTTCAATCTCTGGTGAAGACACTGAATATAAACTAAAAGATTTTGCTGAAGATGGTCTTGTTCCTAAAACATTGCACCCCACAGAATCAGACAAAGTGACAGTTTTACCTTCAATCAGTTTAACAGAAAATTGTTGTACTAATACCTTGAATGGCAGCTCAGAGACACTAGCAGTAGAATGAGGGAAACTCAGCTTTTCTTCCACTTCAGTTTTTTTAGGTTGAAAATCAAGAGCTTTCCACAGCAACACCATGTGTTATTACATACTGAAGACTCAGGTATATCTGAGGTCCTTCTGTTAAGACATTTTTTTGTGTTTTTTTCTGTGTTGGCATTATACCCTTTATTTTGGTTGTTGTTTGGGACACTTTATAGTCACCCTAATTTGGAAGACATCAAGCTGCTTTATATGCTGAGATGTCTCTGAGAATGGCAAAACTAACCAGGTATGGTATACTAAAGAGGCCAAAAAAGGACAAAACTTATCATATATCTACAGCTAGAGGGGTTTGGCTTTAAAGGTCTGAATGCATCATTAACAATTAAAAAAGTAGAAAAAAGCCAGTGATGACAGGAAGGGTGTATTTATTAGTGCTAAGAATATACCTTTACCAAGTCTGCCTTTGTGTCACAGAGGGAGGAACTCTGACTGCAACTCAGGTAAGTATGCTTCGATAAGCAGGTCTGGTAATAAATGAGTCAGACAGAGAAGTCAAGGAGTGAAAAAGCTTGAACTGCTTGCTTCTCCTGGGGGGTAGGAGATGCATGTGTATACCTGAGGACACACTAGAATTATGTGATTTCTCTTGTGGAGACTGGGGAAACCATCTCCTGTATTTCAGTGTTAGTGGGTGGGGCGATTAGCTGGCCATATCACTCACAAATGCAAGGAACAAGGAAACAAGCAGCACAACAGCCCATTGTGCTCCCCCCTTTTCTTGCACAGTCAAATGTGTAGGATATAGGGCAGCAAAAATGCAAAATCCTCAAACCACCCCATTACCTCTCTACATGATGGCTCTCTTTCAGTGGGATCTTGTCCTTGGTGATACAGGCAACAAATGGGTCAAGTGACTGAGGAAATTTGATAATCGGCAGGCAGTGGGGGCAAATTAGAGTAAAAAAAGAGGATACCTTTGCCAATTACATATCTGTTTTGGTGACAGAAAAGCAGCAAGTCTTTGTTGACCAGAATGGTAGTTTGCTAACTCTGGCCCTTTTAAAAAGTGATAGTGAAAACCCAAATATTGATAAGGACAGACGCCTAGATAACAAAAGTTACTTGTACTCTAGTTTGTCATGATTATTACGCAGGATGTGCCAGTCATGGGGTGAGGTACTGATATGAGTTTTGGTGGGTTCTAAGCATAACAGTTTTTGTTTTATTTGTGTTTAGTAGCAGGTAGATTTTTATAACCAGACGGATGGGTCTGATGAAGTTTACACTGTTTAAACAAAAGCACTTACGTGTGTTATTTTTACATTAAAGATTCAGAATTATATGCTGCTTTTGGAATTTAGTGTTTGTGGAACCTAAATCTTAGTAAATTGTTTTGTTGTTTTAAGTGCACTTGTTTAAGTATTAATTAGAATAAAAGTGGAATTATGTTCTTTAGCCAATCTGATCCCCAGGCAAAAAAATATTTTGGGCTCTTAGTGTCAGAATTAATAACATCATGTTTAAAGTAATTCCCATCCTTTGGGATACCTTTAAGAATACCAGTGGTGACAGGTGTATCTGACTGGGCCAAAGGCTCATAGAAGCCTCAATATCTGGGTCTTATAATCAGTCAATTTATGACACTATTAGAAAATGTGCATCTAGATATTTCATGTGTAAGCACTAGTCAGTTAGCCCACAGGTTATTACAAGCCCCCATTATGCTTCAAGGAGAGAAACACAAGATAGATGGGGGAAGAACTTGAGGCTGCACATACAATTACCTAGGTTTACCATGAAGGTGGCAAGGATGTCAATCTGCTTGTCATGTACTGGACATGTTGGGATATCAATTTATCATATCAACATACCTTATTTATCTGTTGATGAAGATGCAGTTCCTTAAAACGAGTATTTGAAGAACCATTTTAACATATAATTTAATGATTAAAGCCACCATCAAATATCTGCTTGAGACAGGCCAGTGGATCCAGGATATTAACAGAATGAAGATGAAGGTGTCATTTTTTTTGCCAACATGAATAATCTCTTCCATTAGAAGACACAGATAAGCTTAACAGAAATATTCCTTGACACCATTGGGACCTTGATATCCCCTTGGGAAGATCTGATGACACAAAAGAAAAGCAGTCAGTTGTCTTGCCAATTTACAGAAGCCTCTGTTGCTTCTAAAATAATCATAATGGGCATATCAACATTCATACATAGACAGAGCTCATATACATTTGTTAACATGAAATTGTGTAAATAAACATGCCATAACATATAGTATTTGTTGGTCTGCCCATTATGATTCTATTACAAGCACCAGAGGCTTTATCCTCAGGAGGTTATGTTTCCATCCAGTTTTCATTTGAGCAAGTTCAGTCATTACATCACTTCTATCATGTTTTGCATGATCCACTACAGGCACTTACCTTTATGCCACTCAGGTTGTCTTGCCTCTCAGAAAAAGGAGGTTAGACACTAAAAATTGCCAAGTTATATGCTAGGAAAAAGGAATAAGGGGACTCCACACTGACAGATAGCTAAGGTAAAAGAATGAGCCCTAACAACAAAATCTCCACAAGAAGGACAGATGGCACACAGGAGGGGGTGTTAATGCTGCAACAGTGATCTATCTGAACATCTACGGTTACGGTAAGTTTACACAAATATACTATATTCATCATTTGATCACTGTTGAAGTAGATTAAGCTATGCAGGACAATTAAGCTTAGACATACAGGGAGGAGGAAACAGCATCAGAGTCTGGGATCTCCTGAAGGATAGTCCTAGCAAAAAAAAAAAAAAAGCAATTACTAGAAAACAGAAATCAAAGTTTAAACCAACTATAGGGTAGGAACAAATTACATAGAAAAATGGAAATTGTGGGAATAATAGATGCAGAATAACATTTTTGTGGAAAAGTGAGGTTTAAGGGAAGGTAGGAATTGAGTAATTTCTATAATGCTAGACTGATGATAATTGTATAAAAGAATGTGTGTGATATATAATGTTTGTAACTGTAAACATGTTAACATGGTTTGTTTTCTTTTATACAAATGTACGTCTGGCTCTGTCTTAAGTGATAATATAATAAACATGTTAATAAAAGGAATAGTCCTGGCAAAATTTGTTCTTGATCTGGAGGAGTCAGTTTTATAATGCTTTGTGAAAGTGTGTACAGGTGACCAAGTTGTTACATCTATAATGCATCTAGGTAAATCTAACCTTTCCAAAAAAACTCTAGAAGCAGCCATAGCTCTGACAGAATGTACTTTAACCTTGAAAGGTAGGATCTTTCCATGATGGGAATAACAAAATGGATAGCATGGAATAACCATTTGGAAACAGTCTATTTGATACTGGTTGTCCATTTTTCTACCTTTGTAGGAAATGAACAGTTGATTGGAATTGCTTTTTATTTCATTTTATTTCTGAATTTTCAACAGATAGAGGAAAACAATCAATTGAATATAACATACTATAGAGCAAAGTCTCTTATTGGCTGCTATTCTATATCCCAGGATGCACCACCACCACTTACCCCCCAGATTCTTGTCTGCACACATGCACACACACACATATAATGTTGATATAACATTGCCAGATGTTTCAAGATACATTCTGAACTGATGGTGAGGGGGTATAGAGGAAGACCACGCACGAGAGCACAAAAATGTCACTAATGGCAAGCTTAGAATGGAATGCTGAACATCCAATGTGTGAAAGATGTATTCCACTCTGTTTGAGTACTTTGGGAAGAAAACTGGAAGTTCTAATGACTGTTGCAGACAAAAACTGGAACAAACCTGATGGATTAGGCCTGAGGGATACAAAACCAGGTACAGTGGTTTGACAGATAGAGCTAAACCCTTCTGGCTGATGTAATGCAAACCAAAAAGGCAGTTTTCCAAGAAAGAAATTTCAAGTCACAAGTTGCTGCTGGCAGCACCTTTCATGAAGGCTTTACACAACCTGTTGCTCATCAAAGGTGGGTCCATAGATTCATGAAAATTGGAAATAGCGATGGTAGAGACTGAAGACCCTTGATTGAATAGAGAAGCTAAAAATTGAGGACATCCGAGTTGAGCCCAAATAGCAAATCTCTTCCATTTGCTACTATACAATTTCCTAGTAGAAGATCCAAGGTATGGTTCCTGATTATAGTCGGAAGAGGAGGACTGATGAATCAATAGGTCCGGATCTGATCCAGGAACCATGGACTGTCCAGTGCATATTAAACCAGACTTGACGAGGCCAGTATGGGGCAACTAAAATCATCTTGCTTCCTAACTGAGTCGCCTTCTGATCACCCTGGGAAGGAGCTGGGGTGAGAGAAAGAGGTTGCAACAAGGAGTTCCCCATCTTCTGAAGATCTGAGTTGCCACTGTATCGCTCAGAGACCACGAGGAGAGAGAATAGTCTCAGTCTCGTCGGCTATAACATTTGATTTTTTTCCAGGATGTGTGTCGCCAGAGAAAATTTTATTGCCACTGCCCATTCCCATACTCTCATGTGTTTGTTCAGGTACCAGACTACTGACATGTTGTCGGACTCCCTGATCCAGATTGAGGACACAGACACAAGCCAAGGTCCTTGCAGGTCTCCGTGATCTCCGAATGAGGTGACTGAGAGGGAGATCCTGATAAGACCACTGGGCTGACAGGAGCCACTGGAGAATCCTCATATGTAATGAGAAGCAAGGCCTGGACTTGAGCCTGTAGTGTCTCTATCCTTTCAAATGGCAGCAACACAGACTAGGTGCCTAGTGATATAGTGGCTGCTAGGTTGGTGAGCAGTCACAACTGCCTGTGGTGAGACCATCCAAAATGGGCCTCAAGTCCCGGTCTTTTTGGCACCAAAAAGAATTTTGAGTAAGTCTAATCCGTCTGGTCTCTAGGGACAGGTTGGATGACTCCTTTTGAAGTAGCTTTTGGCGGGTCCAGGATTTTCCTGGATGAATCGGTCCTGAGTGATACCATCCTTCAGGGATGCTGGAAGGTTGAAGATCCTCCTCTGCCTCTAGAAGGGGATCATCCGTCAAGTCTTACCCTCTTGCTCACAGCGGGTCAAGGTGTCCTTACCTTGGTCCAAACAAGGAGGACCCATCAAAGGGGCGCAAGAGACTTGAAATGACAAAGTTAAGATGACAAAGGCGCGAGCCAGGCTTGCCTCAAATGAGCCTCATGGACGAAGTTAGAGTAGCCCACTGAGAGCTAAACTGCCTGGGCTAACTGCTCAGGTAGGTTACCAGACAGGGTATCGATCATATCCTCTCTCTGAGAGTAGTGAAGCAGCCAGGTCAGAGACCTTAAAGTAAAAAAAAGGCTGGAAAAAAGGGGTGCTTCCTGTACTGGTCCATGCTCCTAGACTCCTTATTAGGAGGATGGACAGACGTTGAAGCCTCTGCCACATCTTGCTGGGTAGCAGATGCCACCACCAGAGCATCTACAGCCACACGACAAAAATTTGTTAGTTCCAGAGATCAAATCTAGGAGCTCATTTTGGTCTGCCAGCTTGTTTGAGGACTTCCAAGATGTCGAGACATCATCTGAGATCATCAAGATCGGTGTCTGAGGTGAGAGACTCTTCAGAGGGACCCTGGAAAGGGGAATAACCTCAGGCCCCAGGTGTCTTGAGACAGGGGAGTACCAAGGAACCAGTCTCCTAGGTAGGTGTGAGACGGTGTGTGTGTAGAACCAAAGAAGATTTGGCCAAAGCGCCTCCTGGCTCTAAAAAGGCGGACCCCCCAGAATCCTGAAGGGTCCCCCCTAAAGCCACAACAGCAGACGGCGAAACTTTGACTTTTGGGAGACTGAAACAGCCTTTGGAGCACCCTGTCAATGTCGAATCCGACATCTTGGAAGACTGGGCCAAAATCAGTGGAGCCGCTCCAGCCATCGGCTCAAGCGAGGAGGAGGGAGGCTGGAGCATCGGGGCAGACCATTCACCGGCCAAAAGTCCGTGGAGCTGATGGAGAAGCCTGCCAAGATTTCTTGGTGGTCGGTTCCGACTGGACTGTAATTGCATCTGGTACATTTTTTAAACCCTGAAGGTCTGTGCTCTTTAGACATAATTGCCTACAGTTAGTATGCACTTTGTCACAGGAAAAAAAAATATATATAGCAATGTATCTAACCCAGTACAATGGGTTTCGAAATATTTCTCTTTACAGTTAAACAAGAGAAAGCAGCGAAAAGGGAAGCCCAACAAATAAATCACACAACAGGAGGGCCAAGAACCCTCTAACTAAAAACAGGTACTTGACCACCTCACAAAACTCACACAAGATGAAAGACAAATTTACCACAAAAAAATCAGTAAAACTCAATCATACACAAAGATAGCCATTAAAACAGCTTTGAAAATTCCTGACAGAAAATTCTTTAGAAAACCACTTAGAGACCACGCCTTTGCTTGGTAGTGGTGGTGCATCCTGGGATATAGAATAGCTCAGCCAATAAGAGCCCATCAGTTCAGAATGTAGGCGAGATAGGATCACATAACATCAATGGATTGCGAGCAACTCAGAAAATTACTGCATGACCAATTATATAAAAATGAAAAATTTGATCTAAATGCCATAACAGTAGTTAATTACATAAACGGTAACTTGTAGTTACATATCAAAGTAAAACAGATAAAGGTAAACTATCAAATGCAGAATATGTAATAGAAATGAGAAATAAAAGAGAGAAATATAAAATACAAAATATGTGGGTCACCTGGTTAATATAAAAGTCACAGTCTAATCTCACATTACATTCAATATAAAATTGATAGAAAAAAAAGACAGCTAGCCCTGAAATGTCACCAAGTATACATTTCCTGAAGGTTAATATATCATTGCATAATTCTAGTAGCATATGAACTGACGTGTAAGCCGAGATCATTAAATTCTAAGAATGGGGACCAAAGATGCAAACATCTGGGCAAGAACCTTCCACACAATGCCACTTGATATTCAGTATTGTATACTTTCCATAAATAGTATTTGCCAAAAATTAGTCTATTTTGGGAGGAGAAATATCAAACCAGTGTCTGGCTATCACTTTTTTCCAGTATGAGTAAGATCTGGAAAAGGCAAAGGATATCTAACTGTTGTATAAAACCACAAACTATCACATCTCAGATTTGATTGGGATCAATAGAGAAATGATTTAGAAAAGTAGCTTGGAGGGAGGACCAATTCATACAACTCCAGATAACAAGTTCTCAACCAACTTGAGTGTCATTGTAGCCACATTACTCACAAGGGGTAGGAGCAGACACTGGAGAAAAAATCCAGTCAATGGTTACAAATAAGTGATGCAAGCATTTTCAAGCACAGATTTTTCACCTTTGGGATTGAAGAAACTTAAATGGCCTACACAGAATAGAGAGAACTTGAGAATTTTAAGAGGGAAAGTGAGTCAAGAAGAATAAATCTGTTGAAAATCTTTGAGTGGGTTATAAAAACATGTTTAATAAAAAGGCATAAAGAGGGGCAACACTACATTTATTCAGGTTTGTTTCTTTCGTAAGGGGAATGATGTGTTGCAAAAGCATGGAGTTAAATAGGTTGGGCTACATGTCCTTTGTATTCAGATCAGTACATGCACAAGGTAATTGAAAAGGAAAAAAGAATGAATGTGAGTCTAGGATAAGTCATGGTCATCTAAAAAGAGACCATCTCTTTTCAAACCCATACTTGTCAATAACTGATATGGAAAGAATCTGCCCTTTTGCTTCATAGTTGCAGAGGGAAGAATCTATACAAAGGTGAGAATTTTGGATTTGCTGCAAAAGGGAGCAAAAAAAAAAAAAAACATTCATAAAAAACAGTTTTTAAATACTGATAGGTACTTCTAATAGTAGTTTTGTTGTAAATTCTCCAGGCACAAGCATGTAACATACAATATTTGTGCCAGCTAACAAAATAATGAAAAGATAAGAGGGGAGCGGGCAGGGAACAAGACATGCATATATTAGGGAAACTGACCAAGCTGAATAAGAGACAAAATGGTATAGACCGGCAAAGGATCTTAACATTACTGATTGATGGGGCTAGGCATAAAGAAGGTAGACAGAGACCCCCTGAATTTTTAGAAGCATAATGAAGTCCTAAAAATCCACATTTGACATTGGGGAATTTCTGAAGTCATTTGTAGTAGCAGTGTAGACTCTGAGTTGACAGTGGACATCCAGAGTATGCAGGACTTTCTCTCCTTTATGTTTTTATTTAAGAAAGAACACTGGGAGATGAACAGACTGATTTAGATAGAATTTTGATAGTACTTTTGGCAAGAAGGAAGGGTTGATTATTAAGGATACTCTATCCTTATGAAAGGTGAGGTAACGTTGAATTACTGTAAGAGCATGAAACTCAGCCACTCTCCTAGCTGACATCAGAGCAATAAGTAACACTATTTTTCATGTAAGAAACTTTACATTGGCCTGATGAGCAAGTTCAAAAGGAAAGAAAGAGTACATTTTTCTAAGACAAGATCCCTGGGAGGAGTCATTTGTTTTTTTTTAGGCGGATGAATTTGCAGTACTCCTTTCAAAAACAGTTTACTTTTGATAAAGAAGAAATGTGGATCAAAGGGCAGACAAGCTGAAATATCTGAAAGACGAATTGTAATAAATGAATAAGAAAGGACAGACTTCAGCAATTCACACAGATACTGGAGAATGAAAGGACTTCTCACCTTTAAATGGTCTACATTCTGCTGATAGACCAACCAGAACATCTCCTTCACTTGGAGAAATAAGACTGTTTCATAGGAGGTTTTTTTAGCTTCAATACCTTCTGCAGATGTTCTGAAAATAGAGGAATTCAGATTCTATCATCTAGGCTGTTAGCTGAATAATCTGTAGGCTGGGGTGATGTAGAGTCATTTGGATCTTTAAAAAAACTCTAAGTGCAGCCGTTAATATGGTGCAACTGTTCCCTTCTGGAGGGCAAAACATCATGTTTTGAAGATGTACATAGTTTTGTATGTTTGTTCCAAGTTAAGAGAGGATGGGGGTGTTTTGAATTTAATTTTTTGTTTGAGGGTTTTCATTAAAACAAAATATCTTGAAAAATGTGACACAGGTTCAAATGGAGATGAAGAGAAACAACTGTAGAAAACATCAGCCTGCCAAACATTAGAACATGCATGTAACACAAAAGCTGGAAATACACATTCTGAACAATTCATTTATAATAGGTGGGAACAATAGCTTTTTATCATGATGGTTAATGCTGTCCATATGATCCTGGAATGTGAATAGTCTTACAGGTATAGAAAAAAAGAAGAGAGTATTGAATTATATTAAGAAATACAGAGTGCAAATAGCAACGCTGCAGGAGACACATTTTGAAAGAACTGAGCATGTGAATTTGACAAAGACAGGGACAGAGGAAATGGGAGTAATTATATTAATTGCAAGAGGGACTCCAATAGTGATAGATAGGGAAAAAAGACAAATGGTAGATTTGTGGTGGGAAGGGTCTACTGGCAAGGGAGGAGGATTGCAATGGCATGTATTTATTATATTCCACCAAAAACTGCTATTGTGGATCTTAAGAAATTTTTGGGAGAAATAATCAGTGTTCACCAGGGAATATATTTATAGGTGAGGACTGGAATTTGATTTGCAATAGTAAAGATTTATCAGGGGTACCTAAAAGGGACAATATAATAAAAGGGTAGATTTCTGAAGTAATTTATGAATATACTTGGTATGAAAGATGCGAATTCAGTAGTAGGAACTCAGATGGCATTTACATACTACTCCCCAAGGTAAACAAATTGGGCTAGACTAGATAGAAATTATATTTCACCTGGAACATGTGCATTTAGCTGAAGTTTTCAATATACATACAATAACTATATCTGATCATACACCATTAAAAACTAAGATAAAAATGCAGGGTAATGAAGTGAAAATAAGACACTGGTGCTTTCCCACCTATCTGTTAAATAAGACGAATTTAAGGAATTGGTAGTGGAAATTATTTGAGAGCTATTAGGAAGATAGATATATCTTTAGAAGGTTTAGTAGGTGAGTGGGATAAAATGAAAAAGGAGTTTAAAATAGGATCAAATTAAAACAGAAAGAGATATAGTTAAGAAGTAATAGAAATTACTTAGAGGGGCTGACAGAGGTTAAAGTACTGCAAAATAAAGGGAATCTCACAGAACAAGAGGAGGAGCAAATGAAGAGTGTTAAGGAGAAAATAAGGGAGTATCTGGATAATATACATGAGTACAGAAAGACTGCAGTTTAGAAACTTTTTGTAACAACTGTAGAGCACACAAACATTTAGCACAATAACTTAGGCAACAGAATGTTGAAAGGGTTGTAGCCAAACCTAGGGAACCTACTGCTCTACTGTACTCATCTGTGCAGTCAATTGAATCTGTTGCAGTCTGTTAATTTTATACGGTATTTTGTACTTTTAAACTGTATTTCTGCTATATTGTTGATTTTTTTAAAATTGTTCTTGCTGATTTGTTACACTTTTGTCTGCTTCTTGTTCTGTTTTTTAAATAGAGGACTAAACTAGGCTCTATTTTGTTGGAGAGCGCCGGCCTGCACCCTTGTGGCAGGAGAGTGCAGTTAGGACTCAGCTGATTGAAGATTACTGGTACAGGGCTCAGTTTTTAACTTTTATACTAGTTAAATTGTTTAATTCAGTTTGCTCACTGTTGCTATAGAAGGCCCGCATTTGTGTGGGTTTGCGCTTGTTTTAATACAGCTCCACAGAGTTAGGCAACCAGCCATTCCTCTGCTGTATTCATTTGTTTACGTGTAGCTCACTTCCATACACCATCACACACTACTGTGCAGTAGGCGTAACCGCTGGTGGCTATAGACGCAAAAACTTCATCAGATACATTTTTCCTTAGTAGCTACCCGTGATCCAGCCAAGAATTGTGCTTAGCTGCTCAGACAGCACCTCAGCTGCACTTATGCCCCTTAAACAGTCCCAAAACCACAAAATCTACAATAGTCTCATACCATTTACAGAACCCCTGCGAGTATAGACCCTTTGTAGAGCACCCCATTAGTACAGACCCAGTTTAGAGCATCCAGTTATACCACAGCCCTCCAGTTTTTCTCCCCACTGTGAAAACAGGATTTAATCTAGCATTATGGATGGTTGGTTCCCCTCCATTTCCCAACCAGCCTGATAGACATGGGTATCCTGAGGCAGTGTAGCAACTGCCTCAAGTATACTGACAACCCTCTACTCCTAAATCACCCAAGTACAATTTGTGAGAGATGCATTTACACTAAGAATCTGGAATCCTTGCTCTCACACACAGAACAGTAACAGCTCACATGCTACATCTCTTATGCAATACATGCACTCAACACATAAACCATCATACATGGAGGTACTCAACAGAAGTCTGGCTAAACACCAGAGACCTTCCAAATACAAACATGCTGCACCTAATACAGCACCTACATCACTCAATACACATAAAAACACAAGCACCAGTGTCTCACCAAATAAACCCCTAAGGCAAAGCACATCTAAACCAAATTTTGTAGTCACAGATGACTCCATTTTGAGACACACAGATGTTTCACTCACCAGGATGGACAAGGAGTCAGCTGTCTGTCAGGTGCCAGGAACGGTCAGATCACACATGCACTCAGGTCACTCAACAAGTACTGTTATGACTCCCTCATAGTTCACGTTGGTGTGAATGTCTTCAGCTGTACCTCACTGGACTATATGAAGAGAGACATGACTGAGCTCTATGAATATGTGTCCCAGGCAGGTATGTTCCTAGCCCTGAGCAGCTTTCTACCCTCATCTAGGATGATACCACTACATAAACAAAAAATGATTGACTTTAACAATTGGCTTAGTTTCTGGTGTCATTCTAAGTGGATCCAGTTCCTGACAGCCTGGGATGACATGACTGACTGACCACGCTGCTTTGCCAGAGCTGGTCTTCACCTGTCGCCTCTAGGCTTTCGGTTACTGGCTAAGGCATTTGCCTCACCCATAGTGCCTTTCTTAGTCAAAGTCTCAAGAACAAAATTTCTGACATGAAAATATCACTCACACATAAATTAAAGGTTATGTTACTCAACGGTATGAGTTATATCAGAAACTGCACTCTCTGGAAACACTCCTCTCCTTGGAGGATGTTGACATCTGTACAGTCACAGAAACTTGGTTCAAGGCCAAAGACAGTACCCAGGACTTGCAAGGCTACAATGCCTTCCACACTTTCAGACTGCAAAATGAACATGTGAGAACCAGAGGAGGAGGAGTATCTATCTTCATCAAAGATAAATACACCTGTAGACTGGTTAGACAGGAAAATTCTATTCCAAGTAAAAGTAACTGTGGGCAAGACCCCCCCCCCCCCCACACACACACACACACTTTCAAGTCATTATTAGCTATAGGCTCCTTCAATGAACCAAGATAGCCATGTTGTTTATTTGGACCTACCTGAGTAAATCAAATTATAACCAAACACTCTAGTGACGGGTGATTTCAACTATCCTGCCATTGACTGGGAAACGTATATAAGTACCAACATCCTTGCACAAAGCTTCCTGAACTTTATTAACATTAATGCCCTGGAACACATAGTATGCAACCCCACAAGGTGCTCAATATTCTCAACATGGTCCTCACCAACATGGGTGACCATTTCACCACCACAAGTATAGGACCCTCACTGGTTAAATTTGATCACAAATCAGTCGCATTTGAAGTATCTCTAACACTTGAACCCCTGTTAGGTGAAATCAGGCTAAAACATTTCACCAAAGCTAATTATACCCTCCTAAGGGATGGCATAAATAATTTCCAAGCTCCTTTTCCCACAGATGGCATTGACAACTATACTAAGGTATACACAAATACTCTGTACAAACACTTTTACAAATGTATTGACACAGCTGTACGTGATAGGATCAAATCAAGATCCTCAAGAAAAAACAAGCTTCCCTGGTAGACATCTAGCATTAATAAGTTATACACCAAGAGGAAGAAGCTGCTGTCTAAGAATAAAAAGAGAGGTCCCAGCACTGGAAGAGCACCCTCCTTTACTTGAACAAACAAATAAGACAACTTGTAAAATCCTCTAAGGGCCACTTCAAAAAAAATGTAACAACTGTAGCTAAGGATAACCATAAGGCATTCTTCACAGTTACATCTATAACCTAAAAGGTAGGACACAGATATGTGCTGAACTGGGCTGTGGATGGCATCACATAAGTTGATCCTGCGAAAATAACTAACCAATTAGCTGACAAATCTGGTGAAAAGTTCACCCCCTGTCCCATCCAAACATTCCACAAAGCATTCCCTCTACATCCCTCTCACCTTGCATCTCCAAAGTGCAAGTCATTAATGCTCTCTCCAAGGCCAAAAACACAGCGTTCGTGGGTCCGGATGGCATCCCAGGTTGTGTTTTAAATGGTGTAAAACATGAGTTAGCAACTCCATTAAGTACTTTCTTCAACCACAGTCTGAGAACTGGTTTTATCCCTACTGAATGGAAAACAGCAACCATCACCCCCCTTCATAAGGGGGCACAGCAACAGATCCTGGGAACTACAGACTTATAAGCTTAACCAGCCTGATCTGTAAGGCCATGCAACAAATCATATGGACCTTATAAAATAAGGATATAGGTGATCTCCAAACCCTTGATCTGACACAGTTTGGTTTTGTAAAAAGCAGGTCATGCTTGTTGAACCTGGTGGACATCTTCAAAAATGTCACCAGAGCCACAGACAAAGGCAAATCTGTGCATACAGCCTACCTTGACTTAGCCAAGGCCTTTGACACAATCCCACATTTGGGCATCATCAATAAACTCTCCCACATTAATAGGAATATCAACTTTATATCATCAGGTGGGTTGCTAACTGGCTCACTGACCGATCACAGTCAGTCAAAGTTGGGGACTTTACCTCAACCATCAGACCTGTCACCAGTGGGGTTAAACAGAGGTCAGTGCTGGGTCCATGACTGGTGTCAAACCATGAACTCAAACTCAATGCAAAAAAATGCATCATCATCCCCTTCGATAAAAATGATATCCCTGCAGACTATCATGTAAATACCCTAAGTAACAACTCAGTAGTGAGAGACTTGGGAACGCAAGTTCACTGGAGCCTAAACTTTGACCACCGTATGACTACTATGGTAAGAAAAGCATTCTACGTCGCATACCTCATTAGCAAAGGCATTGCCTCAAGAGCGAAAGAGGTCATAACACCCCTGTACTCAACCCTCATCAGGCTAATAATTGAGTACAATGCTCGTTTTGGTATATACCTTATCAGGCACCTACTGCAACTTGAGAGAAATCAGAGATTTCTAAGCAAGAAAATTCAAGGGTCTCCAGCAACTGTCATAAATTGACAAACTGAAGTCACTGTCACTGTGCTTTGTAGAATACAGACTACTTACACGAGACATGTGCCTGTCATACAGTGCAATGTCAGATCCAAACCTAATGGAAATGCTGCACATCCGCAATCAAATGGGACAAGGTAACCTGCTCCAGGGACTTTAACCTGGCCTGCAACATAAACAGGACCTGCTAGAGAGAGAGTTAAGTCTCTCAGAGGCTGCCACTTTTCTGGAATAGGCTACCAGTTCACACCAAACAAAGCCCCTCTATGACCCTGTTTAAACTTAGCCTAGATGACTGGATTGAAAACTGTAAATTCCTGTCAGGGATTTCACCTAGACCTTCCTAGATAAGGGCAGTCATTGCTAAGATCCCGTGTTTAGGCAAGATTTCTCTAGTATTATATTGGGTACACATGGTTAGGCTTATAAAGATCTTTTGGTCAATAGCCCAGTAACCACCTATAAACCTAAAAATAACCAGAGATCTTGTAGAGGTTTTATATTCCAGAAATGTTATGAACATTTGAATAAAGCAGAGAAATAATGAAAATCAATAAAGAGTACAAATGTAAATATTTACGGAAGACTTAATTATGCCAAGTTTAGAGGTAGACAAGGCTCAACAACTAATAGTTAAGATAGGAGGTGAAGAGATAAAAAATGGTGATATATAATCAGTCTTCTGGAAAGTCTCCAGGAACGGATGATATTCCTGTGGATGTTTGGAAATTAGGAGGGAAGAAAGTGATGAAGATCTGCACAACTGTAACACTATTTTAAAAGCAGGGGAAGTACCAACATCTTGGGAAAAAACTACAGTGTCTGTGTTACCTAAAGAAGGCAAAGACCCTTCAGACCCAGCTTCATACAGACACATTTCAATTTTAAACTATGATTATAAAGTGTTTACAGCTATACTAGCTATAAGAATGACAAAGGTGTTGCCAAAATTGACAGATATGGATGAGTGTGGCTTTGTGGAGGGGAGATAAACATTTGACGACATTAATAGAATGATGATCCAGAGGGAAGCAGAATGAAAAAATACCTCTGTTTAGGTGTGTCGATGTACAGAAAGCATTCAACAGAGTAGGCTGGGATTATATGAGTACGGCATTGGAAGCATTTGCTTTCCCTGAAACAATAATAAGGTTATATGAAGGATTCAGTGGAAGAATTAAAGTGGGAGGGTTCCTCTCAGATAAGCTGTGTCTGAACAGAGGAATCAGGCAGGGTGTTCTCTTTCCCCTTTGTTATTCGCTTTATATTTAGAGCCACTGGCAAAGAAAATAAGGGACTCAGAAATCCAAGGATATAATTGATATGGTAACCAAGAAAAATTGGCTTTATTTCCATATGATATTATTTTCTACCTGATAAATGCAGAAAAAGATATCTCAGTGTTGTGGAACATTTTGAAACAGATTCAAGTATTTTCGGTATATAAAATTAATGAAGATAAAACAAAGCCTATAGCTGAAATTATATACCCACACAAGAACTGGTTCAGTAATACCCATATTTATGGGGCCATAAGATTAAATATTTAGGAGTATGGATTAAAAAGGCTTCTGTTTTGGCAGCTAAGGATATATGAGAAGAGACTAATGAAAAGACAATATAAAAATTGAGAAACTGGAGACTCTTATTTATGGGTCTGGATAGCATGATAGAAGCCGTGAAGATGTTTTTACTCCCTTTAGTCTTGTATGTGGGTCAGGCATACTTTTATCAACCCAAGGAGAAATTGTGGACAGTAATTAATAAAGAATTGAAGGAATTTATCTGGGAGGGACACAGAGTAAGATGCAAGTGGAATACGTTGATCCTTCCAATAGAACAAGGTGGTTTAGATTTATCTGATATGAAGGGCAATTTTAGGGCTATACAGTTAAGGCTCATAAACCTAACACAAGCAGAAGGTTATAATTCAAAATGGAAAGGAATGAGATGAAAAAGCAAGGAGGAAATTCAAGAAATAAAGACAAAGTGGGATTCTGGATGCAGATCCTTAAGGAGAATAATAGCAACCATACAGAATATTATATCCATAAAGTAACAAAATAGTCATCTAAGAACTAAGCTAATATGATAATGGAGAAAGGAGATTTTTCAATATTGATGACTACAAGTAGAGGTGCAGAAAATAGGTAATGGGGCTGTAATTTACTGGAGAAACCTGGTGAAGGAACCAAGATATTGGGAGCAAGTAAGTCAAGCAGGAAAGGTAATACAGTTTGATGAGGCAAAGAAGACATTTGGATTGCAGGCTAGAGACTTGCCTTCCCTACCCAGTTTCTTTTTCAGAGTACAGGCAAAAAGAAAGGGACTTTAAGCAAGAGATCTGTTCTGGTAAGAGTTTTTAGTTCAATGTAGAACAGCAGTAGATGCTAAAAGGGGGTAATTAGTAAGGCATATAAAATACTGCAAGACAACTATAAGAATCAATCAGAGGAGGTTAGAAAAGATTGGGAAGAGAGACTGGAAAAGTAATTTACTAGAAAACAATGGGAAGACATGCGCATGACTCCGAAGTAAGTAACCAAGTCCAGAAGGTTTAGTGTCTTTGCTTGGAAGTGTTTGTATAAGCAAACTTCAAGGAATTTTTCCCCAAGTAGACAGCAAATGTTAAGAGGTATGATGCAGAAGAAAGGGTAACTGGGAACATATTTTTGGGGATTGTAATCAGCACATTTTAAAAATTAACTACAGAGTACTGTATCAAGAGTTTTTTTTTTTTTGGTAAGAAAATGGCTGCAAGTAAGGAAATGTTTCTTTTGAGCAGAGATCTTTAGAAAAGAGAAGGAGCCAATTACACAGATGTAAATGGGAATTGTGTGAAAAATACATGCATAATAATGTTCAGGAAGAGGAGTGGGGTTTACAAGAAGGCATGGATTCAGCAAGGTTTTGTAATGTTGGACTGATGATAGTAGCAAAGAAAAGATATGTCATGTATATTGTATTGTATATTTGCCTTTGTCTTAATTGATAATTCAATAAAGGTGCTTAAAAAATCAATGCTTCTCAGGGCAAACTTGCAGTTAAAATTAGAAAAACACATGCCTCAAATGGAAATTGAAATGTGGTTCCTAATGCTGCTGAGACAAACCAGGAGGAAACTTTGCCTATGATATTAAAATCATCTGGACACTTTACATACCATTCTCAATTAATACTTTCCATCATTCAGATGATTATGACTGTGTCAGAATCTCAGGTAGAAATCTTAAACCCAATGCACATTTGCTCATTGTCAAGGAGAAGGAAAAGTTAAATAACACAATAATAGAAAACTAAAGCTAATATGGCTCTGTAAGGAATTTGTATTCATGCAGAAAAGAAGTATCCCAATCTTGCTCAGAAAGCTCTGACTTCTCTACTACCTTACATATGTGAATTAGGATTTTTGGTCATAGTTAATATTAAAGATAAGAACACAATATGCTCTCAGTTGAAGAGAAATTGTGTGTGTCTTTCCAAAATTCACTTATGAATTCAGCAGCTTTGCAGAAACTCTCAGTTGCAACTATCACATTAACAAACAAGGTTCTACACTTGGCAGTGATTTTATAATTCTAATCCAACTCATTTTGTTGCTATTGTCTTTGCAAATTTAACATTTTAAAGTTACAATCTTGTTTCCAGTTTACAAAAATGCTCTATATTATTATAGTTATACATATACCGTTGTCACAAAAATATCATCAAATAACACATGGTCACTGCAAATGGAATGCTCAAAGTTCCTTGACTCATCTGGTGATTTGTATATGTTTCTTCCACCACAAAAAGGTTTAAAATCACTGCTTTAAGCAATTCAAAACTCTTCTCTTGTTCTTGGCACTAATATCATGCCACACATTATTCAATCAATTCTTTAATGCCACACTTTTTCTGATATATTTAAAATAAACTTTGAAAGATACTGCAATCTACTAAGAAATCTTATAAGCACTTGCTTGTCTTCTGGAAGAGGCGCCTGCACTACAGCTTTTGATTTTTCAAATCATCTAGTTTCAAGCTTTTTGAAGTTTAAATGTGAGCTATACATTTATCTCTGCAACTCACACTTCACATTTTAGTTTGAAGGTATATACTGTCTCAGTCTATTCAGCAACATCATTAGTCCTTTTTCGTGCTCTTCCTTTATCACATTCCATATCAGTAAATCAACAATTATATTCCAAGATCTTTAAAACCCCCTTAACCATCTATGCAACTGCTTACTGAAGCACTTCTAGTGCTGAACAAATAAGAAATGGAAGTTTTTGAAATTTGATCTTCCCACAGGCAAATAAATGCACATGGCCCGGAGCGTTCTACAACAAATTTTATTTTACGAGGTCCTGTATTAATATCAATCAAGCACTGAGAAATGTTCTGCATTAGAAAGAGCAAAAAATGTCTGTATTGTGCAAAGTGAATAAAGCTCTTTCTATAACTGCAAAAAGGTCACCCCATGTATGTATATCTCAATTCAGTCATAGCAGCAACCATGATGTTCACACATTTGGTAGGTTATGTTTATTAATCAGTGACTGTAGTCTACATTTTGTAAAGTTCTCTTTCAATTTTGCTCATCCAAACTGCTGAACATTTCCATGAAGACTACTACTGGTAAAACAACAGGAGTTATCTGAATATGAATCTCTGCTGGTAAACAGCCCAGACCAGTAAACAAGAGTTTATACTCTCAAAGCAAATCAGAACTCTGTACAACCACATTATGAATTTTTTTCACTCTAGCAAACATCTAATGAGTCAAACTACCAAATTATGCTGTAGTTTCCATTCCAAATACTGAAAACTTAAAGCATTCTTATATTCACAAAACTGTAATTTCTGACCAGCAAATTCATGTAAGCAATCTACACAAAAGGCTTTGGTTTCCTCTCCTTCAGATTCACTGTTTAAAACACTTAAGCAGACATTACATTACCCTCTGTCCTTGTGTCTAGTTTAAACACAATACTTTATAAATTATGAACTTCACTGATCACGTTTTAGACTGCTCCTTTTGTTACTAATTCTGAATATCAATTTCCACAAAATTCACTTACTGTGCCACAAATAGCCAAAAGTGGTTTAACAAGTAGCGCATTTGCCTTTGTTGTTAGAAGATCAGAAGGCTGTGGCTTCTAGTCTTACCCCTGGCTAGTGGATTAATTTGCCATTACTGACAACGTAGAGCAGCATTACTGAGTGCTGTACTCCAGAGTATGCCATCCCTCAGGATGAGTTGTTAAAACAAAGTTCATCTGTTTGAGTTGGTGGATGCAAAACGAGTAGAGAAAGTTGAAGTATTCAGTGCCATGGAGAAGTTTCCCCTAGTAAGTATAAATTCTATCTCTAGTCTCCCCTGAAAAAAAGATTGAGGCCTAGTGTAACTAACCAGGTCAACAAAAGGTAAATAAAATAAAAATAAATAAACAATTTTCATGACTGTTCAAGAACATGTATTATGTGTATTTTTAGAAAAGTTTCTCTCACTCTACACATTTTAGTAAAATTGTATCTTTTAACTACAGTTTCTAAATAACTGATTAAATACATTTTGCCTTGTGTGTTGTAACACCTTATGCAGTCAGTATCAGGATATATTTCCATATTTTCCAAAGCAGCCATTAGTCTCATAGTTCATTTTATTCTACTTAACACACTCGCTGTTTTTCTGTCTTGCATACAGTTTTTACACATCTCTTAATTCTTTTCTAAGCTTGGTTAATTAGGTAGCTGAGTTGGGGGCTAAAAATGTAGCTGGGGTAAATATCCAGAAACTTTTAGGGTTAACAAGAAAAGAAAACCTTGCTGAGAAAAATGATGTGACAAATCTTTAAAATAAAAGTGAGAAACAATAGAAGGCACTCTTTATTGTGCAGAAGAAAATGAGGTTTGTTGTGAGTTGTGTATTATGTTTGCAGAATTTGTGTGTACCAAGATGCTTTAAACGATGGACAACACCTCATTCGGCTGAGTTTACTTTCTTTTTAACCTTCGTCTGCTGCTACACTAGAGATTTCTAGCAAAGCAACATCAACTGGGAAGTTACAGTGATGTAACTTGGAAATCCAAGACTTGGTAAAGTTTTGTGTGTAAGAGACAGACAGAGGGAGAGAGAGAACTTTCTGAATTGATATTGAGCAGCAACCAGTGTGTGTATTAACCAACAGAACAAATAGTAAAGCAATGTTTTCTGAAACTGATAAATTAACAGGAATTCTCTCTAAACAAGAGTGCTCTGGAATTGCTGAGGGTACTATGGAAATTTGTGAATTCTTGGAAAGGTACTGTTTTCTATTTTGATCAAAGAAAAAAAAGCATCTTGTTTGTTTTAACTGTTGTAGTTTCATTAAACTCCTATGGTAGAAGTGTACACTTGTCACTTTCATTTATTCAACATCTGCTGATGTTCCACTGGAAACTGACAAGAAAGTCATAAGCATCAACAATGTTACATATAGTGATTAATGCTGAAAAATGCTGAACTGTCTCTGAGCCACTACACCTCCAGAATGTTTTTCATGAAACTTGAAACTACAGACACCAGTAAAATCCATATGAAGTGCTGCATGACCAAGCACTGATGCATTTTCAAGGCTTGGCTAAATGACAAGAAACAAATGGGCAAGTGTAACAATTTTGATGTATAGCAGGAAACCACTAAGCAACTGCAACAAAGTATTGCAATTCCACTTGGCAAATTATGTCTGCACTACAAAAAAAGTCTGCAAGGAAGTGTGGCAGCCTTATACCAAGAACTTACATTGGTCAACTGTGATCGCTGCTATCCAGAGAGTAATAAATGAACAGATGCAACAGGAGTTAAATGAAAACATTAATGATTTATTTGTGAAAGACTGAAAGCCAAAAAGATATGGCTTCTCTAAAGAAGAATGAAAAGTCAAAGAAGGATACAGAAATTGCAGTAGCTAACGTTAACGGAGGTCAGCAGAGTCTACTTTTTAAAGACAAAAAAAAAAAAAGAAAAGAAAATAAGAAACCAGAAGCTGATGATTTTGAATTCAGTGAGAACCCGTAAAAGGTCAGGCAGCATCAGGCCAAGAGCTGATAGTTCTAAACATTAGGAAGAAATAGTAGAACTGGAAAAGAATATGCATAGACTAGAAATTAAATACTGAATGACATAAAGGAAATAATTTTCAAATCTATTTTGCCAATGTATGTTTGTAGAGTGCTAAATAAGAGATATAGCAGGACTCACAGACTGTCCATGACATTGTTCTTGATTTGAACATAAAGTACCAGAATTTGCCAAGCTCAACTTTAGTGGTTAAAAGCACAACTCAAAGAGACTGGCAATAAAACTATGAACTACCCATAGATTTTTACTCCTAACAAAAAAAAAAAAAAAAACTTTAATAGAGGTTTGCAAGACACAGTTTATGCAACAAATTCTAGAGGAACACAAAAGGGTAAAAAAACAAACAATGAAAACCCCTTTGCTGGAAATAAACTGCTGAACACCCGAATACATTTTAAGAGCTTTAGAACTTCATTATAAAACCATATTAACAATAATTAAAGTTTAAATACCCACAAAATACATGATGTGTCCTAGTTTAAAACACCCTCAGCCAATCAGAAATAACCATCTCATTAATAACATATCAATTGCCTTCTATTTAAAAAAACAGAGTGCAAAAGTTGGTACAGATTTAAAAATAAATACAAATAAGTATATAAAAATCTAAATGAGTTTACTTCTTAATATACACTTGATATTTATACTTTCATTAAATCCAGGCTCATTGTCTGTCTGGAGTGAAATCTGCCATGCTACTTCTTTACTTTCAAGTACATTATTGAAACCTTCGACAAATAAATTCTGATCCACTGCTTCTGTGACAAAAAAAGAAAATTTCCTAAAATTGATAAACTGCGGTGAATGCTTTGCAAGAGCAGTAGTAAAATCCTTCTTTTTAATAGCTGTTCATAAATTATTTGCGATAACATTCTCACAGTCTTCCAATGTAAAACTCATGCAGCTACAGCAGTTTGCAAAGTAAGCCACATCTTCAGTTTTACAATTATAGATATGCCTGGCTTTAATGTACTTACCTAAATGGGGAAAATAAACACTATGATTTTCATTAATATATCTACAATATTTACAATTCTGGCAAGAAAAAGTTCATATTTTACCTGTACTTATGTCATTAAAGCTATCATTACATTTTCCCAAAATCACATTTAGATTAAAACCTCTTTTGTAAGCAAACTTAGGTTAATCACCTAGAAAATTCACTACATCTTGGTTACTTAAATCAATTTCCAATTATTCCTCATAATGTATTGCATCTCTTGGGAATTTATACTAATAGGAATAGGAAATATACAGCTCTTAGATCATCAGAATGACTTTAACTTTTGGGATAAAACCACTGATTAATATGGGGGTGAATTTACTATTCCCAGTATAAACTATTTCATCTTTAATATGATTTAATCTATTTACAGGACAATTTCTAGCCACAGACATATTAACAAGGGCATCCATTTCCATTTTAATTTTCAAGAAGATCTTCTAAGTATTCCAGTGGAAAATACCTTTTGTGTTACCAGATCTAACTTTGGAACCGTAAACAAAGAAATGGTGACTCTCAACGTTTCAAATTGTAAAGCCTCCATGTATGAGTTGGAATGCAAGTTACTTAAATTAAAAATGTTGCAGTATGATATTTTTTATTTGGAAAGATGTGCCCACAGGGGCTTATGTTTTATAAGTTCCCAAATGGAATCTCCACTGAGGGATACCATGTACAAGGAACTAGTTGAATTATATAATAGGACTGGAATTGAAGTGTTGAAGCTTCTCAATAAACATAATTCAAATATGATTGATGTGGTGTGTAAACAAGTCAATGATTTAAATTAGTTTATTCTTGGACATGAGACATTTGGCAGCCACCGGTCTTTATATGATGGTATTGGAGCCAAAATACAGAAGCACACAGCTACCATTACTGCTAGAAAGAAGTAAAAACTTGATTGAAATGCTCTTGCTTATTCTACAAACAGTGCATATCTCATTAAGAGCTCTTATGTAATAAAGCTGGACTTCCTGTTTCCACTTCCAACAATGGTCAAAGGCAGTCTTAGCATTCCCCCTTTTAACGACAAACATTTTCCACCGTTGGTTAGTAAGTTCTATTACAATGGTGGTGTTAGCGAAGAAAATGTGGTTTCTTCCATTAGCCACCATAGTAGTGATGGAGGAGGCAATTATGAAGGAGCTAATCCTTTTACCATCTGTGAGACTGAAAGACAAACCAGGGGATCAAAATCCTGTTGAGGTGATATTGTTAGCTCTGACATGGCAAATCTACAATCTAAGTAGTGTAATTTTTCTCTGAATTCAAATGAAAGTATTAGTGAAGGGGTTTATGTTTATACCAGCCAAAAGGGCTAATTTTATTGATCTAATTGATTTGAAGTTATTTGTAAGAAAGTTGAACCTACATATATATCTTACAAGGGATTACTGCTCATGAGGCTGGAAATTTTCACAAACCAAGTACCCTTAACCCTTCTTTGCTGTCCACCTTAAATGTTTTTTTTCCAATCTCTGTGAAACTGATTTTTGCAAGTTGCTTAGTAGGAAGCCATATAAAAAATGTTATAATTTAAGTTATTTAGAGATGAACGCATTAATACAGTTGAGTCAGTTAGATAAAGTTAGCGTTATGAAAGCTGATAAAGGCCATGGGTTATTTATTATGGAATATGATGTTTACAGGAATTCAGTGAATGATATGCTGACTGATTTCAACAGTTTATTTTTTATATTTGAGATTTGTTTACCGGGATAGTCCATCTGGGTTACATAACTCGTTTTCAGACGAGACCCGGGGAGAAAAGTTCCATATTTATACATGGTACACATATTATACAATAGCTTACACATATTGTGCAATAGGTTACTTAATGGAGAAATTCACAGATGGATAATTCTAGGCAGAAACATGGAGTTGTTTATACAGTACTCTAGTAGAACCATTTAAAGATTACATTTATTAACAAGTTTCAAATATCTTCTATAGAGTAATAGCATTAGCCAAAAAGTGTGTTTGATTGTCATGACACAGTTAGGTTGGAGTCAGTCATAGTTTTGGACCTGTGGTAAGTGAATTATTGTTTTACAGATACAGCAGAACAGAATTTCATTAACTTTCTAGTATTTGTTGGTAGACTAGTTTAGAAGGAGGAGGTTAGAGTAGTGAGAGGAGGTATAGGGGAAGAAGTGTATTAGCCTGGAGTTAGGCATGCACATAACCATGACTTGTTTAGGTGTTCTTTTATGTAAGCTTTAAAGACTGGTCAGTTTGAGGTTTGTCTTATGCGATATGGTAAGGAAGAAACATTGTATAAAGATCTGGTTAAGTGACTTCTTTAGGGTAAGAAAGTAGGCAAATGGACGTTGAAGGAAACAAACCTTGGACCAAAGGAAGCAGTTTGTTAACTTATCAGTTTATGCATCTGTCCTTACTTGTCAGCCATTAACCCAGGGTATGTGCATGGGGAACCCCATTTATTTCACCTCTATTGTGAGCATTAAGAAGAAATCTGAAGATAAGATACAATTAAAAGCTCTTTTGCAAAATGATCTAATATAAATGCAGCAATTTTAGGTACACCAGAAATATTTATTTTTACTTGTATGGCAGGCAATGTATATTACATGAAAAGCTGCAGACATATGACACCATTCACACATATGATCATATGTTATCCACAGGAAACCTGCCCAAGTTATTTTACTTACTGTTACATTGTTAACAGGGCAAGTGTGTTGGTCCAAAGACCATTTTTGGGCAAAACCCAGGTCTTGAAGTCAAAGAATAGCTAGAAAACATTAGTTTCCAAAAGAGGACATACATACAAGACAATAATCAAAAACAATTAAGAAACCATACAGTAAACATATAATATAAAAAGTATATCAAATGAAACAGGAAATTGAAATGAATAAACTATGTTAAACCTGAGATATTTAGAACAATAATACAAGACAGTAATCATAGACAGCTGAATAAGTCCAGCAAATGTACATAACAGGCAGTATATCAAAAATGAAGTCAGAAAACACAGTGTGGATAAAGTATGTTGAAATTGAGACATATGCCCTGTAGTCATCCAGACACAGAGTATAATAAAATAAATAAATGAAAAAAGGAATGCAGGAACGAAATCAGTATAAAGCCTGGAAGATGGAGTAGTTAGTCAATACAGCAGGCCAAATTCATGAGTACAATGCGAGGCTGCAGCGTAGCATACTGAAGGGACTGGGAGAAACACAAAGGCTATTAGCAGAACAGAAAAACTGATATAAAGTTATTCCTGAAATGAAGGGGGCTGTCAAGAGTATAAATTAGGAAGTAAAAGCAATGTTAGATCTTTATTTCTAAACATAACAGAAACGGCAGGACTTCTGGAATTGGAGGCATTAAATAATTTAAAGGAATATACGGGCATAAAGGCGAGGACTGAGTGTTTTAACCATGATTATTAAAGCAATGACACCAGGAGGTTTCTTTGATGTGATCTATAAAGGAATGTGCAAAGTCATTAAGTGGGGTGACAGATCTGATCTTTTGGGTAACTCTGTTCTTGTACTCTGGTGCTAATTCGGTACTTTTTTCTGCTAGAGCTGGAATCTAAAGAGGTCTGAAGAAGACATTATTGTCTCTGTTACTGAGTGCTAAGGCTGTGCTGCTAATAAGGAGGGTTTTGAGTGATGGGAAGTAGAGGTCATTTAATTTGAAGGTTGAAGGTTACTAGAATTCAAAAGTAGAGAAGCTGTTCCTTGGCTTAAGGGAGCCAGTTACCTTTAATGTTTATCAAGCAATGGTGCTCATGGTAAGGGCTGTGATGGATGAATCTTAGAATCTTATTTTTCAGCCCTCTGGAAGATATATATGTATTGTGAGGATTGCAAGGCAATGGCTGGGAAGGACATATTCTAGCCTAGGCAAGACAGCATTAATTTCTTCCCAATCCTTTCTAACTGGGAAGGACATATTCTAGCCTAGGCAAGACAGTATTAATTTCTTCCCAATCCTTTCTAACTGGGAAGGACATATTCTAGACTAGGCAAGACAGCATTAATTTCTTCCCAATCCTTTCTAACCTTAAGCTGGGTAAGAACCTTGGATCTGTGTCAATTTACTGAAAAAAAAACATGTCAAAACTCATATGGTTGAGACTACATGGTTGACAATGCAGTTAATCAAAAAACTGACATAAATCTACACAACACCCACCCATACCTCTCAACTCTCCAGATTTTTGCCTCATATTTTGGGTGTTTTCCTCATAAAATGTCTGCTTTTCTGTTAAATCACTTAGGATTGGAATCACTAACTTTTGACAGAAAGCGATGTGAGGACTTGCTTGGATCCATGCTGACTGACTACCAGTAGTTAATACAGAAGCTTGTACAAGCCTTGCTACAGCACAGCATGAACCTTTAAGAGTCAGTTAAGTCAACACAATAAAAAATTTTGAACAGTCTACAGTTCTGAGTGAAGTGCAGTTCATAAAAATGAATAGTGCTACTGTCACACCACTGACTCCTGGACCTATGGAAAATTTGCTGCAGGTATCGTCTGTGCATAACAGACTGCGATGGAATTAGACCACATCATAAATATGACATGGCACAGAGATATCACAGTTCATTTGCAAACAGATAATGTAAACACTTTATCAATTTAGTATTCTGTCTGGGGATAAGGTGGTGCATTATTTTTACTTATCTGTTCATTGAATTCCCTGAGATAGTATTCCTGTTATTTCTTTCAGAGGTATAGAATTAAGAATGGTAAAGAATTAGGGGTGTATGGCAAGAGTCAAGCAGTATAAGCTGATCCTTCCAACAGAAGAAGGTGGTTGGGATTACCTGATTTGAAGGGGTATTTCACAGCTAAACAGTTAAGACTCCTATACATTAGAACAAACAGAAAGCTATAACTTAAAGTGGAAAGGGATGATGACGTAACCGGGGGGAAGCTCAAGAAAACCAGGAAAAAATGGGATTTTGGATGCAGATCCCTAAGGAGCCTATAATAATCATTCAGAATATTATATTCATAAAGTAGCAGAAAGTATCCTAAGAACTAAGCCAACATGTGAATGGAGAAAGGAGATTCTGACAATAGGGATGGCTGCAATTAGGGATACAGACAATAGGCAAGAGTGGGCTGGAATTTACAAGAGAAAACTAGCAAAGGAACCAAGGAACTCGGAGCAAATAATTAGAGAGGGAATGGTAAAAGAATGGGAAGAGGCCAAGAATTTATTTGGACCGCAGGCTAGAGATTGCCTTCCCTATCAAGGACTGATATCAGAGTATAGACAGAAAGAAACAGGGGGATCTCTAAGCAAAAGAACAGAACTTTTAGAGTTTTTAGTAAAATCTAGAAAAGAAGCTGCTGTTAAAAAAGAGATAATTACTAGAACATATACAATACTGCATGATAACTATAAGAATCAATCACAGGAGGTTAGAAAGGATTGGGAAGAAATTCACATAAGCAATTCACAAAGAAACAATGGGGCGATATATGATTGACTCCCTAATATGCAACAAAGTCTAGAAGATTTAGAATATTTGCTTGGAAGTGGCTAAATATGTATTTGTATAAACCAAGTAGACTCCAAATAATTTTTCCTCAGGTAGATAACAAATGTTGGACACATGATGGGGAAGAAAGAGGTAACTGGGAACATATCTTTTGAGAGTGTAATGAGTTAGCAAACTTTTAAAATTCCCTGCAGACTACTCTAACAGAAGTACTGGGTGAGCAAATTGATATAACTAAAGAAATTATTTTTTTGAGCTACGATACAGAATTGGAACTGCCAAGACATAGTAAGGCCTTGCTGAGTCTAATTATGATGGCTGCCAAAAAAGCAATTACTAGAAAAAGGAAATCAAAGTCTAAACCAACTGTGCTAGAAGTAGTGAATATAGTAACAAAGATACAACAAGTGGAAATGGGATCTTTAGAAAATGGCAGGAGCAAATTACAAAGTAAAAAGGGAATTATGGGAACAATACATGCAGAATAATGTTTTGGAGGAGGAATGAGGTTTAAAAGAAGGCAGGATTTGAATGAGCTATGTAATGTTTGACTGTCAATGACTGGATATGTAAGTGATGTATAAAGTTTGCAATTAAAATATGTCAATAGGGTTTGTTTTCATTTTTATGAATGTATGATTACCAATGTCATAAGTGATGAATTAATAAAGAATGGTTCAGTGTGTACAGAGTTTTACATACTGTCAGGTGACAACTGCTAAACATATATGAGTGTTCCTACCCCCTCTGCTACATTTGGATTTTCTGCTGTTCCTCAGACTGAAGTCTGATGTTGAATTATTATCACAGCCCATCAAGGAATGGGCACTGCAGGGCCAGATACAACTGGTAGCACAGCCGTACCTGGAGACTGTAGAACCTCACAGCTGTTGCATATTGTTGTGAGATTACTACATGTTCTTACATGAGCTAGCTACAGATCTGCATTACAAATCAAAACTTCAGCTACCCCCGTCTAATATGTGAATAAACATAGGGGAAGTCTTAACAGAAATTAAGTAACAGTCTACCTCTTAACTTCTTACAGCAAGAAATCTAGACAAAGCTAAAAGTGATAGGGGAGCAAGATTCAAAATCAGGGACAGACTGCTCTTATAAGTGAAGGAAGGTGACAGAATAACAGGTTTTATATTAGTATTTATTTTCAGAAAACACAATGCTGTCATTATTTCTTGACCTCATTTTGCAATGATTTGCAACAAATCTAAAAACTTTATGAGGAACAGACCAAAAATATTCGGCAAAAATCTGAGCATTCTGGAAAATTCTGGACAAATAAAAGGTATGTATAACACTGTAATAGACAATTTTGTCTGAACACCCAGCATGGATGTTTAATTACATTCTAGTAGATCAGCAGTTGATTGTAATACTGTCTTGATTACATTATGCATTAACACTTATCTCAGTGACCCCATGACACAGTGGCCATCATCTGTGGGTAACCTTCCCAGCTGCTCCATTAACATGAGCAGGGACAACTGAATGATATTGTCCACTGTTCATGAGTGGAGAGCAGCTCTCATTTACATAATGAATATTTTGTGTAATCTACTAAAAACCACACCATGGTGAGGAATGTGGAAATGACTATACTATTCTGCCCAACTACAAGTGGTTGTGAACCTTAGTTTGCACTATACTGAAGTCAGAACATGACTATGTTTATATAACTTTTAACATTTCATTTTAGTCTGACTGGATGAGTTTGTCAGCGTGACACTGTTGGTCAGGAATGTTATGCTACACAACATATCAGGTTAGCACTGCAAATGTTCCTTTCAACTTTGGGTGTAGCCAGTCCATAATTGTATGCCTACAAAGTATGGCCTCAGGGGAACTTTCATATTCCTTGCTAACATTAACTTGCTGCATATTGTGTGCCTATTCTGTACCTGACCTCTTCCAGAGGAGTAGGCAGTCATTTTCTTTTTCTTTTTTAGGGGGGCTTTTAAGAAAGTATAAGGGCTGGCTGTGATACACAAGTCCTACCACTTAGCAAATCTACACAGTGTGTTCAAGACCTAGGAATACTGCTGTACAGTGAGTTTTTAAAGACTACAACCTTGCTGTGTTAGAATACAAGTTATACATGCTTCTACAGCCTCTCCCATTTTTTGGGGAGGTGAGAATGAGGAAGGGGCCTTAACACGGCTTATACAACTTGTTTCACTACTAGCACTTCCAGGGATCCCAAATGCATCCTTTAAGCAGAGAGTAACAAGAGCTCAGTTATTGGAGATCGTGCTTCCTGTACTGTGGCTGGCAGGGGTCTTTTCCTTTGCTTGTTATTGTGGTTTCTATCTATTTGGGGGAGTGTATCTAATACTAATTTCAGAATCAACTGGTACAGCACAAATGCTGCTCGCTGGGACAACTACCTAAGAATGCTACTGACTTTTACCCTACATCTGCTGGTACCTGGCTTCCATACAGATGCACTAGAAAGACCCACACTTTCCTTCTAGAGGAAAGAAAACTGTCCTAAAGCTATTGCATCCTTCCTCCCTAACCACCATTTTAGGTTCCAAGATGCTTACAAGAACCATGGCTGCAACTGGCACAGGTGGTCAATATAGCCCTGCATCACTGGCTTGGAGAACAACTCTGTAACTTTCAATGATTTCTGAATCTAATTTTATGAACTGCACACACAGAGAACAAAACAGATTAATGTTTTCACACTAACAGAGGTCAACTACACTGATGAATCTGAAGTAATGAGTATATAATTTCTGGACCTACCATCACCTAAACCTGACTGAAAGTCTGCAATTTTTTTAACATATACAAAGCATGAAGATTTTTCAAAAACGCTCATGTTATTTCATAACATACCCAATGTGTGTAGAAGTTGTTTTGTCTTTTCCAGTGAACATACATCTGGCTGCTAATATATCACTATCTTCCACTTGCAGCTCGTTTTCAACTGGATAGAATGCCTAAATAAAACAGACATGAAGTTCAAAATGTGAAATATGTCACAACTAACATACAAGCAACTGTTCTGTAAGTAAACTCAGCAGACAAAACATCATCTGCACTGTATTCCACTGTTACAAAAACACAAGTCTCTGAGTAGCACAAAAGCAGTCTGCACATATTGAAGCTGGAGAGTAAATAGTGTGGGAAGAAATAACCAGGGAATTGTTATGGCTAGGCTTGTATAGGCCCTAGGGCCGACATCCTAGTACCAACTTATGAACATATGAATACCCATGGCACCCACTTTAATAAAAAGGTTTAAATTTCCTCTTCAGAATTTATCAACTCAAACTAATGCATTACAGCTTCTTCTACATTCAAACATTCAACATAAATTGATTAGGGAATAAAATAAACTTTTACAAACAAATATATCTTCAGTGGCAGAATGCAGGAAAGCTTGAATGAAAGAGCAGTAGTGAACCTTCTATATCTATAGCCTGGCAAGGGATCCAATTCAAGAGATAAAAGTCACACACACTAATTCGTATCTTGTTTCTGTGACTGGATATTTAATCACCATGTGTTTTTCTTGAAAATTTTCCATTTATACTATTTAATTGTTTGGTATAACTGCTTTTATGGTTTGATGAAGTGCTCTATGCTGGAGTGAAAGCTCTCATCGATATTAAAGATATTTTGTTTTTAGCTGTGCTTGTGACTACAGTTTGTAATTTTTTTTCCATATTTTCATTATTGTTACTGCAGAATCACTCATCTGCTACAAGGTACTTTGTATTTTCTTCTGTAATCATTGTTTTGAGGACCCTAGTGGAGCATGGCCAAAGGCTTCAACATAGAGCTGGATTTTAATCCAGACAATTTGAATTGTGGTAAGAGAATAAAACACTTTGATAAAATTATTCATGTTGAGAACAACCCACTTCTGACTCGGCATGCCATGCTGACTGATAGTGGACTAGATATGACCAGCTTTGATATGGATTTTTTTCATTCTGTTATCAAGGAGCTAGAGAATGAACTATTTAAACTGAAACAGTTACAATGGTAACATATTCACTTGGAAGCCTGTCTTCATTTTAAGGTAATACTGAGGGGGCTCAGAGTGTTAAAAATGCCCACCTATGGTGACTCTTATCCAGAGCTCCTGAAAAGATGGCAGAAATTTAACTTGAATACAAGTTTTGAATACATTAAATTAACTGATTATTTTAAGGCTATTGAAAATTGTTCTTTGGAGGATATTAATAATAGGCAGCAGTTAATTTTGAGCAAATACCCAGCTGAAGTATATCAATCAACAATTGATGATATCATAGACAGTATATCATCATATGAGCACAGACTACAGAACCAGAAAAAGAAAAAACTTGAGATACACATTCTTGACTTCAAAAATGGTAATGTGTTTTCCTGGCCAAAGTCTGGTGATTTGATACAACTTTCAGTAAAAAATGGGGTACAGACATCCACAGAAGATTTACTTAGGTCCCACCTCTGTTACCATTGAATCCATCTGTATCCAGTTCTATAAATGTGACTGCATCTGCTAATCAACCAGATGTTCACAGGAAAGTTCCAGTATTGGTGGGACAGAATCAGGTTTCTCCATCACTTCCCCTTCCTTTCAAGGAACACAGGAGCTGGTCCGAAGAACCTATTGTAGAACCGAGGAAGGAAGCAGTCCTTAGAAACATTAATTACAAGACCATAATTGATATGGAATACATCTTCGAAGGTTTTATCTGATTCTCAGATATCAGCCTTGGAGAAAGGCCTTTCTTTTATTCCTGCTAGTAAGACTGATTTAAGTGACACTGTGTTGGACCCAAGACTTTTTACATGTAATTTAATGCTGTAGACAATTTATTTAAATGTCTCAGTACCTAATGTTTTTAAAAACCCAGTACTTTTGTCCCAACCATGCATCCTCTCTTAGAAACATTCTGAAGAACATGTGAAAATGATTTATTTGATGTTCTGAACAAGGATAGTCATGGTAAAAAGAAATGATGTTCTTATCACAACGTTCCATCTGTATTGTTGATCTTCATTCATTCATTACTGATGGGTCTCGGTTCCATCCTCAGAACCGACTCGGCCGATATAACAAGCTCACACCAGCCAAAAAACTCTTGAGCTAAGTCTTACACATAGTGCCCCTCTCCTCATTTCCTCAGATTGAGTTTGCCAGTAAGGATAGAAAAGTGGCGGCTTTATCGGAAAACAAACACCCTATCAGGTAACAAGGACCACACCCAAACCTCCAGGAATCTTTCTGGGGGGGGGGGTAGGAGGGTGGGACATAATGAATGGATGAAGATCAACAACATAGATGGAACATTATGGTAATAACATAACTTCTTTATCTGATGTTGTTAATCTTCCTTCATTCCTTACTGATGGAACACAGTCCCTAGCTACTTTATGTCCTGGGAGGCCCTATGGAAGGATGTTCCTGAGTACCATTGAGCCAAAGGATGCTCTTTCCCTGGAGACCACATCAAATTTGTAATATGTAATAAAGGTATGAGATGTTGCTCAGGTAGCTGCTGTCCAAATGTCATCCATAGAAGCTCTAGAATGAAAGGCCAGCAAAGTGGACATTGATCTTGTGGAATGAGTCTTGACTTTAGTTGGTAGAGTTATTTTGTTTTGTTGATAGACAAAGATAATGCAAAAGAAAAGGATTTGAATAGCTGGCCCAATTTCCTGAATGATTTGGGTCTGTCTAAGTAGAAATGTAATTGTCCATGTATATCTAGCAAATGTAAATGGTATTCACCTTTGTTAGAAAAGTTTGGGAAGAAAACTGACAAATCAATGGACCGGTTGAGATTTGAATCTGAAATAACCTTGAGCAGAAAGGTGGGATTAGTTCAAAGTGATAATCTCTCTTTGTGGAAAATGATGTATGGGCGATTTACACACAAAGCTTGCAACTCTGATATTCTCCTGGCTGAGGTAATGCTTACCATGAATTAGATCTTTCAGGATAAAAACTTTATATCACAGGTAGCTGAAGGCTCAAATGGTCAACAAGTTAAGGTTTGTAAGGCTAGCTTCAAATTTCAAGGTTCAGTAGGGTCTTTAAGAGGTGGTCTCAAATGTATGACTACCTTTAAGAAGGTTTTGCAGAGACGGTGGGACATTAATGAAAAATCATTAAAGCCATTATGAAAATTGGAGATAGCTGCTAAGTGAACTGTGATGGTGGAGGCTTAGGCTCCTGACTGAAGTAAAGTTGACAAGTATTCTAAGACCTTATGGACCAGGGCTGAGAAGGAGTCTAGTCTTTGTTCTTTAGCCCAGATCACAAATCTGTCCCATCTACTATGCTAAAGTTTCCTGGTGGATGGTTTATGAGAGGCTTGAAGTATCCTTTGCACTGGGGAAGAAGGATTATTCTGCTTGGCAATCAGTAGAAGTGGAGAAACCAAGTGGTCAGTCTGAGACTTGGAAAGTCATGATGGACCAGCCCCTGTGGATGAGACAAGAGTTCGGGGGTTGGATCCCGGACTCTGTCTCATCCACATGTCCATGGGCAGTGAACCAGGTGAGGCCATAGGAAGGGGAACCAGACTTGACGGGGCCAATAGAGTACAATGAGGATTACTTTGCTTCTCAACCACTGTGCTTTGTTTAAGAACTGTGGAATGAGGGGAAGGGAAGGAACGGCATAAAGTAGACCCGGGGCAATTCATGTATTAGAGCATCTCTTGAAGTAGCTGCTGCAAAGGGCAGTACTCAAAATTGGTAGTGACTGGCTCCCAGCCAGAAGCAGAGATATCTTCTGGATCATTTGTCCATTTTTATGTGGTCTATGGAGCACATCCAATTGTCTTTTTCCAGAAATGGAAGGATAGACTGAATCATGACCACCTGGAATTTTGTTTGTGTGACAAACTTATTCAGAATGCCGAAGTCCAAAATTAGCCTCCAGTCCCCTGTCTTTTTTGGCACTAAAAAGAATCTTGAGTAATATCCAGATCCTGTTTGGTCTGGTGGGACTGTTTGGATGAGACTTTATTTCTAGCAGCTTTAGAACTTCTTGTGCTGCTGCATCCCTCTGACTGGGTGGAATGTCGAGGATTTGCCTTAGTGGTTTGGGGTAAAGGTCGAAGGGGATATGATAACATCTGGTCATTACCATCTGTACTCAGGAATCTGAAGTTATCGTGTGCCAGGCCAAGTGGTGCTTCCAGAGGTTAAGCAATCAGGCCACTCCTCAGGAGCACTGGTAGGAATCCCTGCAGCCCTGGTTTCACGGGCCCCCTCTGCCACAGAATGGGAGTCTTCCAGCTGAGTTCCCCCTTCTGCTCCAGGGGGAGGGCTCACCACATGTGTCACGAAAAGGTCCTTGGGATTTTTTGAACCACATTTTCCCACCTCTCTGATTCCTGGTATAGGATCATTGAGGGATGGGAAAAGCATATGCCCATGGCAGACAGGGTCTTTCCATCCTTCTCACACCTGGCTAAAGTGTCTAACTTTTGGGCCAAACAAAGAGGACTCATCAACAGGAGCACTGACAAAGGAAGACTTGAAGGAGTCCACAAAGTCACATGATGTCTCATGACAATGCCTGTACCGGCTGCTCTGGCTAACCCCTCGGCTGTGATCAACCTCATGGAGGAGGTAGAAATGGACTCTAGGGTGGCAAGCCGAGAGGCAACCTTGTCATGTGTCTCATCAGGCAATACCCCTGCCAAGGTTCCTGAAAGGTCTATAATCAGGTCCCTCTGAAGATGGGTAAAATGTGCCAGATAGTTAAGTGACCGTATGGAGAAGGTTGCTGAAGTGTAAGTCAGCTTCCCTAGACTGTCTATCATCCGGGTCTCCCTGTTCGGAGGATGGACAGTTGAACTTTCTTCAGCAAGTTCTTTTCTAGTGGCCGCTGCCACCACCATAGAATCTATTGCCAAGCCTCTAGACCAGTGGAGCTGATCTTGTCTAGGAGAGAGGATTTTATCAGGTCTTCGGGGAATTAGCTCAATGGTGTCAGGGGACTTCCAAACACACTGCACGATGAGTTTGACCAGCTCATCCGCAGGTGGGGTCAGCCAGGAAGTAGAAGGTTGAGCACAGAAAGCCTGCAAGAATACAGATTCATCAGTAGAAGGGTTGACAGGCTTCCAGTCACCCTTCTGTTTCAAGATCTCTAGTATGTCTCCAAATGGGACATCCTCAGGGGGTGACCTTGGTGACCCTTCTCCCTCATCGAATCTGTATTGTTGGTGAGGGATTCCTCAGGACAATCAACATGCTTCCTCTTGCATATTCTCTTGTAAGGCTGCTCTTCAGGGGGAACATCTGAAGAGGGCTCTGGAGAGTAGGTGCCCTGAAACAGGGTGTCTTGCTGCTCCTGTGCCTGATGTCCCAGTGTAGTGGGCTGTGTCAGCTGGATACCAGAGAAAATATGAATGTCTGGTTCCAATGCCAAAGGGTCCAACTGCATGCTAGTGGAAGCGAGAGCCCTCTCCATCACCTGGAAGGCAAGCCCACATGAAGAGGCATGGAAGTCTGGAACTGAGAAGGACAACCTCGGAACCAGGGCCACACTCTGCTCCAATGAGCTGCCTCCAGGTTTGTAGCCCTGAGAGGACTTGGAGCCATCAAAACAACTGGAACTGTAGAAGGCGCCATAGAAAAAAATTGGTGCCGAACTAGGGGTCACGGTGCCAACAGGCCAGTCACGGTCTAGAGGGTGGATCCAATCCGACTGAACCTTGGTCCACAGGGTAGACTACAGAACCATGGAAGGGTGCAATGCAGGAACCGAAGGAGTTGGCACCGGGATAGCCGTCAGTACCAAAGGCTCCAAAGCCTGAGAGGTTGAAGGAGGATAGTATGATGGACTCTGTGGAGAAAATCCCTCAGCTCCGGGTGGGAGGGAGGTCTTGGATGGGGCTGCTAGGAACTGATCAACAAGCCTCACTACATCCAGCTCCGAATGACTCCTGGTTAAACGGGGTAGATAACCCCGAAGGGGACTCTAACCTTTCAAGAAAAGGGCTGAGCTGTTGCCCAAAAAAGGGGTCGATGGACAGGTAATATCGTGTTCCTGGCTAAAACTCCACCTTTCGGCACCAAGGTCAAAGGACCCGAATACTGTGATGGGGGTGGGGAGACCAGACTACAGGGAGACACTACTGTTGGTGGCGAAAGGCTGTCTGGTACCAAGGAAATTATTGGTACCTTAGCAGAAGTTAAGGCTGTCGGTTTGGTAAAAGAGGGTGTCGTCAGCACCATGGAGGGAGCTTTAGGCTCTGGTGCTGAGAGTGTCTGTGCTGGCAGTTTAGGAAGTTTTGTCTTCAGTTCAGTATGAGTCTTAGACTTCAGATCCTTAGCACTAAGAGATGTTGGCACCGAATGGCTTCTCTTTTTAATGTCTTCCTTAGGAGGTGTTGAGACCTCTGCCACTGATAGTGCCTCCAAGAAAGGAGTTTTTAAGAGTCTTTTCAAGATTAATTTATTTTTATGCTCTGCTAAAGTACAAGAGCTGAATCCTTTACAAAGCTCACAAGGAGGTTGGACCTGGATGTGGGGAACTCCGAGACAGTAGACACAAGAAAGATGACCATTGGAGTTGGGCATCTTTCTACCACATTTATCACTTTGCTTAAAACTAGTTGTCCCCTTTTTATCAGACATCATGACTATCCACAAAAAACAGTCACTACAAGCAACAATATGATGAAAAAAAAACTGTCAAAGACTGTAAAACAAGCAAAGATAGAGAAACACACAGTGTTAAGTAAGGATAAAAAGGGGAGAAAAGGGAGGAATACCAACAATGGTATGACAATTACCACAGCGGTAAGGGAGAGGCCTGTGCCAACAATGGTACGAAGAATACCAAAATGGTAAGGAAAAAGCACTTTAGAATACATGAAGGGTAAGTGAAGCTATCAATGACTACTAAAGAAGAGTATCGAAAGAAAGGCTTGAATATTTTTTATTTAAGAAATGGAAAAATTACAACTACTTAGCTGAGAGCTGGCTTGACACATCTTGTATACTATGCGGCAAATGAGATCTGGGGAAATGAGGAGAGGGGCACTGTGTGTAAGACTTAGCTCAAGAGTTTTTTGGCTGGCGCACGTTTGTTATATCGGCCAAGTCAGACCCATCAGTAAGGAAAGAATGAAGATTACATCAGATGAAATTTTATAATTTTATTCAGTTATAATATAATGCTTTAGAGAGCCTACAAAATGATCAGGATATCACTATTCACCCTGCACTTATCTAAGTGCGGGGCGATAGTGATAATGAATAAAATGTTCTTTGTAAATACTATAAAAATGATGCTGTCAGATTCACTAACGTACTGTTTGATTAATAAATTAGATATTGATGTTATGATTAGGTCTGTACACTCAACGATGCATGACTGCCTTCTTAGTAGGACTTAGTAGGACCATTACACCAGAATTGTATGAATATTTTATTACTGAATATCCATTAGTTCTGATTTTTTCATGGGCTCTCAAAAATACATAAAGACCCAACCCTTCCACCTATGAGACCCATTGTCTCAGGATGAGGCTGGCTAACGTAGCCATTTTCAATATCAACTTAAACTGATTTTACATTCTGCAGTAAAGGTCCTGAGAGACAGCAAGCAGTTTTTGCAAGATTTATTTGTTTATGGCTGCGGTGGTGCAGAGGTTAGTGTTGTTGTCTCACAGCAAGAGGTTCTCTGGTACGATTCTCATCTGGAGCACCCTTTGTGCAGAGTCTGCATGTCCTCCCTGCTGGTGAGTGAGATTTAAAGACATGTAGATAGGTGTGTGTGCGTGTGTGTGTGTGTGTGTGTGTGTGTGTGTGTGTGTCTTCTGTGAAGGTTGGGCGCAGGGATGGCAACTTGACACCGTAAGAGCTCCACTACTGATCAATCTGCAGACCGGTGATCCGCTCTGACGACCTCTAACAGGAAAAGCAGAAAGACATTGCTATTTGTTTCTACACAAGATGTTGTAATTGATCTAGAGTGCCTCATGGTTACTTTAGATATCAATTCTTTGTTTACTGTGATTACGAATGACTGGGGGCTTCAACTGATCAAAAACATTTGTTGCAGAGAAAAGTCATTGCAGTATCAACACACTGATTTGATATGTCTTCTTCTAGAATTGATATTAGAAAATGTGTTTCTCTTTGGGGAAAGTTATTATTGGCAGAAGCTTGGCGTAGCTATAGGCACTCCATGTTTCAGTAACACCTTGCTCTTTACCTCTTATTTTAAGTTTGGCTTATTTTTCTTCTCAGGTCCTCAAAGTTCCCTCAGTTCCAGTTCTAAAACCTTATTCTGTCAGGGCCCCAAAATATGGAACCCTTGTGCTCCAATCCATATACTCTGATTAAAATAAATACCAAGTAAATAGCATACAAGTATTTAAAAAAAATCAAGTCTGTACACTATTCTACTTTGGATGATTTGCATTTCTACACAGCAAAACTCAAAATAACACGGTGCTGGCCAAGTATTTATTCCTTATTTTGACTGCCAAAGTGTTGTTTCCCAGGCTAGCCTTATGGTGAACTGGTCCATTTTCTGGGGAAGCCAGTTGTGGGTTTTGTATTTGTTCCTTATTTTGTTTTCCTAGGTTTTGCTTTCCAGGTTATTCTTATATCAGGGATCTCAAATTCACAGCTCTCAGACCTCAAGCAGCCCTAAAACCAGTATAACTATAGATGAAGGAACAACTGCACCACTATTCTACCAACACTGCCTGCATTTCTTTTTGTTTTGATGACTGTGGCCCTTGCCTGAGCTTGCTAGTCCTCATACAGCATTAGTGTTTTTTTGAGTTTGAGACTCCTGCCCTACATGAACCTGACCATTTTAAGGGGGAAGCAGGAGCATCCAAATATATTGACAAGGATTCATGGTAATTCACCAATGTATACTTACTTCAAATGCTGCTCCCCATGGAAAATGCATCACAGAACAGAATTATTGAAGAGAGGTACTTCAAAGTTTTTTTTTGCGGGGGTGGCCCCCCTGACCCCCCTCCACATGTGGGATTGCATCCTTCATACTCCCACTATCTTAAATACACCAACTGAGAGATCACACTAATTTGAACAAAATGCATTTGAAGAAAGTGCAATCTGATTAACCATGGGTGATCCATTAACAGGCAAACATGTTCCACTGCAGTTTTAAGGCACAGTATTGTACAGATGGTGGACTTAACATTTCTGACTGACTCTTACTAGTACCAATTTCTAGTGTGCACTTCTTAGGATGTTTCACCAAAAATCAAGATTACTCTATCTGAGGGATTTCAGCTTTCCTTGACATAGTACAGTCTTGGTGTTGGTATAAGCAGTAGTGGGTGTAGGGGGACCGTCTGCATATGGGGGGGGGGTGAAAAGGGCTTTATTTGATTTGTTACTTTTGAAAGTGCTCTGCATTCAAGTGCTTCCTAAGTTTTGCGATTGGTGTTTTGCAAGGCAATCACAGAATAAATGGAGTTTCATTAGGAAGCTGTGTGGTATATCATTCAGGTGGTAAAACAGTAAACTTCTTATAATAGCACACTGTACAATGTAACCGTAAGATATGATTCGAATATACCTAAAGCTTAATAGTGAAAAAAGTTGCTCAAGTTGTATTTACGTATGTGTGTGTGTGTATATATATATATATATATATATATATATATATATAAATATACATACATACATAAACACCTGTATACACACACACACACACACACACACACACACACACACACACACACACACACACACACACACACACACACACACACACACACACACACACATATGCAACTTTAGATGCTCCTCATCCTGATACTAGGGTGAGATTCATTCAGTTAAGGAACCAAAAACTTTTGGATTTCCATCCATTGCTACAACCTCTTCAGTATGAGTACTTCCTACTCAGGAAATTACTACTAAAACCTCAGCGACACACATACTGGACAGACTTAACAACTTACAGAACAAAGGGCAGTTAGCTTAGTACTAATCTATGAACCTATCTATGAAGAGGTAAACATGTTCAATGATAAAACACTATAACAAATATGTAGCACTGTAATTTTTTTGCAGAGGTTTGTGCATTTAAAAAAATAGCATATAATATTCAGACCTCAGATGAGGATTTGTTTGACAGTGGAAGAATGCTGCTCTTAAATATACAAATGAATGGGCATCAATTCTGATTAAATAGGACACTAGAAAACAACAATGTCTCTCCCAGCAGACTGTAGCAACAAAGAAGTCCTTCATATCTAAGGTTTATCTGGATATCACTAACACTAAAATGCACGAGTTGCTAAATGATTTTTAGAAAAGGAAGATGAGGATATTAAATGAAAGAAATCCAGTTTAAAGGATCCAAAAGATCTCGCTAGTGATCACATCTTTGCCTTGCAAAGAAGTACCTCTCTTGAGAAGATCTGCGACTCTCAAAGATAGTGTTAGTGAATAGTCTTCTGATTCACAGGGAGAAGAGAAGAATATTAGATGCACCTCTTCTGAAAGTTTAAATACAGATTTGCATTCTTTTCTATTACAAACTCTAATAATGAGGAGGGTTGAAATATTTTTAAAGCAGTAGAGAAGAACATAAGAGGGATATACGTTAGCAAAGGCTGGTATAACAGAGGAAGATGACATTAAAATTTATAGGATGCTATTTGCAAATTTACACTGGAGTAAAAAAGCCAATTTAGCGGACTTAAATGTTAGCACTGATTTAATTAACATTCTCAGCAATGGTTTAAAATGTATATAAACTCCAAAACCTATTCAAGAAAAGGTCCTTCTAGATACAACTGCATATAGAATTTAAAACTAAAAATGTCTTTGCTAAGACGGTAATGGCAATGTCTCCTCTAACTAAGACTCTTACTGAAGGATGATAATGACAATTTGTTGGATCTGTATATTTATGAGATACCCCATTATCCTACCTCTCAATCTCTTAACACTAAAAAATTTGGACAAAGCCAAAATAATGAAGAATATAGGCCCAAAAGAATAGGGACAATTTGAAAAAAACTGGTCATATAAACTTAGAAAGATGATAGAATAACAGGTTTAGCATTAGCTTGTATTTTCTGAATCTAAGTACGTCATCATTTAAGGACTTAAATCCTTGTTGATTTGCCAAAAACACAAATTGCATGAGGAACAGCCAAAATATTAGGTAAAACTCTGGACATTCTGTGAAAATCTGGACAGTATAAAGGTATGTCTATTATTTACATTCTGAATGATCAAACTTTAAAGAGCCAATGGATGAAGACTTTTTCTGAATATGAGCTTGAGAGTTCTTCACTGAATTTCAGTGGAGGCTATTCCAGGTTACTTATGACATTTATTAGAGGGTAACATCAGTTTCATCCTTAGGGTCTGCAACAACACATACAATATTTTTGAAAAAACAAAAAAAAGGTATGTGCAGACCAAATTAAATATGTCTTCTTTGGTTATCTGAGTAAATGTCAGCATTTCACTTTAACAAAAGTTGCTTGGCTACCTCTTAAGAAATTATGTGCCGAATGTTAAGTGGACAAGGGTGCAATATTGTAATTCTAAACAGGGAATATTATCACAGAATATCCTGAATAATACAAGTCACTATGAAATGCTTTGCTCAGTTTCTATTAAAATATAATGCTACTTAAGAGTATTGAATTGGGTTTCCTTGGTCATGATGATATTAAAAGCTGTATATCACTCATCCTTTGGATGTGATTTTCTCTGCACTGTCCTAACTACATACGGATTAGATGTGCCCCCTGGTAAACAAAGTATTAGGAGTAGGTTTCCACTAGTACAATATGGGTCTTTTGATGCACTCACTTGTTTTGAAAAAGTACATGGACACAAATTGCTAATGTCATGGGCATTCCACAAATGTTGGATAAGGTTTGAAGTACAATGGAAGAAGAAGCATTTCTTTTCATCAAATACCTTTATTACTAACCCTTTAAATCAGTAAAATGAGCTCACATACGGTAATGGAAAAGAAAACAAAACATGAGTTCACATACATTAATAGAAAAGAAAACAAACCACAATAATAGTTTCCATTGTTACTTTTTGTTTTCCCCCTATTTGCATACCCAACAGCTGACCATAAGTTACCCAGCTGCACCAAATTTCCTTAACAGTCCCTGGTTGCATTCCTGGGGTTGTAACTGCCAGGCTGGGTACAGAAAAGACAGCACAGCACCCTGTAGCATCACAAATACTAGCAATGTACGCTAGAGAATTTTTGTGGTATGCCCTAAATGGATGGAGCAAGTGATATCACATACATCACTGCATATAACATTTGGTGAGTTCTGCCGCCCCCTCCCCATGCCAGTTTTTTTTTAACTGCAATCTGCCTCATGATTATGGCATATCCCAATCACTGATGATGTGTCTTTACCACAGGTAGAACCCCCTCCATCCTAGAATGGACAAGCCAGCAAATCTATGGACCCCCTTCCCCAACTCCAGCTTCCATTGTTATTGTCATGCAGTATACATATGTTTCTTTCAATCCGGCTTACATGAACTGCTCAGTTGCTGCCTTCTCTTAACCTTGAATTCTCCATATGAACATCATTCTGCAAGTATTTTTCCCACAAATACCATTTATTTCTACATTTTCTATTTCCTTTTTCAAATATTCCACCACCACTTCCTTCATCACAATTACAAATAGCAATACTTAATTACAATTGGTTTAGATTTTGATTTCCATTTTCTACTAATTGCATTTTTAATTGCCAAGAGCATTACATTTATTAAGACCTTGCTATACCTAGGCAATGCAGCTACTATATTCCACCTCAGAAGTAAATGACCCTGCTACAACCATTTGTTTTCTCCAACATGTTCACCAAAGTACTCTGTAGGGAATTTTTAAAACTGCCAACTTGTTACACCCCCCCCCAAAAAAAAAAAAAAAAAAACATGTTCACAATTTCCTCAACATTTTCCATCACACATCTTGCATATGTCCTCTATCTGAGGAAAAATCCTCTAAAGTCTACTTGGGACAAAAAATCTTCATACAAACACTTCCATGCAAACGTAAACCTTTTGGATTTTGTTGCAGATGTGGGAGTCTGTTAAATTTCTTTCAACTGTTCTTTTGTAAATTGTTTGTTGTTTCCAAACGTTTTTAACCTTTTCTAATTGATTTGTATAGTTATCATGTAACATTCTATGTGCCCTACTGATTATCCCTTTTTTTAATGTTAGTTTCTGGCTAGTCTCAACTAAAACCTCTAACTGATCTTTCAATAAGCATGTCCATAATCTTTTCTCTTTCCCCATATTTTATGAATCAGTGAGAAGGAAGGTTGTGTCTAACCTAAAGTCCAAATTTCTGTTTAGCTCCATCCCAGTCTATTACCTTTCCCAATACCTTAGTTCCTTCGCTAATTTCCACTACTAAATTACAGTCTCATCTCACCTACTTTCTATAATCCCTAACTGCAATCATCATTCGCCTTTCCCACACTGGCTAAACGTTTAGAATACCACCTGCTACTTTATGAATATAATAGTTCTGAATGGTTGTCATTTTCCTTAAAGACTTTCATCCAATATCCTAGGCTCTTTCTAATTTTGGGAACCCCCTTCCCATTTCATCATCATCATCCTTTTCCACTTCAGTTTATAACCTTCTGCTATCTTCCAGTAGGTGTAGTTCTAAAGTACCCTTTCAAATCAACTAACTCTAAACTACTTTGTTCTATGGGGAGAATCAACTTATTCCACTTAACGCCTACTCTCTTACCCTCTCAAATAAATTCTTTGAATTATTTATTAATTTTCATCCACAACTTCTCCTCTGGGTAATAAAAATATGCCTAACCTGCATAAAATACAAAATGGACTAAACTCAGTTTCACTAGCTGTATCTTACTGTCTATATGCATAATCAAGAACTGCCATTTTTTTGTCCAGTTTTGTATTATCCTTTGTTTAGGCTCTTCACCCATACCTTTAGCTGCCATAACAGAATCTTATTTCATCTTATCATGGCCCTATAAGTATGGGTATTGATGAACAAATTATTGTGCGGGAACATAGTCTACTGATATACCCTTTGTTTTACAGCCCAAAAAGACTTGAAAATGTCTGAAAGTTTTGCACAATACTAAAATGCCCTTTTCTGAATTTATCACATAGAAAATATCATCATCTGTAAATGACACTAACTTTTCTTGATTACCCTAACAGATATATCCTTGAATTTGTCATTCCTATATTTTCTTTGCTAATGAATTTAAAAATAAAACAAATAGCAAAGGGGGGAGTAGACAACCCTGACCAGTTCCTCTGTTCAAACAGTTTCTCAGAGAATCCTCCCATCCATCCTATATTCTCCTTACTAACCCTGTTATTCTATCAGGGAATGTAAATTGTACCATTGACTTATTCTAAATTCCAAGCTGACTGTATTATGCTTCTTCTGCATCAAGATCCACAGTGAAAAGGGATATTTTCTTACACTCTGCTTCCCACTGGATCATCAATTCTCTTTTAATGTTGGTAAATGTCTGCCTCCCCCAGGCAATGCCTGTGCCATTCTTTTAGATAGTATGGACTTGGACAGTAGATAACCATGGACATGGTTTACAATTGAAATGATTCTATGTGAAGCTGGATTTGAACAGTCTTTAGCCTCTTTGTGTAAATGAGCCACTGCATATTTCTTCCAAGATGCTGAAACATCCCCTTAAAATATTGTGAAATAAAACCTTCCTTTCGTACACACTTTTTCTCTCCTAATGTCTAAAGCTAGCTGTTCCTAGAGACTAACATGTTGATTGATAACAAATCAATGTATTTATCTCATCTCCTCCTATCTTAGCTATTAACTGTTTAGCCCTATATTCATCTAACCTTGGCATAATTGTGTAATCCATAAATATTTCCACTTTTGCCTTTTCTTCATTCTCCAATCCCCTGTTTTACTCAAATGTTCAAATCATTTATGACATCTCTCTAACACATCTATAGAATGGCTCCCTACACTGGGTTACAAACCTTTCTACTTTCTGTTGCTGAAGATATTGTGCTAAAAGTTTCTGTGCTGTAGAACTGATATAAAAAAAAAACATTGCCTAATAACGACCTTTCTCCGTTCAAACATGTTATCCATATACTCCCTTATTTTCCCTTTATTACCATGCTCAACTTCTTGTTATGTGAAATTCCCTTCTTATAGAATATTTAACTTTTGTCAACTCCTCTAAATAATTACTATTACTTCTTTCCCATAACTCTTTCTCTGTTATTTCTACCATGTTTTTAAACTCCACTTACATTTTATCCTATTCACTAGACATCCATTCTGATGTAATTTCTTTACTCTAATAACTCTTGACTCATTTCTACTACCAATTCCTTAAATCCCATTCTTTTTAACAGGTAAGTAAGAAAGTGCCAGTGTCTCATTTTTACATCATTACCCTGTATCTTTATCTTAGTTTTTATTGCTACACGATACAATATGGGTTTTGGATGGATCTCAAATCTTTTGATTAAAAACACACACTTGTGTGAAGTACAATTTCTTTACAGTCTATCCCAGTAATTGTATATTGTGGAATAATATGGAAATTCTGAGTTCCTGCTACTGATCTCACATCTTCCATGCCAAATATTCTCATATTCTTCTCCAAAAATCTCCTCACTTTTGTTAAATTTTCCCTCCTAGGTTTCCCAATACATCTTCAATGTCAATCTTTATAGTATGAATAGATGTTATACTAAGAATGCGCTGGGTAAGCATGTGGCTAAGGAAGGCCATACACGTTTTTACATTTTTGTGCTGGTTGGAAGTGTATTTACCTAATGTAAGAGGTGGTGATGTTAAAACCTATACTGAAAAGCTTGAGATTAAATGGATATTATTGCTTCAAGCAATGAGAGGGAAGGGACTAAATGAGTTTGTCCCTTTAAAACCTGTCTTAAAATCAAGTGAACTTAGGTGCTAATTTCTTAGTATTTAAATTTTGATGTCTCTGTGAAAACTTTAGAGCTGATGAAGCACCAGGGTTTGTTGTGAAAGCACCCATCATTTTATTATTTTTACATTTTACACCTATGTCTCATTAAAAGTCTGTTTACACTTTCTGGATAGCTGGCTCTTTATTTTGTTTTTTACAATTGACTTTTGAGTTGGTTGCTTGCTCCCTTGCTCAGGTGGTGTTTTATACCCTCGGTGTTGAAAATCAAGTTCCAGTCCCCACCCAAAAATAATAATCCCTGCTGAAAACTTATTTCTCCCAAAGTTCTCTTACGTTCTGTAATAGTAGTTTTAGATGGAATATAAATATATACCAGTATAATCCTCCACACCAATAGTACCTTCAAACCACATACTATTGCTGTTCTTTTTTTCACTTCTCTCACTACTGGAGACCTTCTCTAAATCAATATTATTACTTCCCTGTTCCTTTGTCCTAGGTATTCCTCTAAATGGCCAACCACAAATCTCTTCTTTATCAAATTCACATATTTCTACCCCAATGCAACTCCTGTAATACTGCTGTTTACGCCTTACACACCTTACTATAATGCAGTACTATTTGCTTTTTGCTTACACATGTAAGGCCATTTACATTCCATGTTAGTATTGAAAGACAAGCCATTCTGATAAAAAAATTATTAACCCCACCTATTATAACTGACAGATCTTCTAAACACATATTCCCAACTTGTAGTACACACACACACACACACACACACACACACACACACACACAGACTCACACACACACACACACACACACACACACAGACTCACACACACACAGACTCACACACTACAGCCTTTCAGACTTTCTTCTTCTCTCCTCTATCTGGACTCATATTACATTTCCCCTGACTTCTCACTACAATAAAAAAGCACTCAAAATAAAAATAAATACTTTCCCCAAACCTCCCAACCTATTTTATAAGCAATAAACACAAGTAACTATATATATTTTCCAAAAAGAAGTTTAATCCTCCAAATAGAAGCATTTGCCCTAAATTCATGACTGCACCAACAGGCATTACCTGTTTTAAAGGTAAGTTTAGCAATGCTAAATCACATACTAGAGCATGTGTTCCCACTTAGAGTGGCTGCTGTCTGTTCTTATCTCTGTTCCCCTCTCAGCTGTACAAAACAGCATGCTTTCAATAGACATTAATGTGCAGCCTTAAATAGTACACTGGCTACCCTTAAATAAATTTAACTTAATTGTGCAATGTTACAATTAATGTGTTTAGGTACTAAGGCTGTAGAGGAGGCAATTGTACACTTCATTAATTTTTCCTGAACTGCTTGCCAATGTATCTTTAAAAGTTAATTACATTATATTTTGTAGATTTCACTCAGAACACACTGTTCAGACTTCTCATGATTAAATGATTGTACCAGCAGGCTGTCTTCAACTAAAAGCATCTGATAATGGGCAAAAAGCAACTTGTAACTTTGCACATGCAAGAAAATATTACCATCTTCATTATTTTCATCATTTTATCTTTTTTTCATAGGTCTATATGTGCATCTACATAAGAACTGGACAACATTATCTTTAATTCTACAAACAATGGGATCAATACACTTTCAAGTTCCCCCAGCTGACCAAGATCATACAATCACATTCTAACCCATTTCTTTCCAGCCTCTTCTGCCTTGTTACAGTGTAAAGCCTGGATACATTACCCCTAAGAAAAGTACTTTCTTACTATAGTGTCACCAGCGTGTACAGTAGTCATTGATAAAACTCCCCCACTTTACAATTAAAAACATTTTTAGCTGCATAATAAACTATAAAAATGGCAGAACTGTAGCTAGATTATTTGATGCCCTGGGCAGTTCCCAAAGGTAAGCATGTGAATTGTTGGGACCCAATAAGGTGAGTCACGAAATATGGAGAATAAATGGCTGAAAAAAACCGGATTTACATATACCAAGTCTGAAATGCCACTTCTTAGAATATTCCTTTTTTTCCAGGGTATGTCAGTCTCAGACTTGGTATATACAAGTCTGAGGGGGGAGTTTGCATCCTAATGTCAGGGTGCGGGGGGGTTTACCCCTATTGCAAAAAACATGTTTAAAGGAGATGAGTGAATTTTTTGAGATTCACGTTCTCCCTTGTTTTCAGTCTCTTTTTTGGCTTGTCAGCGCTCAAATTTCAATAAGGAAGTTGAGGGGCAGAAAACACCCTCCCCCATGTTCTCAATGTTGTGGATAAAAGAAAATTAGTTAAAAATAAACTGTAACAAGCAGTTTGTTATGCATAAAACACCACACATGAAGTATTTAAGCACTTTACATGTGACTGCAAATACAGTATTGTCATTCATTTCTGAAAGTTAGCACTGCACTACCATATCATCAGCATCTGCAGATCATACCTTTTAACAACTTGCAGCAGGGATCTGCCTCCTTTGCTCTCCTGTATCTATGCCTCTCCAGAACTGCCTTACAATATAACATGCACCTTCCATCATTACATTTTTTTTTATAAATATTAAGAATAAAAACTGCTTTACGTCCAGTTAGTTCTTTAGTTCCTTCAGTTTCTTTCAAAACATTAATGAAACAAAGTGAGGTTTACATTTCACCCACCACTTTAACAGTCAACAAACCTCCAGTGTTTTCAAAAACCTTTTCTTGTAAAACCACATTTCATGTGTTTAATCTTATATAATGAGACTAATACAGCCAAGTCTCTCAGGTTTTATCTTCCTGATTCCACCAATCTACACAGAGGTGGGAAAAGCAAACACATTGAATATGTTAAAGGCTTAATGAGTTCAAATGTAATACCTTAGAGCCTGTGGGTTTAAGTAATGACAATGTATGGTATTTTTGAGTTTTATCTGGTGAATAAATTTACATCCACTATAGATTTTACTCATTTTTAAACACTTGTATTAAAATTATCATGTAAGACATAGGCAAGCATACAACAATAGAAAAGGAAACAAACCATAGTAACATTTTCCCGTTTACATACACATCATGTTTTCTTTCTTTATAACTATCAGTCTAATATTACATAAATAGCTCAATTACTGCCTTCCCCTAAACTTCACTTCTCCTGACCATTATTCTGCATGTATTTTAACCATAACTCTAGTTTATTTCTATGTAATTTGCTCCTTTCTTGCTTCCACTTCTTTTCTCTCTTTGACAATATTCAGTACTTTAAATACAGTGGTTCAGACTTTGATTTTTATTTTCAAATAATTGCTTTTTTGACAGGTAACAGAATTAAACTTAATAAAGCTTTACTATATCTAGGCAATTCAGACCTTGTGTCCTAGATGAAAAAAAAAAACAAGTTTCTTAGTTACAGCCATTTACTCACCCAATATTTTTGACAGAGAATTCTGCAGGGGATTTTTTTAAAATCTGTCAACTCATTATACTCCCAAAACATATGTTCCCAGTTACCTCTTTCTTCCCCAGCATACCTTCAGCATTTGCTGTCTACCTGAGGAAAAATTATTTGAAGTCTGATTGAGATTTAAAAAGTACCTATGCAAATACTTCCAAGCAAAATCCTAACCCTTCTGGACTTTGTTGCATACTTGGGAGCCATACATATATCCTCCCATTGTTCCATTTAACCTGTTTTTCCAGTCTCTCTTTCCAGTCTTTAACTTTCTTATATATGCCCAACTAATTATCCCTTTTTTTTACAAAAGCTTCTGTTCTACACTCAACTAAAAACTCTACCAGAGTAGGTCCTTCCCTTATGATTCCCCTGTCCCACTCCCTTTGCCTGTTCTCTGACATAATGCCTGGTAGGGAAGGCAGACCCTTGTTTACTTTATTCTTAAGATCTCATTAATGTGTTTGAAGTACACGTGTTATTTGTTACTAGTTTTACATTAAATTTCTACTGTAACAAAATTTTACCATGTTTTTCATTGGTGCATGGCTATTGGAGAAGTGTCTGTAGATTGTGTGTTGAGATACTTTGTTTTTTTATCTGTTGCACCATTGAAGACATCAAGCTGAGGCCTCTGGGCTTGAATTAATAAAGCCTCAGATATTTAACAATTTATGTTTACCTGTAGTTGTAGTTTCATATTACATTTTTGCTGGTTGAAGAGATACATATGCATATGAACTGATGGTGAACTCTAAGACAGCAATTTGATTATGGAAGGGAAAAGTAGCGCTTGAAATTCTTTACAGACACTGGCTGCCTAGAACTTCTGTGAATTTTTGCAACACATGGATGGATACAGGATGGAGTTCTGAAGAGTAGTACAGTGAAATCCACCACTCTGAGGTGAACTATCAGAGTGGACACTTCCATAAAATGTCAACACCCCAAAATATATTTTTTTCTGTGACATTGTAAAGTCCCTCCAACATCTCTCCATCTTTTTATGTTAGAGAAAGGGCAGTGGAAATTTCAAAGAACTGTCAAGTTGTGCAACCTGGAATGGGAACTGAACAGTTGGTCTTCTATTCACATTTGTCACTGTGGTCATCTGTAAATGGTTATCTAGGACAATCAGGTAGAACAATAAAATAATTCAGGCAAGACTGCCCTAGCCACTGTTTTCTAGGTGTATTACATTCAGTATTCCACAAAACAGAAATTGTGAGAGAGAGAATAATGCTGCAGTAATAAGCTATGCCTGCCAGCTGCTCTTTAATAGTACTGGAATGGACATTACTAGAGGAGAGATCTCACACTGCTTCACTTGTGTGGATACCTCATCTGGTCGCTAGATGTTAAGTGTTAACATTAAAATTGTGTTTTTAGGTAAATTTGACAATATTAATAAATTAAACTGTTATGTACAGGATGATTGCTGTAGAACTGACAGAAAGGGGAGAACTTTGGAAGGGTCAATTGAGCAAAAAACAATGGGTGAGCAAGAAATGCTGGTAATCATAAAAAAGCCATGATGTGACTTAACTACAAAAGATGTTAGATCCATGTTTGAAAGGATTTTGCATGATTTAGGAAACCTATCAGAGATACTAGTTGGGTATGCAAAAAGGGTTAGAAGTAAATGAAGTTGCTGACCCTGACTTTTTGCATAAATAATGTAAGGCCATACTGCCATTAAAGGAAAACAATATGGAGAATTTGTTTTCTTTATTCTTTTTGTTCCCAGGCTTGCCAACCATCAAACCTTCCCCCACTGGACTAAAGCCTATCTATTCATCCAAGGTAGGAAGTGTCAAGTCCCAAACAGGCAAGAGATGTACAGACAGACCACTATTCAGGCAATCATAAAGGTTGCTTGCTTCCTTACTGGAAAGCTGGGTATGAGGAAATATGAATAGTCTAACCTCAAACCAGGGTGAGGGGGACAAGCTATTCTTATCACTGTGGGGACCCACAACTCCCTCCTCGTGCAAATGCATGCTCCTGGCCACATGTTAATGAGTGCAGCCACCAGATAATGGACCAAAAGCCTACTCAAGGCTGCCCTTGCAACACCATCCTTCCTCCAAGTGATTGTGGCAGCATGAATCCTTGTCTTCTTATACTGTTCAATGACCAATGACATTTTAAATCCACAACATTTGCTTCACAATTCATAACATTTAAATTTCATTAAACAGGAATCAATGACATGAATTGTTTGAGTGGTAATTTTATGACTAAATCATCTTTAGGGTGCTTTGAGTAGCTACAACTTTAAGACCCTTTGATTGCTTAAAAATAATAACTGAACCATTAAGATTAAAATCTACGGGAGTGCTTTCATTTAAAAAGCACCTTAACAATGTTCATGTGTTAATTATGTACAATTGAGTACTGAAGTAGACATTACTATATGTATTTAAATAACAGAATAATTAAGGACTTTTAGGCAAGACTGCCTATTGATATAAGCATTGCTGTAGCAATTAATACTGTTACATGATCTGCCTACAAGAGTGTTGAAATCCCTTGTTTTAGAACAGTTATCTACAACTTCAAATAGAAATAAGCATTGCTGCAGGTACTGAAATTGATGGATCTCCTGGAAGATTGTTGACATTTCTGTTTTATGCACAATTTCAAATGTAAAGCATGGTGAGTTATTTTCATGGCTTATAATTTTTAAGTATTACTTCATACTACTAGCTCAGTGGTGGTTACGTTGCCGAAACAGTTGAACTACAGTGACATGGCTGGGCATGTGCCCATGAGGAAGCATTTTCATAAACTTGATAATACTCAGTATAATTACTTATACATACTGTAAGTTGAAAATGCTTAGAGAGATTATGCACTGGTATTTAGCATATTATGATTATGTAAGAAATAAAAAGGATAAACAAGTGCTCAATCAAGTTTAACATTCTTTAGTGTGTGAACAAGCAGAAAGCTTTTTCTTGAATTTTGGTGTAACATTTGTCTCGGTAGGCCAAAAGTAATGATGGCTCAGTTCACCATCAAGGTTTGCTTACTTGAGTGGCTCTTCATAGCCCTATCCTTTGGGGAGTGGGGGTATTTGTTTGCTCCTATCATAAATGACAACTGAATGAAATATTTCTGTGGAAAGATGAGTGACGTCTAAATGATATACTGAAAATCTGCTTCTAGATGCCAATTGTGCTTGTTTGATTTATACTTCCAGAATATGAAGGAAAGCTGCCTGGTGTTAGGTATGGGAACTAATGCAACTGGTCTTCTATCAAACAGAAAACTGAATCCATTGTTGGTATATACTGCACCTTCTGTCAATTATTAGATCTGGTAAAAATATTTCTAAGGAAGGGAACACTGTATTTAATAGGCTGGCATTAAGAGCAATGACTACCTGCAAATGTATATATTGTTCCACTGAGGTGATTATATATAAGCGACTATTATATGCTATGTAGGTGCCTTCTCAGAAAATGCAGGTTCTGGGAAATGTTTGCAGACTGAAGGGCATCACACTGAGTTATCACTTTACAGTTCATCCTCAAAGTATGAAACTTAAGAAACAGGGGGTTATTATGATTTAGTATTAAGATGCTTTATGGAATTAAAATTACTTTTTAGATACAGTTTGGAAGAGATGATTTGAAATAATTTGTACAAACTAATGGAGAGGATTATGGTGTGGGGTTTTCAGCAACAAGCTTCCACATGCCAACAGGTCGAGTAGTGGACTGTTTGTAAGCTGACAAAGTGTTTATAGGATGACTGGAAGAAAAAAACGATTCATATTATCAAGGATCAAGGTAATGTGCTTAATGAACCCAGCTTGCCTAGATTCTTAAAGAGGTTTCAACAAGACAGATGGAAAAAATAGTTATAGATGGACATAGCTAGCAGAAAAAATCTGGACAAAGCCAAAAATAATGGGGGGGGGGTGGATTTTAAATATTGCTCTAATAAACTTAGAAAGTTGCTAGAATAAAAAGGTCTTGTGTTACCATGTCATTTCTGAATGATATGAAGTCTGAAACTCAAATGCCTGTAATTATTTATTGAATTCAGTCCTCACTGATTTCCCACAAAATCCAGAAAGCCAAACATTTTATGAGGAACAGACCAGAAATAGGCAAAAATATGGACATTCTGTAAAACTCTGGACAGCTGAGAGGTATGTAGATGGGTCACTGTCACTTTTTGAATGATATGACTTTATATTACTGTATAATTATAAATATTAGATTTGACTACAATAAGCCCTGTATTATCCACTTCATCTACTTACAAAAATCTAAATATCTACAAGAATAAGTTGCATGCTAATTTTTGTAAATCTCTGCAAAATGTTTAACCAGTCCTTTTCATAGTTTCATAGTATAGTACTAGGCTATCTGCCCTGGGGCATTTGTAAGCCTAGCCATAGTGATGTGGCTTTTTCCACCCCATGAAATGGTACAAAAAATGTACAGAATAAATTTAGAATACTGTAGTGACACAACGAAGGTCCACTTATATAATAGGATTAGTTTACTGTGCCCCTGTCTAGCAGTGACACAGATGTGACCCCTGGGGTAAACTTACGATCTCCCATCCATACATCAAGATTTCTCTTGAAGAGAGTCAGTGAGGGGCTCTGCCTAATACGAACTGGGATCTTGTTCCAAAGCATGGGAAGCCTCTGGGTCATGAATCTATCCCTCCAGCATGTCCTATTCATACTTGTGCCGAGGTTTAAGTCTTTAGCTCCCGTGGTCTGACGGATTTGGATTTTTTTGAGGTGGAGCATGTCCATCAGATCCTGATTGGACATGGCCTTGTACGTCAGGCAGAGATCACCTCTGAGCAGGCGGTATGCTACTGAATAGAGCTGAAGTTTCTTTAGTCTGGCAGAATAAGACATATGTTGGAGACCCTTGATCCTCTTGGTGAGGTACTTTTGTGGTCTCTCCAGCTGTTGCAAATGCCAGGTGAGGTACATACCAAATGGGGCATTGTACTCAATCATGGGTCTGATGAGGGAGGAGTACAGGGGTACAATGACATCCATGTATCTGGATGTGAATCCCTTCATGATGAGGTGTGCAAGGTAGAATGTTTATCTGACCACTTTGGCAACGTGGGTGTCAAATGAGAGGTCGCTGTCGACTTGGGTCCCCTAGGTCTCTGATTACTTTTTCCGTACTCAGTGGTTTGCTGTCTATGTGATAATTTGTGGGTACTTTGTTTTTCCCAAAGGGGATGACTATACATTTTTTGGTATTTAGTTTAAGGCCGTGACTCCGGCACCAGTTGTCCGTTTCTGTGAGGCCTTTTTGTAGGATGTATGTGTCCACTGATGTATCGACTATGGCGCCTAGTTTGCAGTCATCTGCGAACTTTGTCAGCCACAGCCCTCCCATGTTTGCTTTAACATCTGAGAAATAAATGCCGAACAAGAGGGGTCCCAGGACAGATCCCTGTGGGACACCACTTGTGACTGGCTTTGAGTCTGACATTGCTCCAGCGATTTTAACTTTATGGGTTCTGTCCTTTAGCCAGTTTGCAACCCATCTAGTGACATAAGGGTTTACGTTTAAGCTGTTGAGCTTATCTATGATGCCTGAGTGGGGTATTGTGTTGAAGGCCTTAGCCAAGTCCAGGTAAGCTGTATGGACTGCTTTGCCCTCATCAATGGCTCTAGTGACTGTTTCAAAAAAGTCAACCAGGTTCAAAAGGCAGGATCTGCCCTTTACAAAGTCGAACTGGGTGGGGTCAAGTGTCTGTAGGTCCCCTATGTCTCTGTTTATGAGTTCCATAATGATTCTTTCCATAGCTTTGCAGACCAGGCTGGTTAAGCTTATGGGGCGGTAGTTTCCAGGGTCTGTAGAGGCACCCCCTTTGGGGAGTGGGACCACTGTTGCTGTACGCCAGTGTTCAGGTACATATCCCGAAGTAAGGCTAAGGTTAAATAGCATTTTTATGTGTGGGTTTAGCTCCTCTTGGAGTTCACGTAACACGCAACCCGGGATACCGGCAGGTCCCATTGATGCTGTGTTTTTAGCTTTGTTTAGGGCGGTTCTCACTTGGACATCTGAGATGACAGGGAGATTACATTCAGCTGGGATAAGTATTTCTTCTTTTGGGGGTGAGGGAGGGGAGAAATTTGCACTGAACCTGTCAGCCAGAATGTTGGCAATATCTGTGGGTTCAGTGTATTTTTTGTTGTTGTGAACCAACTCTGAGCATATTTGAGGGTTTCCACCCAGGTTTCTAACATAGCTGAAGAAGGCTTTGTGGTTATCTTTAGTGTCCTTAGCGATTTTTCTCTCAAAGTTGGCCTTGGATGTTTTTATGAGAGAACGTAGTTTTCTGCTAATGTTGATCAGAGATGTCTTCCCTTCATGGGATTTTGCAGTAGCTTCCTTCTTTTGTTATACAATTTGTTAATGGCTGAGGTCCACCAGACAGGACGCTTGCCTTTGGTGGAGAGGGACTTGGATTTATTTGGGATTGCATGATCCATGCATTCTTGGAGATGTCCATAGAAAGCATTTGTGAAGGATTCGGCATTGTGGGATGTGGTATCCACTGGCACAGTAGGCTTAAAGGATACCATCTCAGTCTTAAGAAGAGTGAAGTCTGCTTTTGAGAAGTTTTTCACTGAGGTCTTTTGTGCTGGGGGTGGAGGTGGGATATGTATATCCAGGGTGATTAGTTTGTGATCAGATCTCACTAGTGAGGGGTATACTTCCTGTGTGGAGCATTTTGTCCCCATGTTTGTAATGATCAGGTCTAGTATATTATCTCCCCTAGTGGGAGAGGTGACTAGTTGTTCCATTGCATTTGAATTTATGAATTCCAGGAACATTTGGGCTAGGGTATTAGGGCTAGAATAATGTACCCAATCTATGTTTGGGTAGTTGAAGTCTCCCAGTATGATGGTATTTTGTGATACATTCTTATCCTCCAATGTCTTCAGAAAGGCTGAGTGGGGTTCTTGAGATTGGGAGGGTGGTCTGTAACATGCTACCAGTTGTATAGCAGTTTTGCCTATGGTTAGTTGCACCTGTATGGTCTCTGATGCTTCATGTGTTGCTACTAACCTGGAGGTGTGGGTGTCCTTGATGAATATGGACACCCCCCCTCCTTTTGTGGTTCGGCCCCAAAGCATGATACGAGCTATAGCCTGGTAGCGCTGGGGTGCTCTCAGGAGCCTTGAACCAGGTTTCAGTTACTGCACAGACGTCAATGTTCTCCATGCTGAGGAGTGCATCAAGTGCTTGCATCTTGAGATTTAGACTTCTGGCGTTGAGCAGCATTACCCTTAGTTTTTTTCCATTTTTGTTTTCTAAGGAGGTGGGTTTGTCTTTTGAGCCTTACCTAAAAAAGGCACTATGGGGGTGGCAAGATCCTTAGCCAATATCCGGAAGCCCAGTGGTGACAGGTGTAAGCCATCCCTTGCGAAGCAGCGTGGCTTGTCCAACATGTCATCCCAGGCAGACAGACATTGGATCCCCTTAGAATGACACCAGTACTTGAGCCAATTATTAAAGCTGATCATCTTGTCTTTGTATTGTGGTATCATTCTTGGTGAGGGCAAGATGCTGCTCAGGGTCAGGGTCATACCAGCCTGGGCTACATAATCGGAGAGCTCCTCTATGTCTCTTTTCATGTAGTCCAGGGAGGTACGTCTCAGGTCATTCACACCAGCATGGACAATGATGGAGTCAGATTTGTACTCGCTTTGGAGTGACTTGAGTGCGTGTGTTATGTGGTGGATCCTAGCTCCCGATAGACAGCTCACAGTCACCCTCTCCTTGTTCAGCCTGGTCAGCGGGACATCAGTGTGTCTGACTATAGAGTCACCTATTACTAGTGCATCAGGCATGGTGTTTGGCCTTAAGGGCTGTGATTGGTTGACACACTGATTTATTGAAGTATGTGTTGCATGTGTTTTGTTTTGAGGTGGTGGATTTTTGGATGTCTGCTTTGGGAGCCTCTGTTGTTTTGGTAATTTTTTTATTAGAGCCTCTGAGTATGTCTTTGTGTTTTTATGTGTTTGGTTTGCAGTTGTGGTAGGTCTGTGTGGGACTGGGATTGTTGTGTGTGTGGTTACCATCTCCTCCTGTCTGGTCATGCCAGCCCTGAGTTGAGAGAGTTCAGCCTCCAGTTTGGCTATATAGTTGCATCTCTCACATGTATTTATGTTAGTTGAGAGGAGGAGAGGGTTGTCTGTGTAAATGAGACAATTGTAGCATTGTCTCAAGATACCCAGATTGACCAGCTGAACTGGACAGGACGCCAGTAATCTACCACTCGACATGCTATAACAGTATAAGGGAGTGCTGTACCTTTAAGGGAAGTGGATATTCACAGAGGTGGTAAGTAGATGTAGTGCTTTACTTAGTACAAGAGTGTTTACTTAGTAGAGAAGTATTGAGAACAAGTGCTAGGCTTATAATATAGTGAGTAGTCTGATTATACTAAGAGTAGAGCTTCCTTAAGGGAAAATTTGAAGAGCAGACCTGGCGGAGCCAGAAGAAGTTTAACCTTGTTCAACCGGCGCTGCGCTATGCTCACAACCGCGCAAAGCTGTGCAAACGCGGATTTTAAACAGTGAACTACAAAAGAGCTAGAAATGGTCCAAAACAACCAATTACTACAGCTTCTTGTGCTGAGGTCACTTCCTACAGGGACAGGTAGGCTGCTCAAGGCTCCCCACTGCCACTAGTGAGCAAAGAAACTTCCTTCTATCCAAGTAAGGTAATGGACAACACAGGAACTACACCACAGCCCAGAATACAGCAATGCCTGTAAACTGGTCTAAACTAGTCAAGGAGAGGCGGGAAAACAAGGATTATTTTTTTTGTTTGCTTTTTTGATAGAAACACACAGAAAATGCAGAAAAAGTGATAAATCAGTTACACAGGCTAGCACAATTTAGTGGGCAGCCTCAACAGTTAAATTAAACAAACAAACAAACAAACTTTCGATCAAATTCGACTAAAATGTAGTAATTCTCTGGTCTGAACTTGAGAACAGTCTGTTGTGACCATAGTTTTACTTAATAAACAAGCAAATAAATAAATAAGTAAGTAAGGCACTAAATTCATAGACTATAACATGATAGCATGTAAAAACCAGGAGTGGTTAATGTGGGAGATGCAGTACTGGTGAGGTTTGAGAGAAAAAAAAAGGATAGAAGTACAATACAAACAGTAACAGAATGCAGCCAGACCATATAGGTGTTTAACTGAAATTTAGTTTTCATTATGAATAATAGGTGGACAAATGCAAGGACAGTGGTATGTTTAGTGTATGATATTTCCTAGTTTTTCAGGATACAGGTATATTATACATGTATATATGTGTGTAAGTATAGATATATATATATATATATATATATATATATATATATATATATATATATATATATATAAATAACATACATTTTATATATATATATATATATATATATATATATATATATATATATAGACACACAGAAGTGTGTGCATATGTGTGTGTGTGTGTGTGTGTGTGTGTGTGTGTGTGTGTGTGTGTGTGTGTGTGTGTGTGTGTGTGTGTGTGTGTGTGTGTGTGTGTATATGTGTAAAAACAATGTTATTCTAGGGGCTAGGACCAGTTAAAAAGTAATAAGATGTAAAAACTTTGAACTGCTGCTTAAGGGACTGTTACAGTTATAACAGATAAGTTTCAAGATTAATGTTATAATGACTGTATCTAAACTAATGCCATTGCACTTCCACACACTCTGTATGAAGGCTACTGCCCACAGTGGTCTTTGTGAGCATACCAAGTACTCCAAGCCACCCCTCCTCCAAGAGATAGTGGCAGTGTGGGAGGCTGTGTGTGTATCCCCCCAAGGAAGAGCCATGGATCCTTCCTGGCACTGATGCCAAGTGCCCAATCCACTAGTCATACATGAGTCACTTGGGCCATAGTCTGAGATTTATACCTCTATGCCATCAGTGCTAGCTTTTGAATCAGATGTTAACTGTTTGCTTGGATTCACCCAAGATAATGAATGAATGAATTAATGTGGTGTATTTAAGAAAGGTGACCAGTTGAAATAAAGAAAAAAAAGAAAAGAAAAAGACAGCCATGGAATGTCTGGAACATTATAAGAATGTATTAGGTGTTCCATGTAGCACTGATTTTTCCACAAAAGGGAATACAGAAAAAAAAAGAATAGTAGAGAAGACAGAGTGGTACAGGAAACCAGCAAATGATACTGACATCTTTATGTCACGTGGACATGCTGCTTACTTTAACCTGAAAAAGAAATAACAGGAAAGTGAAAAAGTTCAGGAAATAAGCACGCCCTGGGTCATACTTTTTTGTATGCATGTAACAGAATAACTTCACAACCCTGCAGTGCAAAAATACAGCTGCACAAGGCACCTTAAGAGCAGATATTTTGGAGACAAGCACTGCCCAAGAGTCAAAACTAAACAAATGGGTATTATGCCCCCATGACCTCAAATTTACTTTTTCTCCTAGAAATATCTTTTCTTTCTCCCTGTAATACGTTATTTTTCTCCCAAAGTCCCTAAGTCAGTCTTGCATCTATCACACTGATGCTGATCTCATCACTCAAATCATGATGTCTTTGATAAACTTTTTATTATACGCCTGCTCATCACATACTTTCTTAATTCTGAAAGTGGAGGATGGTAATCTATTGAGCAGTGCAAAATGTTCAACAGTAAAGCAACAAAAATGAAAGTTATGTATTTCCCATAACAATAGATCGGTTTGTCCATTGTCCATACACTGTAATCCTAGACTGATCACCACTTGTGCAGTCCTTTCTTGTCAACTTTCAGTCTCCTGCAAGTTCAAGCTTTTCTACACAGTAAGACTTTCAAGCAGCAAAAATGTAACCTTCTTGGGAGGCAAATGCTGGCAGAACACCGATTCTTGAAAAACTGACATGCCAAAGTAGGCACAACTCTTAAAATTATAATCCAAGCAATAATGATTGCTGAACATGTGAACCAATAACCAAGTGGTGCCAGCATGAATGTCTGCAACAGAGACATTCCTGAAGCAGGTACTTTAAGTATTCATGTGCCTTATTAAGTTGACCTTGGCAGCATTAGCCAATGGATGGTTAGCTGCCTACGCAAAAACACAGTAAAGTTTGAAATTGTTGGGGCAGACTTTGAGCATCCATAAGACCCTCTTTAACAGGAACAAAGAAGACATAAAGTTTGGTCTTTCTTTTTGAACTCTTGCTTTTTTCCTCAGGTAAAATCCTACCTAACGACAAACACCAGTGATGTGAAGAGCTCCTTTTCCCTGGCTTTTGACTTGGAAAGAAAAAAATGAAGAAATGAATGGACTGTTTTAAGAACAGTTCTGAGCTAACTTTGGGGAGGAAATATAAGTCACTTCTAACAAACAACCACTTCTTGAGAAATACCAGATAGGGCTCCCTGTAAATGAAGGCCTGCTGCTTTGAGAACCTGTGAGCAGAGTTAACAGCCAACAGCAACAGTACCTTCCAAGAGACAAGCTGCAAATTTAACTGAACTACCACTTTGAACATTACATGGAAAAGAAAATGAGCCCCTTAAAGAACTGCCTTACAAATCAGTAAGTACTGGGCTACAGTTTTGTACTCCACAACAGTATAATGCAAAGAAATAGCAGAAACATGCAAACTGACCAGGGGAAAGAAAAACATCCTAAGGCAGGTCAAGATCACTTGTAAACTAACAGGCTGTAGTAGTACAGAATACTTCTCAGTGCATATGACAGACCTCTTCTGCTTGGTAGGATAATGTTTAAAACAGAATAAAAGGAGGAAAAAATAACCAATTAAACCTATATCAATAAGATGCGGAGAGAAAAAGAAGTTATGTACTCACCATAATGTTCCATGTTTGAAGTCCATCTCATCCTTCATTCTTACATATGGGTTCGGAGCCGATCCTCGGCTCCGACTCGGCATATTACAAAGCTCAAAGTCTCTTAGTTGGCTCGTGGCTAGGTAGGTATCCCATAGTGCACTAGTACAATCCCATATCTTGTTTGCTGCTAGACTATAGAAGGATAGAAATAAGGTTATCAAGAAAGAACAACAATAATGAAAGGTCTCCACCCAACCAAAGGTAACACTATCCTCCAGGACGGGGGGTAGGTGGGTGGGTTCTTAAGAATGAAGGGCGAGATGGACCACAAATATGGAATGTTATGGTGGGTGCATAACTTCTTTATGTTCTGTAGTCCTATCTCGCCTTCATTCCTACATATGGGACAGCATCCCTAGCACCTTATTCTTGGGTGGCTTACGGGAATATACTCCTGAGTACTGTGGAACCAAAGGAGGCTCTACCCCTTGAGGTCAGATCCAATTTGTAATGAGTAATAAAGGTATGAGGGGTAGCCCAAGTTGCTGCTGTATAGATACTGTCAATTGGAACTCTGGCTTGGAAGGCAGCAGATGTAGACTGGGATCTTGTAGAATGAGCCTTAATCTTGAACGGCAGAGTCTTTCAACTGGAGGAGTAAATGAAGGAAATACAGCTTGAAATCCGATTAGACAGGGTCACTTTAGAGACTGGTAGTCCTATTCTAGATTCAGAAAAAGATACGAACAATTGATCTGACTTTCTGACTTCCTTAGTCCTTTGAAGGTAGAACCGTATCTGCCTGTGAACATCAAGTTGATGAAATTTGTATTCTGCAGTGTTGGAATGATTAGGGAAAAATACAGGTAATTCTATGCTTTGGTTCAAATTAGTCTGAGAACAAACTTTAGGGAGAAAGGAAGGATTTGTACAAAGGGAAACTCTGTCTTTGTAGAAAATCAAATAAGGAGCTGATGGGATGGCTACTAGAAACAAAGTCTTCCAAGACAGAAACTTCAATAGACACGAATGTGTGCGTTCAAAAGGCGGGGAAGTTAGTTTGGACAGAAAGAAGTTTAGATCCCAAGGAGATACAGGTTCCTGAAACGGAGGTCTCAGTAAAGTAGCGTCTTTAAGGAAAATTTTACATAATCTGTGGGACATTAGGTTAGATTCAAGTTGTCCCAAATGAAAGTTAGATATCACTGCCAATTGGACCCTAATTGTGACAGCAGCTGATCCCTGATGGAAAAGTTCAGACAAATATTCTAAAACCATAAGGGATGGATGGTGTGTAAGGATCTACATTTCTTTCTTTAGCCCAGATAGAAAACCTTCTCCATTTGCTAGTGTATAACTTCCTAGTGGAAGGTTTATGCGAAGACATAAGGATGTGGGTCACAGCAGGTGAAAAATCATGTCGCCTGTCTAGGGATGGAAGTGGAGCATCCATGCTGTCAAGTTGAGGGTGTGGAAGCAGGGGTGAAGGGAGCCTGACATGTGTCAAGATGTCTGGCACTGGGTCCAGAGTCCATGGATCGTTTAATGGATGAGGCCCGAGAAAGGGGAACCAAATCTGGTGAGGCCAGTAAGGAATGATGAGAATCATTTTGCTTCCCAATAACTTTGCTTTCTGTATCACTTTGGATATGCGCGGAAAGGGAGGAAATGCATAGTCCCAGGGGCCAATCGTGAACAACTGCGTCTCTTGGTGACTCCCCAGAGGGGGGATGAGGGAGAAGTAGCTGCTGCATTTGGCATTAATCGGACTGGCAAAGAGATCGCAGCAAGGCTGTTCCCATTTGCGGAAGATCTGTTCCACTATTTCCTGATCCAGAGACCACTTGTGAGGCATCAAGATTGCCCTGCTGAGCTTGTCGGCTATCACATTGGTTGTCCCTGGGATATGCATTGCTACTAGAAAGGGTTAGGGTTAGGGTTCCCAAACACAAAGAGCTTCTCGACAAAGGGGGTAAGATCTGGTTTCTCCTTGCTTGTTTAGATACCATACCACTAACATATTTCCAGATTGGATTGTTATCATCCCTAGAGGAAGAAATTCATGAAGTGCTTGCAACGCTAGAAGCACTGCTCTCATCTCTAGGACATTGATATGTAGGTGAGCTTCGTGATCTTGCCATGTGCCTTGGACAGTCCTGCCTAAAAAATGCCCCCCCCCCACCTAATCTGTAAGGCATCCGTGGTCATAGTAGCAATGGGTTGGTGAGGAAGAAATGGACTGCCTGTTGTCAGCTGGTCAGGTTGAATCCACCAGCCAAGGTCCTTTTTTGCAAGATTCTGTTATGATGATATGGTGAGATAGAGGCTGTTGTTGAAAGGACCACTGGGAAGATAGAAGTCATTGGAGAATTTGCATATGCAATCTGGCTAGAGGGGACTAGTGTTATGGTGGAGGCCATGGTCCCTAGAGTTTCAGCACTGTCTTTGCCTTGACTTTTTGTAGAGGAAGTAGACTGAGAATTTGTTGCCTGAGGTTTTGAATTCTGTCTGCAGGTAGACGAGCTAGCATGGCAACTGTGTCTACTTCTGTGCCTATAAAAATCACAAATTGAGAGGGCAATAAGGCAGACTTTTCTCAGTTTATTGTAATCCCCTGATGGGAACAGAACTGGATGGTCGAATCTCTGGTTTGTAGGAGTAGGTGCCTGATGGAGGCGGTTATGAGCCAGTCATCCAGGTACAGAAACACTTGGAATCCTTGACGTCTCAGGTGAGCTGTCATTACTGCCATACATTTGGTGAACACCCTGAGGGCTGTGGTGAGACCAAAGGGCAGAGCACGAAATTGGTAATGACTGGCTCCAAGCCAGAAGCGTAAATGACTCCTTGATGCCCTGTCTATTTTTATATGGTAGTACGCATCTTGGAGGTCTATGGAGCACATCCAATTGTCTTTCCCTAACAGAGGGAGTATAGACTGCAGTGTCACCATCCAGAACTTGGCCTTCTTTATGGATTCATTTAGTTTGCTGAGGTCCAAGATGGGTCTCCAGTCCCCTGTATGTTTTGGCACTTAAAAGAATCTGGAGTAAGTTCCAAATCCTATCTGGTCTGCGAGGACGGCTTGGATGACTCTCCTTGCAAGCAATTTTTGCACCTCTACAGTTGCTTGATCCCTGTGATTGGGTGGAACATCCGGGATCTTCTTGGGAGTGTGGGGTGGAAGAGAAAAGGGTAAGGAGTAACCTCTGGTGATTATTCTTTTTACCCATTTGTCTTGGGTGATGTTTAGCCAGGCTTTTGGATACAAAGATAGGTGACCCCCGACTGGCTCCAGAGAAGCACAGCCGGGCCCCACATCAGGATCGCTGATAGGGATGGCCTCGAAAAAAATCACGGCTACCCTGGTTTTGCGGCCCCCCCCTGCCTCTAGGGTGACATCTACCATTAGCTCCTCCTCCTCTGCCTCTGAAGGAGGAATCACCCTGTGCATCCGGGAAAAATCTCTGGGACTTCTTGAACCACATATTACTACCTCTCTGACCCTTAGAATTTGGTCTAGAAGGGACGGTGAAATGTATTCCCATGGCAGATAGAGTTTTCCCTTCTTGTTTCCACCTGGTGAGTGTATCTTTTATCTTAGTTCCAAACAATGAAGAACCGTCAAAGGAGGCATTGGTAAAGGTAGACTTGAAAGGCTCCGCAAAATTACATAAGCGCATCCAGGAGTGTCTCCTAAGGGAAACTCCTGAACCCACTGCCCTGCTCGCTCCATCGGCTGCATAGGAGATCAGCCTCATAGAGGAGTTCATGATGGAATTTAAGGTGGACAACTGAGCAGTCACCTTCTCAGGGACTCCTTCAGTAGATGTACCTTGAAGAGTATCTCCTAACTCCTTGAGGAGCTCTCTCTGAAGCTTAGTAAAATGTGTGAGATAGTTCATCGATCTGAGGGTAAAAGCCGCTGAAGAAAAGATACGCTTCCCATATCTTTCCAACGTTCGAGACTCCTTGTTCGGCAGATGGACAGATGAAGAACTCTCCGCTAGCTCCTTCTTAGTGGCCGCCGCCACCACCATGGCATCTACAGGCATGCCCTTGGACAAAAACTCTTTCTCTTTTGGGGCAGAGAGAAATTAATTGGGTCTTCTGGCGCTGGCTCCACGGCATCAGGAGTCTCCCACATCTTTCGACTAAACAGGTCTAAGAGTTCGTCAAATGGTGGAGACACCCAAGAGGCTGAAGTTTGAGACCCGAAAGCCTTCAGGTACACTGACTCCTCATCAGAAGGGGTGACAGTGGGCAAGCCAGCACTCTGCTTTAGGATCTCCAAGATGTCTACAAAGGAGACATCATCAGTGGACCACTTGGGGACCCTTCTGACTCCTCGAGTTCAGTGTCTGAAGTGATGGACTCATCCGAGGAGTCTACATGCTTCCTTTGGCATGTCCTCTTCCGAGGGGGCTCCTCAGAAGGGTATTCTGGGGAGGTCTCAGAAGACTTGGGGCCACCCAAGGGGGACTCCTGAGGCTGCGGGTCTCTGCTGTCGAGAGAGATACAGAAGGTGCTGAGACCGAGGTTGGTACTTGAGGGGGAAGAGTATCGGTACCCTTGCACAGAGCTGATGAATGAGACAGCATGCTCCTCATCATCTCAAAAGCAGATCTCTCCAGCTCTGAAGACAGCCCCAGTTCCAAGGAAACAGAGGTAGTCCTTGGCTCCAGAGCAATTGGCTCCGAGATGGATGTAGGGTCCGAGCTCACCCTAGCTGATGCACCATGAGGGAGACTCGGCAGCAAAGAGGTTCGAGTCCAAGTGTCCCTGTCGGGGCAGACTGGTGAGCTTTGGCTCCTAGACACCACAGACAGTGCCAAAGGTGTTGGAGTGGAACTCGGCTCCAAGACAGCCACAAGGGGAGCTGGAACCGAGGGTTCCACAACAAGCGGCACCAAAATCTCCAGCTTTGAAGGCCCGACTCAGCTCAGAGGAGGAACCACAACAGGGAAAATGGACTCAGGAACCGACTGGGTCGGAGCCAACAACAATTTGGGCAAAGCAGATGACTTCAAGAGTCTAAGCACTACTCTCTCCACATCTTCTTCTGACAGGCTCTTTGAGGATCTGGTTGACAGGGTAGGTGATCTGTATCTCTGTAAATTGGAGATCTTAAGGTTGTGGAGACCGGTAAAAGATCTCTGGACTGGCTCTGATGAAAATTTTCAGTAGTCGGCTCTGAAAGGCTTGGGGCCAACACTGCAGTGTTAACATCGACATCCTCGACCAGCTCAGAGGACAGTGGAGTCAATGAGTTAGAAGTTTTATCCATTTTCAATAGTTTCTGAGGAGGTTCCGATACACTAGTCATTGCTGGAGAATGCCTCTTGGCTGACTTGACTTTTTCTTTTCTGGCTGAATGGGATTTTGACGAGGAAGAAGAGCTTGCTAAGTCTTCCTCGAAGGAAGGCTTGAGGAGACCTTTCAGAATTAACTTGTTCTTCCGCTCCTGGAGAACTCTGGAGCTAAAGGAATGGCAGAATGAACAAGTTTCCTACAAGTGAATTTCTCCAAGGCAATAAACACAATTACTACGGCCATCTGTAAGTGACATCTTCTGGGAGCACTTTATGCATTTTTTTGAAATGCAAAGGTTTGTGATCTTTAGACATATTTATCAGAGCTCTATAAACAAGGTACACAACAAACACACGAGGACTAGGTCCTCTAACTTAAATGGGCTTAGCCCTAACAAGCACACACACAGAAATGCACACAGAAAGGTGAGACTAAAGAGGACTAGGTCCTCTAACTTAAATTGGCCTAGCCCTGTAAGAAAAAATTCAAAGATAACAGAGGACCAGGTCCTCTAACTTAAACGGATCTAACCGGAAAGAGGCTAAGCCAGAGAAAACCAGAAAGTTTAACATAGGTTCATAGGTTCATACTAGGCTATCTGCCCGATGGCATTTACAAGCCTAGCCCATAGTTTTGTGGCTTACGCCACCCCTTTAGTTTGGAGAAACTATGCCCATTATATTGCTGTGCCTCTGTCGAGCAGTGACACTGAGGTAATACCTGGGGTAAATCTGCGATCTCCCATCCATTGGTCAAGATTCCTCTTGAACAAGGCCAGCGAGGTGCTCTGCCTCACATATACCGGGATTTTGTTCCACAGCATAGGGAGTCTTTGGGTGATGAATCTATCCCTCCAGCACGTCCTATTAATAACCGTGTCAAGGTTTAAGTCTCCCGCCCTTGTGGCTCTGAGGGATCTAGATTTTTTGAGGTGAAGCATGTTCATCAAATCTGGGTTTGACATGGCCTTGTATGTCAGGCACAGGTCACCTCTGAGCAAGCGGTAAGCGACTGAATAGAGCTGGAGTTCTTTCAGTCGGGCAGCATAAGACAGATTTTTGAGACCCTTTATCCTTTTGGTGAGGAACTTTTGTGGCCTCTCCAGCTGCTGCAAGTGTCGGGTCAGATACATTCCGAATGGGGCATTGTACTCAATCATTGGTCTGATGAGTGATGAGTATAGGGAGACTATGACCTCCCTTGATCTAGATGTGAATCCCTTCATGATCAGGTGGGCAATGTAGAAGGTCTTCCTAACTACTTTAGCAATATGAGTGTCGAATGAAAGGCTACTGTCAACCTGGGTCCCCAGGTCCCTGATAACTTCTTCTGTGATCAGTGGATTGCCACCTATATGGTAGCTAGGGGTAACCTTATTTTTCCCGAAGGGTATGACTATGCATTTCTTGGCATTTAACTTTAGGCCATGGCTCTGGCACCAGTTTTCCGTTTCTGTGAGACCCTTCTGAAGGATATCTGTGTCAGATGTGTTTTCGACTACGGCGCCCAGTTTGCAGTCATCTGCAAACTTTGTCAGCCATAACCCTCCTGTGTTTGCTTGTACTTCGGAAAAGTAGATGCCAAACAAGAGTGGGCCCAGGACTGAGCCCTGTGGGACACCACTTGTGACAGGCTTTGAGTCTGACATGGCGCCAGCAACTCTGACCCTGTGGGTTCTGTCACTCAGCCAGTTTGCAACCGATCTTGTGATGTATGGGTTTACATTTAAGTTGATGAGTTTTTCAATGATACCCGAGTGGGGTATTGTATCGAAGGCCTTTGCCAGGTCGAGGTAGGCTGTATGGACTGCCTTTCCCTCATCAATGGCCTTGGTGACTGTTTCGAAAAAGTCAACCAAGTTTAAAAGGCATGATCTGCCTTTGACAAAGCCAAACTGGGTTGGATCCAAAGTCTGCAAATTCCCTATGTCTTTATTTATGAGATCCATTATGATCCTCTCCATGGCTTTGCAGATTAGGCTTGTCAAGCTAATGGGATGGTAATTTCCAGGGTGGGTGGAGGCACCGCCTTTGTGAAGTGGGACCACAGTCGCCAGCCACTCCTGGGTACGTATCCAGAGGTGAGACTAAGATTAAACAGCTGTCCTAACTGCGGGTTTAATTCCTTGTTGAGTTCGTGGAGCACACAGCCGGGGACACCATCAGGTCCCATGGATGCTGTGTTTTTTGCCTTGGAGAGAGCAGTTCTCACCTGGGCGTTAGAGATGTTTGGGGGCTACAATCGTTTGGTATAGATATCTCTCCTTTTGGGAGGGAGAAGTTTGCACTGAACCTGTCAGCCAGTATGTTGGCAATGTCTGTAGGATCAGTAATCTTGATATCATTTTGAACTAATTCTGAGCATATCTGGGAGTTTCCTCCCAGGTTTCTAACATAGCTAAAGAAGGCCTTATGATTGTCTTTTGAGTCCTTAGCTATTTTTCTCTCAAAATTTGCTTTGGATGATTTTATGAGAGCTCTTAGCTTTTTACTTATAGTGATCAAAGGTGTCTTACCTTTTAAGGATTTTGCTCTATCTTGTAGTAGCTTCCTCCTTTTGTTGTAGAGCTTGTTTATGGCTGGGGTCCACCAGACTGGACGCTTGCCTTTGGTACAAAGAGTCTTTGTTTTGCTGGGGATTGCCTGATCCATGCAGTCCTGCAGGTGCTGGTAGAAGGTATTTGTAAGTGATTCAGCGGCTTGAGTAATGTTTACCGCCGGCTCGGGGGCCTTAAAGGAGACCACACTAGTCTTTAGAAGTGTGAAGTCGGCTCTTGAGAAGTTCTTTACTGTGGTCTTTTTTATTTCAGGTGGGGGTGGGATGAGGACCTCCAGCGAGATTAGTTTGTGATCTGATCTCACCAGTGAGGGGTATATTTCTGGTGTTGAACATTGTGCTCCCATGTTCGTGATGATGAGATCAAGTATGTTTTCTCCTCTTGTGGGATGGTGACTAGTTGTTCCATGGCATTTGAGTTTATGAATTCCAGGAACTTTTGGGCTAGAGTGTTTGGGCTTGAGTAGTGTTCCCAGTCTATATTAGGGTAATTGAAGTCACCTAGTATGATGGTGTTCGGAGATACATTTATCCCCTCCAGTGTTTTCAGGAAGGCCATGTGAGGTTCCTGAGTTTGCGAGGGTGGCCTGTAACATGCTACAAATTGCAGAGCAGTCTTGCCTATGGTTAATTGCACCTGGATGGTCTCCGATGCATCGTGCGTTGCCACCAATCTTGAGGTGTGGGTGTCCTTGATGAATATGGATACCCCCCTCCTTTCTTGGTATTGTCCGGATTTTGGGGCCAGAACGCATGATATGAGGTAAAACCTGATAGTGCTGGGGTGCTCTCAGGAGCCTTGAACCAGGTTTCTGTCACAGCACAGACATTGATGTTCTCCATACTGAGAAGGGCCTTGAGTGCGTGCATTTTGAGATTGAGACTTCTGGCATTGAGCAGCATTACCCTTAGTTTTTTTCCTTTATTGTGTTCTAGGGTGGTAGGTTTAGAATTTGAGCCTTGCCTAAAAAAGGCACTATGGGGTGGCAAGAGCCTTTGCCAATATCCGGAATCCCAGGGGTGACAGGTGCAAGCCGTCCCTTGCGAAGCAGCGTGGCTTGTCCAGCATGTCATCCCAGGCAGACAGACATTGGATCCCCTTTGAATGACACCAGAGTTTAAGCCAATTGTTAAAGCTGATCATCTTATCACTGTATTGTGGCATCATTCTTGGTGAAGGTAGGATACTGCTCAAGGTCAGGGTCATACCTGCCTGGGCTACATAATCAGAGAGCTCCTCAATGTCTCTTTTCATGTAGTCCAAGGAGGTATGTCTCAGGTCGTTTACACCAGCGTGGACAATGACTGAGTCGTACTTGTACCTGTTGTTGAGAGACCTGAGTGCTTGCGTTATGTGGCGGATTCTAGCGCCCGACAGGCAGCTTACTGTGACCTTCTCCTTACTCAGTCTGGTGAGCGGGACGTCAATGTGTCTGACTATGGAGTCACCAATGACGAGTGTGTCTGGCATTGTGTTTGGCCTTAAGGGCTGTGACTGTTTGACACTCTGACTGTGTGGTCTATGTGATGCAGGTGTTGTGTTCTGAGGTGGTAGTTGTTTGCGTGTCTGCTTTGGTGGCCTCTGCTGTTTTGGTAGATTTTTGATCAGAGCCTCCGAGTATGTCTTTGTGTGTTTATGTGTATGATTTGAGGTTGTGATGGTACAATGTGAGACTGGGTCTATAGTGTGTGTGGTTACCTTCTCCTCCTGTCTGGTCTTGCCAGTCCTATATTGAGAGAGCTCAGCCTCCAGTTTGGCCGTATAGTTGCATCTCTCGCATGTATTTGTGTTTTGTGGGAGGAGGAGAGGGTTGTCTGTGTACATGAGGCAATTGTAACATTGACTCAATATTCCCAGGTTCACCAGCTGAGCAGGAGAGGACACTAGCAACTGATCCCTCGACATGCTAGAAGGAATAGACAAAAAAACTTAAAAAAAAAAGATTCCGGGGGATGTGGGTGACAGAGAAATGGGGTTAGCCTTTTGGGGTACTATCTATAACAAGAGTGCTGTATCAAGGTGATAAGTACTGTAGGAGCAAGTGCTAGGCTTTACAGATAGAGAATAGTCTACTTGGGAATCAAGTAGAGATGAACTTTTCAGTTTTAGGATACGCTGGTTAGATCAGCAGTACAGCTCAAGGAAGGTAGTTTTAAGGGAAAATTTGAAGAGTGGAATTTAGACGGCCCGAATAGTTTAACCTTGTTTAACCGCCGCTGCGTGTTTTATATCAGGGGGCTGAAAAAAGCTAGGAACTGGCCCAAAACGACCAATAGACTACAAGTTACTGGCTGAGACCTCACAAAACTGGACCAACAGGCAGCTCAATGCTTCCCACTCCCACTGGTAAGCAAGGGAACTTCCTCTCTTCCAAATTAGGCAAAGAATCAGTAACAGGAACTACAAACAAAGTCCAGGGATCAGCAACTCTGAAACTGGACTACTCTAGCTCAGTAAGGCGGGAAAAACAAGAGATATTTTATTTTTTTATTTTTATTTTTTTCAGAAACAAGGAGAAACAGATACAGTAGACACTTATAAATGCTATAAATCGGCTATCACAGCCTACAGAAACAATTTGCAACAATTACAGATATAAAAGTAACAAAATGAGATTTCAAGTGCAATAACAGATAAATGCAGAAAAACAGTTACAATGTATCAGCAAAGCAGGCGAAATACAGTCGCTAGGTAATTAGAAGTGGAAAGCCACAAAAAATATACTTAAATCAGGTAAAGTCGCTTTTTTAGCTCTCTGAAGCCTGGATTACTCTGCTGGCCACCACGAGGATCTGTGCTGAGTAGGTACAAGCTGGAAAATACGCATTTAGCGTGTTTTATATCATGGGGCTGAAAAAAGCTAGAAACTGGCCCAAACGACCAATAGACTACAAGTTACTGGCTGAAACCTCACAAAACTGGACCAACAGGCAGCTCAATGCTTCCCACTCCCACTGGTAAGCAAGGGAACTTCCTCTCTTCCAAATTAGGCAAAGAATCAGTAACAGGAACTACAAACAAAGTCCAGGGATCAGCAACTCTGAAACTGGACTACTCTAGCTCAGTAAGGCGGGAAAAACAAGAGATATTTTTTATTTATTTATTTTTTTTTCAGAAACAAGGAGAAACAGATACAGTAGACACTTATAAATGCTATACATCGGCTATCACAGCCTACAGAAACAATTTGCAACAATTACAGATATAAAAGTAACAAAATGAGATTTCAAGTGCAATAACAGATAAATGCAGAAAAACAGTTACAATGTATCAGCAAAGCAGGCGAAATACAGTCGCTAGGTAATTAGAAGTGGAAAGCCACAAAAAATATACTTAAATCAGGTAAAGTCGCTTTTTTTGCTCTCTGAAGCCTGGATTACTCTGCTGGCCACCACGAGGATCTGTAGGCAAAGTATGAGATAAACAACACTGCACACAATCCTCATAATCTATAAAAAGCGAAAGCAAGGCCCTAAAACGAAAAAGGACCTGCAGATATATAAACTGTGTCAAAAGGTAGTACAACAACACTGCACACAATATAAAGTATGAAAAATCGAAAAGCAAGGTCCTAAACAAATGCAGACCTACATAATATTAAATGTATTACAACTAGCACACAGGATACCACACACAGAACAACAAGGGCCAAACGGCCAACAAGTTCTCAAAAAATTAACTAAATAGCGAAAACGCTTCTAAACACTATCTATATAATAACTAACACTAATATTAAGTAAAACTAGCTAAAAAATATCAGTAAAAATAAATAATAATGAAAAAGGTTTTGAACTTAGCCACGGCCAAGCAAGAAGCACTTCTGAACTCGTAATTATGGCAAACGAGATCTGGGGATTGTACTAGTGGACTATGGGATACCTAGCTAGCCACAAGCCAACTAAGAGACTTTGAGCTTTGTAATAGGCTGAGTCGGAGTCAAGGATCGGCTCCGAACCCATATATAAGAATGAAGGTGAGATAGGACTAGAGAACATGATAGCTTTCCTTTTACAGTGACCTCTCTTCAAAAATCTATTGTTATGCTAAATAATATCGCATACAACTGGTATCTTATTTGGAGGTGGTCATCTAGGTTACTCTCTAAGCAATATTTTCATATCTGTGGGAGAATAGTTATAGGTTCATAGGTTCATACTAGGCTATCTGCCCTAGGGCATTTATAAGCCTAGCCAGAATGTGGTTGGCTTTCGCCACCCATTTTAAATTTATTTTGCTATGCCCTTTTTTGCGGTTAGTATACTGTGCCTCTGTCTAACAGTGACACAGAAGTGATACCCGGGGTAAACCTACGACCTCCCATCCACTCATCAAGATTCCTCTTGAAGAGAGTCCATGAGGGACTCTGCCTAACCTGGACTGGGATTTTATTCCAGAGTGAAGGGAGCCTCTGGGTTATGAATCTGTCCCTCCAGCATGTCCTATTTATTTCAGTGCTGAGGTTCAAGTCTCTCGTAGCTTGATGGGATTTGGATTTTCTGAGGTGCAGCATGTCCATTAATTCCGGGTTGGATATGGCTTTATACGTCAGGCACAGATCGCCTCTGAACAGGCGGTATGCCACTGAGTAGAGCTGGAGTTTCTTTAACCGGGCAGCATATGGCATCTGTTTGAGCCCTTTGATCCTCTTGGTGAGGTATTTTGGGGTCTTTCCAGTTGCTGCAGGTGTCTGGTAAGGTACATCCCAAAAGGGGCATTGTACTCAATTATGGGCCTGATGAGGGATGAGTAAAGAGGCACGATGACCTCCCTGATCTAGATGTGAATCCCTTCATGATTAGGTGGGCTATATAAAATGTTTTTCTAACCACTTTGGCCACGTGGTTGTCAAATGAGAGATTGCTATCAACTTGGGTCCCCAGGTCCCTAATTATTTCTTCTGTACTTAATGGATTACCACCTATGTGGTAATTTGTGGGCACTTTGTTTTTGCCAAAGGGGATGACTATACACTTTTTGGCATTTAGCTTGAGGCCATGGCTCTGGCACCTGTTGTCTGTTTCTATGAGGCCCTTTTGGAGGATGCTTGTGTCGGCTGGAGAGTCGATTATGGTGCCCAGTTTGCAGTCATCTGCGAACTTGGTCAACCACAGTCCTTCCGTGTTGGCCTGTACCTCCGAGAAATATATACTGGACAAGAGAGGTCCCAGGACTGAGCCTTGTGGGACACCACTTGTAACTGGTTTGGAGTCTGACATGGCTCCAGCAATTCTAACCATGTGGGTTCTGTCCTTGAGCCAGTTTGCAATCCATCTAGTGACATAGGGGTTTATGTTTAACCTGGTGAGCTTATCTATAATGCCCGAGTGGGGTATTGTATCGAAGGCTTTTGCGAGGTCCAGGTAGGCTGTGTGGACCACCTTCCCCTCGTCAATGGCCTTGGTGACTGTTTCAAAGAAATCAACCAGGTTTAAGAGGCAGGATCTGCCCTTAACAAAGCCAAACTGGGTAGGATCCAATGTTTGTAGGTCCCCAATATCTTTATTTATGAGGTCCATGATGATCCTTTCCATAGGTTTGCAGACCAAGGTAGTCAGGCTTATGGGGTGATAGTTTCCAGGATCCGTTGAGGCACCACCTTTATGGAGAGGGACCACTGCTGCTGTATGCCACTCTTTGGGCACATATCCTGTAGTAAGGCTGAGACTGAACAGTAGTTTTATGTTTTTATGTTTTATGTTTATGTTGGAGTTCATGTAGGACGCAGCCCGGGACACCATCTGGTCCCATTGATGCTGTGTTTTTTGCTTTGGAGAGGGCGGCTCTTACCTGAGCATCTGAGATGTCAGGGGGGCAGCACTCTGCTGGGATAGATATTTGCCCTTTTGGTGGGGGGGGGGAGAAGTTTTCGCTGAACCTGTCATCTAGGATGTTGGCAATGTCTGTGGGTTTGGTGTATTTTTTGTCATTTTGGACTAATTCTGAGCATATCTGGGAATTACCACCCAGGTTCCTAACATAACTAAAGAAAGCCTTGTGATTATCCTCAGTGTCCTGTGCAATTTTTCTCTCGAAGCTGGCCTTGGACAATTTTATGTGTGCCCGTAGTTTTTTGCTAATACTGATCAGTGATGCCTTCCCTTTTTGGGATTTTGCTCTATCATTTAGTAGCTTCCTCCTTCTATTGTATAGTTTGTTTATGGCTGGGGTCCACCAGACAGGACGTCTGCCTTTGGAGGATTGGGTCTTGGTTTTATTTGGGATCGCATGATCCATGCATTCCTGAAGGTGTTCATAGAATGCATTTATAAAGGATTCTGCTGTCTGGGCCATATTTTCCACAGGCCCGGGGGCTTTGAAGGATTCCACCTCAGTTTTGAGGAGTGTGAAATTTGCTTTAGAGAAGTTTTTCACTGTGGTTTTCTGGGCAGGGGGTGGGGTCGGGATGTGAATATCCAGTAAGATTAGTTTATGGTCTGATCTTACCAGTGAGGGATACACTTCTGGTCTGGAGCATAGAGTCCCCATGTTGGTGATGATCAGGTCCAGTAAGTTTTCCCCTCTTGTGGGAGTGGTAACAAGTTGTTCCATAGCATTTGAGTTTATAAATTCTAGGAACCTTTGGGCTAGGGTGTTGGAGCTAGAGTAATGCTCCCAGTCTATGTTTGGGTAGTTGAAGTCGCCCAATATAATGGTGTTTGGAGAGACCTTCATATTTTCCAGTGTTCTCAGGAAGGCCAAGTGGGGTTCCTGGGTTTGTGAGGGTGGCCTGTAGCAGGCTATAAACTGGAAGGCAGTTTTACCCACTGTTAGTTGCACATGGATAGTCTCTGATGCTTCGTGCTTTGCCACCAACCAGGAGGTGTGGGTATCTTTGATGAATATCGATACTCCCCCTCCTTTTGTGGTTCGGTCCTAGTTTTGGGGCCGAAAAGCATGGTATGAGGGTAGTGCTGGGGTGCTCTTGGGAGCCCCGAACCAGGTTTCTGTTACTGCACAGATATCGATGTTCTCCATGCTAAGGAGAGTTTCGAGTGCGTGCATCTTGAGGTTTAGACTTCTGGCATTGAGTAGCATTACTCTTAGTTTCTTATCCCTTGTGATACCTATGGAGGTGGGTTTGTCATTTGAGCCTTGCCTAAAAAAGGCACTATGGGGGTAGCAAGAGCCTTTGCCAATATCCGAAAGCCCAGGGGTGACAGGTGCAAGCCGTCCCTATCGAAGCATCATGGCTTGTCGAGCATATCATCCCAAGCTGACAGGCATTGGATCCCCTTTGAATGACACCAGTACTTAAGTCAATTGTTGAAATTGATCATCTTGTCTTCATATTGTGGCATCATTCTTGGTGAGGGTAAGATGCTATTCAAGGTCAGGGTCTTACCGGCCTGGGCTACATGCTCAGAGAGCTCCTTTATGTCTCTTTTCATGTAGTCCAGGGAGGTACGTCTCAGGTCATTCACACCAGCATGGACAATGACTGAGTCATATTTGTACTTGCCTTGGAGTGACCTGAGTGCTTGTGTTATGTGGCGGATCCTAGCGCCCGACAGGCTGCTCACCGTGACCTTCTCCTTGTTCAGCCTGGTGAGCGGGACGTCAGTGTGCCTGATGATAGAGTCACCTATTGCAAGTGTATCAGGTGTGTTGTTTAGTCTTAAGGGCTGTGACTGTTTGGCACACTGGCTTTGTGAGCTATGTGTTGCACGTGTTTTGTTTTGGGGTAGCGGCTGCTTGGGTGTCTGCTTTGGAAGTCTCTGCTGCTTCGGCAGATCTTTATTTAGAGCCTCCGAGTATGTTTTTGTGTGATTATGTGTTTGGTTTGCTTTCGTGGTAGGTCTATGTGAGACTGGAATTGTAGTGAGTGTGGTTTCCTTCTCCTCCTGACTGGTTATGCCAGTACTGAGTTGAGAGAGCTTAACCTCCAGTTTGGCTATCTGGTTGCATCTCTCACATGTGTTGGAATTTGTTGGGAGGAGGAGAGGGTTGTCTGTGTACATGAGGCAGTTGTAACATTGCCTCAAGATTCCCAGATTCACCAGCTTGACCGGAGAGGAGACTGACAACTGACCTTTGGACATGCTAGAATAATATTGGGAATTCCTTAATAATTGAAAACCAGGGCCAGTGGGGAGTGAGGGTGTAGTGCTTTTAATTTTTAGTGCTGACTTATATAATTGCTTTAGTGAGCAAGTGCCAGGTAACTTAAGTGCAATGTGTTACAGGTAACTTAAATGCAAAAACGACAAACAGGAACTTTCTTTCAAGTGAAACAAGGAAATAAGTACAGTAAGCAATGCAGATATCACTAGTGATCCACAGAAGCGCTGAGAAGCCGCGTATTAAGTGGAATTAGCGTTCCAAGGAAATAACAAGCAAACAAACAACAAGCATATAAACAAAGCTAGATTCAGCAGGCCTGGATCTAGTCTATGCTACAGCAAACAAGGTGTACCAATTTCAGTAAGATACAGTTCAAATATTCAAACACTATAAACCTTTAACCAGAAATTCCCAGCTCAGAAGGGCAGAGTCCAGCCTCTTCTCCCACAAGAGTGCAGACCACAAACCTTCTTAATGTAAAATAACTGGCCTGAAGCCCAAGTGCTTAAACCAGAACTAATACACTTTAAGAATAACAGACACTGGGCTCTCAATCAGCAGTTCCCAACTTAGAAGGATGAAAGCTACCTGTCCTGCCACCACAGTGCATGCCACAAACCTTCCTAATGTAAAACAACTGGTCTGAAGCCCAAGTGCTTAATCCAAAAGACTTAGAATGATAGCTACACTTTAATCAAGCTACTACCAAGCAGTAATAAATACAATTGAATACTTTAGAGAATGCCTGGATTAGTGCTCAAGTTACACAAACAACGCTAGATCCAGCAGGCCCGAATCCAGTCTATGCCACAGCAAACAAGGGGCACCAACTTCAGTAAGAAGCAGTTCATATATGCATGCACTATAAGCCTTCAACCAGAAATTCCCAGCTCAGAAGGGCAGAGTCCAGCCTCTCCTCCCACAAGAGTGCAGACCACAAACCCTCTTAATGTAAAATAACTGGCCTGAAAGCCCAAGTGCTTAAACCAGAATTAATACACTTTTAGAATAACAGACACTGAGCCCTCAATCAGCAGTTCCCAACCTAGAAGGATGTAAGCTACCTGTTCTGCCACTACAGTGGAGACCACAAACCCTCTCAGTGCAAAACAACTGGTCCGATGCCCAAGTGTTTAAACCAAAAGACTTAGAATGAGTTACACCAAGCAGTAATAAATACAACTGAGTACTTCTAAGATGATGCAAAAGTAAAAAAAAGTAGGTAGAAACACAAGTACAGTAAAAGCAGATGAATTTTTTTTTTTTTTTTTCTGAACAAGTGCTGAGATCAAAAAAACTGATTTGAGTGCTGAAACTAGAAAACTGGCTAGTTATAAGAAAAAAAAACTAAGCTAGAAGGCTTCCCTCCAACACAGAAGGGCTTGGGGGCTCAGAAGCCTACAAATAGTCTATACCACTTAACAGAAAAGGCAGGAAACAAGCTTAAATTTTTTTTTCTGTTTCCCAGATGCTCTCTTTGTACACAGTAGGAGTGCCTAAAATCAGAATATGATCTCACTGCACTCAGTTGAGTGAGCAAATGAGATGGGCCCAGTATCCAAACACAAATTTACAAGAGGGGCGGGCAGTTGCAAGGCCACTAAGATTAACACCAAAACAAAAACACGGAGGTGGGTGGGACTAACTGAAGAGCAGAGTGAAAACTTCCAGTTCAGTTAATATTCCTTCCACACAGTTAAAATCAATTTAAATACTGTATTTTTTTGAAAAAAAAGAGCAGACAAAGGTACTTAAATTCTCTTATACGTCCAGTTGAATATAGCAAGTTCTTAGCCGGCCAAAGCTGAGGTTTTTAAGCAGAAAATATTTCACACTGTACCACTTAAATAGGCAAGGACAGGAAATCAAAGAATGTGACTACCCCCACACCTGTAATTACTAGCAAATAACAAAATTCAGCAAACACTGACTAACTTCCAGTTCAGCTAATATTCCTTAAAGACAGTTAAAATCAATTTAAATACTGTATTTTTTTGAAAAAAAAAGACCAGCTAAAGGGACTTAAATTCTCTTATACGTCCAGTTGGATATAGCAAGTTCTTAGCCGGCCAAAGCTGAGGATTTAAGCAGAAAATATTTCACACTGTACCACTTAAATAGGCAAGGACAGGAAATCAAAGAATGTGACTACCCCCACACCTGTAATTACTAGCAAATAACAAAATTCAGCAAACACTGACTAACTTCCAGTTCAGCTAATATTCCTTCCACACAGTTAAAATCAATTTAAATACTGTATTTTTTTGAAAAAAAAAGAGCAGACAAAGGTACTTAAATTCTCTTATATGTCCAGTTGAATATAACAAGTTCTTAGCCGGCCAAAGCTGAGGTTTTTAAGCAGAAAATATTTCACACTGTACCACTTAAATAGGCAAGGACAGGAAATCAAAGAATGTGACTACCCCCACACCTGTAATTACTAGCAAATAACAAAATTCAGCAAACACTGACTAACTTCCAGTTCAGCTAATATTCCTTCCACACAGTTAAAATCAATTTAAATACTGTATTTTTTGAAAAAAAAAGAGCAGATAAAGGTACTTAAATTCTCTTATACGTCCAGTTGAATATAGCAAGTTCTTAGTCGGCCAAAGCTGAGGTTTTTAAGCAGAAAATATTTCACATTGTACCACTTAAATAGGCAAGGACAGGAAATCAAAGAATGTGACTACCCCCACACCTGTAATTACTAGCAAATAACAAAATTCAGCAAACACGGACTAACTTCCAGTTCAGCTAATATTCCTTCCACACAGTTAAAATCAATTTAAATACTGTATTTTTTTGAAAAAAAAGAGCAGATAAAGTTAGTCACTGGATAACCTAAAACACAGACATGCCAAAAGATGTCCTCCCACTGGACTGTGCCTATAGCTTACAGTGTTTTGTGAAGACATAAACAGCATACAATGTTGAAGATTTTTAAATATCGCACAAGGTAACATTCCTAGAATGCTGCTGATGTGGATGTTGCCCTAATAGGATGAGTTCTCACTATACCCTGAAGAGGTTTATCGTCTTTGTCACAGCAGAAGACAACATATGTCAACCATTTAGAAAGAGGCTGATTATTTACTGTTAGGCATCTATTTCCTTATTTAAATGATAAAAGCATCTGATCAATCTGCCTGAAATGAATAATCATTTTATAATATTTCAGTTCTTGGTGAATTCACCAGATGCAGACAGTGTTCTCCGTCACTTTAACAATTTACAAGAACACTGGTAACTTAATGGATTGATTAAAATTCATCACACAAACTACTTTGGTTTACAATAATATCAGTTCATTGGGGGATACTTTGTACATTTGTGCATGAATGTAATTCTGAAATCATTTTGCCATAGGTAAACGCAACCAGAAAGACTGCCCAGTTAGCACAGGTTTTTAACTTTGAACAATCTGGTGGTTCTAACGGGAAACAGTTATCCTCTCCAATATAAAGTTCAAATCCCAATGAGAAAAAATATGTATTCTTGGAGGTTTTAAGTGAAGGACTCCTTCAAGAAAACCCTTTAAAAATGACAACCTGCTATTAAGAATCCATATTCTATCTTCCATTCTGATAGATTGTTTTTTTAAACATTTTTAATAATCATAATTTACACAATGACATATATACATATACATTAACAGAAGTGAAAACAAACAGCTGTGACATTTTCATTATTTTGCAAGCAGTATGCATGTTTTAGAGCCAATTTCCCAACTGTTTCTGCAGTACCATCCTTTTTTCACACCAGAAACAGTTTGCTTGAAAACCTTACCCTATGAATGAATGAAACCTTTACATCTATTTATCTACCAGAAAGTGACCAGTGAATTGAAGGGCTAGATGTACCGGATGAGATGAAGTGTGTGCAGCTAATTTTCTCTGTCCTTTCTGAATAAAGTCCATTACATAACCTCGCTAATATACTGCATTCATTTGATTATCATATCTGCTGCTAGGCAGAAAGATGACACTGAAAAATGCTTTCTAAGGGTTTTGGAGAAGGGAAAGGGGCAAAGGAAAGACAGCAGTCATTCTGATGACTTCTGTCTGAACATGGCAAGTCAAGATGCACATCACCTTGTTTGGGCACTTCCCCTCAAAAAGCCCTGCGACCAGCTGAGCAGATAGAAGGGGCAGTGCCATAGTGCAATAAAGGTAGTCTCTTTAGTTATATCTTTCAGACACACATTGAGTTGATGGATATCCTCTTTCAGATATCAAAATTGCTTGTTGTGGGTACAGTTGGTGTGTGGGGAGAGAGATACTGAGCAGGCATAAAAAACAAGTCTCTGAGATAATGAGCATTACTTACCTATGCACTTGTGCATAGATGGGCAAATTACTAAAGGAATCATTGGAGAAATGTTTAATTTTGGTGCTTGTGCATACTTAGACATACTACTAAAGAGGTTGATGGTGGAAATCTGCCATTTTGGAGTCACTGAAGTGTTTGCCCATACATGGCTAGACTGTTAAAGAGGTTGTTACTTGGGAAAAGGTTTTGTTTGGGTGCTTGTGCATACATACTTGGACAGACTGCTGAAGGTGTTGTTACTTGGGGGAAATATGTTTTGCTTTGGTGCTTGTGCATGCATACTTAGGTTCATAGGTTCATAGGTTTATACTAGGCTATCTGCCCTGAGGCATTTATAAGCTAGCCCAAAGTTTTGTGGCTTATGCCACCCCTTATATGAAAAAATACTGTGCCCATTAGTTTGTTGTGCCTCTGTCCAGCAGTGACACAGAGATGATTCCCGGGGTAAACCTACGATCTCCCATCCACAGGTCAAGATTTCTCTTGAACAGAGCCAGCGAGGTGCTCTGCCTCACATGGACCGGGATTTTATTCCACAGCATAGGGAGTCTCTGAGTGATAAATCTATCCCTCCAGCACGTCCTATTTATATCCGTGCTAAGGTTTAAGTTGCTTGCTCTAGTGGTTTTGGTGGATTTGGATTTTTTGAGGTGGAGCATGTCCATTAATTCCGGGTTGGACATGGCCTTGTATGTCAGGCACATGTCACCTCTGAGCAGACGGTATGCGACTGAACAGAGCTGGAGTTTCTTCAATCTGGCAGCATATGACAGATTTTGGAGTCCCTTTATCCTTTTGGTGAGGAAATTTTGGGGTCTCTCCAATTGCTGCAGATGTCGGGTGAGATACATCCCAAATGGGGCATTGTACTCGATCATTGGTCTGATAAGTGAAGAGTACAGGGAAACAATGACCTCACTAGATCTGGATGTGAATCCCTTCATGATCAGGTGGGCAATGTAGAAGGTCTTTCTAACCACTTTAGCAATGTGAGTGTCAAAAGAAAGGCCACTGTCAACCTGGGTCCCCAGGTCCCTGATAACCTCTTCTGTGCTTAGTGGATTGCCACCTATATGGTAGCTTGGGGTTACCTTGTTTTTCCCGAAAGGTATGACTATACATTTTTTGGCGTTTAACTTCAGGCCATGGCTCTGGCACCAGCTATCTGTTTCCGTGAGTCCCTTCTGAAGGATATCAGTGTCCGATGCACTTTCCACTATGGCGCCCAGTTTGCAGTCGTCTGCAAACTTTGTCACTTGGATAGACTACTTAAGGGATCATTAATTGGGGGAAATATGTTTAATTTTTATGTCATTTGAGTGCTTGTGCATACATAGACAGACTACTGAATAGGCCATTGGGCAAAATATTTAATTTTGGTACTTGTGTATACTTGGACATACTGCTGAAGGGGTTGCTTGGGGAAATGATTCATTTTGGTGCTTGAGCATACATACCTATGTGGACAAACTACTGGAGGAGCTGTTAGGGGAAATTTTAATTTTGATGTCAGTGATGTGTTTGTGCAGACATGGGCAGATTAATGAAGGGGTCACTGGGAAAATGTTTTATTTTGGCACTTGCATTTAGATGGACATACTACTGAGGGGGGTCACTTGGGAAAATGTTTGACTTTGGAGTCAGTCAAGTGCTTGTGCAGATATGGACAAACTACTGAAAGAATCTTTGGGGGGAATGTTTCATTTGATGTCACTGAAATGCTTGAGAATACGTGGACAAACTACTGAAGGGATCCAGGACATTCAGAGAAGGAGAGCAAACAATGCAGTTACACTACTTGATAGCAATGCAACAAAGCCAAGCATAATTTTAATGTACATTATCCATTTTTTTTTCAAACACCTTTATTGAATTATCACTTGTGACACAGGCAAATTTACATTCATAGGCTGCGGTGGTGGTGCTGCGGTAGCATTGTCGCCTCAGAGGAAGACGTTGTCCTGTTCGATTCTCAGCTAAAGCGTCTTCTGTGTAGAGACATGCGTGAATGGGTGTACCTTCGTTGAAGGTTGTGCGTCAGGCCTGGCAAGTCGGTATGTAAAAATCTACTGCCAATCATTAGCGGACCGGAGTTCCGCTGTGGCGACCCCCAACCAGGAAAAGCCAAAAGATAAAACAACATAAAAGTAATCAACCTATATTATCAAAACAAACATTATACTTCACATAACCTTCACTTCATTAACCCAGAAATATTACATAAATTATTCAATTCTTGCTTTAAAAAAAAATCTTCATTAAGCCATCACTTACTACATAGGTAATCTAACATTTATATAAATGAAAACAAACCACACGGACACAAGCCTAGATACAAGCATTTTGCATCGCAAACCATATTGACAGACTCCCACTTGCAAACATTATACATCACTTATAATCTACCCAGTCTTTTCTCACTCAGACATTACATAGCTCATTTAAGTCCTGCTGCCTTTTAAAACTTGTTTCTCCCTTGTATGTATTGTTCCCATGATTCCCACATTTTCCTATGTATCCTTTTCTATAGATCTCAATTCCAGTTGCTTTATCTCTGTTAAAACAAGGATATGGTAAGTCATATGTTTGGTAAAGGTGTGCACAGAGGACCAAGCAGCTGCCTCCAAAATAGATCTGGAGTCTATTTCTTTGTGGAAAGCCCCTGAGGAAGTGACTGTCCTAGCGGAATGAGCTTTAGGGCAGGAAAACTGGGTCTTAAAGTACTGTGCGTGACATTAAGAGATAGCCATTGAAATCCAGGCTGCAACAGTTTGTTTGGAGATTGGCTGACCCAGCTTAGATGACATAAAGGATGCAAAAAAGCTGGTCAACCTTTCTGAAGGATTTAGTTTTGTCCAGGTAAAATCTGAGTTGCCTGTGGATGTCTAAAGATTGCAAGATCCTTTCCCCTCTGCTTTGGGGATTGGGGAAGAAGGTGGGAAGATGAATAGCATGACTGACAGACAGCTTGTTCACTATCTTAAGCATGAAAGACGGCTTAGACCTGTGAGTCACCCTGTCTTTGTGAAAGTTAAGAAAGGCAGACTGGCCATGACTGCTTGAAGATCAGAGGCCCTCCTGGCTGAGGAGAGGGCCAACAAGAGGAGGATTTTCCAAGTGCAGAATTTTAGAGAAGCTAAAGAAGCTGTCTCAAAGGGAGGCAGAGAGTAAGCTTTTCTAGCCCAAATTTAAAATTCCAAAAGGGGGAAATGGGTTTCCTTAGGCAGGAGGTTTAAGATGCAGAATACCCATCAAGGACAAGCTTGATCACCAATCTAGCCATAAGTGGAGGACTAAGATGGAGGCAGGCACTGAGAGCAGACGTGAGCTTTTATGGAAGAATATGCAAAGCCTGAAAAAAAAGTTTTCAGAGATATTGCACTACCATAGAGACATGTAATGCGAGTGGAGCATGTCTCTATTTGCAGCACCAGAAAGAGAACCTTTTTCACTTTGCTGTGTAAGGTTTTCTACTAGCGGGTCTCCTAGTCTCTTAAAGGACTTGTAGAACCTCTTCAAAGTAGACATGTCTTTGAGGGATTAAAATCCTATCATCTATACAGTAAGGCTGAGGGATGAACGATTAGGGTGGAGCAGCAATCTTTTTTTGCTGAGTTATCAGGCCTGGTTGTACAGGAACTCTTCTGTAATTTGCCTTTGCCAGGTGACATAGCAGGGAGAAGCCAATGTTGCCTCAGCCAAAATACAGCCAGTAAGAGGACTTTAGGTGTTTCCCTTTGTGCCTTGAGAAGGATTTTTGGAGGAACACACAAGATGAGATAAAGCATAGAGGAACTTCACTGTCCACCATAAAGAGAAGGCATCTGTCCTCCAGGCTGGGTGCAGAATTGGGAGAGATAATGGTTGCTTGGTGAAGCAAAGAGGTCTGTCTGAGGAGTGCCACACTGAAGTGTGATGTTGTGGAAGACCTCCCATTACAAAGTCCACTCATGGGGGTCCTCCAGGGAATGACTTAAGGAATCTGCTAGCACTCTCTCCTGAGAAAGGATGTATATGGCTGTTTGCATGATGTTCATTTGTGTTGCCATATTCCATACCTCCTCTGCCAGCCTGCACAGATGGTTAAACATGGTGTCTCCCTGTTTGGTTACATGTCACATGACTGTACTATTGTCCGTGTATACATGGAGCAGTTCTGGTTTCCAAAGGTGGGTGAAAATCTGAAGAGCATGCAGAAGAGCTCTCATTTTCTTTTCAGGTTGATGTGTTCCTTCAGAAACTGGGATTGTCATTTCCCCTGTAATTGGTATGACCCTCACTGCACCCCCATGCCTCGTCAGAGGTGTTTGTGTGAACCTGTTGAAGAGGAAGAGGAGGTGCAGAAAGGAATAATCTTGAAAGTTGAGGATGAAGTATGCCTCTTCCACCAAAATAAAGATCTTTTCTTGAGGGCAAGGGAGGAGGAGAATGAGAATGTCCAAAGGTGTGGGCAGTGCTGGGACTATAGCAAATTTCAGGTGCACCGCTGGATTTTCTCTCAAGTGAAAGAATCAAGTCCAGGGGTGAAAGCATGGGACCAGTGGCTGCCATGAATTCCAAAATCCTTAGCTCCTCTCCACTTGCCAGAACAATGGGTTGCAAAGAAGGCCATTAGAAGTAACGCTAGACAGACTAAAAAACCTTCTACCCCGGGAAGGAAGGTGTGCATTTTCTTTGTGTGTCCCAGTCTGCATCCGAAACACTGGGTCCCTGTCTGAGGTACATGTGTAGCGATTTTTTTGTAGTTTATAGTGAAACCCTGAGCTGTCAGAAGATTAAGGAGTGAATGAAGATGCTGGAGAAAGAATTTTTCAGGAAACAGCCTAGGTCAGGTCATCTACATAAGAGAAAATCTGAATTCCTTGAGTACGACGAAAGCTACTACAGGCGTTAGAAGCGCTTGTAGAACACACTCAGGGATGTGGAAAGATCAAAGGCCAGAACAGATAAGCTGAAAATGTGAGGGCCCAAGAGAAAAACATGAGGAACCTCCTGCGGAAGGATGAATAGAGAATGGGTAGAGTGGGCAAAACTCAGCTTCAGATGGAATGACACTAAAGAAAAACCACCAACCAGGGTGAAAGGAAGAAAGAGTTTGAAGACAGAGGACATCTTGAAAGATGGCACCTTGCCAGTTTAGTTACTCAGGGTGAACATGAACGTAACTCTAGAATGGGTGTCTACTGTCATCACTTTCATGGGAGTTAGAAGAAATCCTGGAATAAAACATTTTCTATATGAATTCTTTTAGGACTTGCTTGATAGTACCCCTGATTCAAGAGGTCTTGATAATGGGGGTCAGAAGGTAATTTAGTTTTAAGGAGGTAGTGGCATGTGCCTCTTTCGAGGGAAGAATGTTTTCATGATGATGGACAGGAACTCCCTTGTTTGTCTGTTAGTATCTTTTCCACCACCTGCATGGGGAGAGTGACAAGTGTTTGAGGGTGTGAGGGAGTAATGGGGCTGAGGGACAGGAGGGTGAAGTTCTGCATGTGGATGGTTACAAGGTTTTCTTCCTCTCAAAGGGTGAAGCCTTCTCGGGTTGGAGGTTCCCTTTGTAGGTTTTTCAAGAGTATCTTTTTCCTAGGGGGAGGTTTTCCTATGTTTTTCCTAGACACTTGCCCTAGGATCCCTTCTAATGAAGGTTATAGATTTGGCTGTGGGTAGTTCCTGTGGTGTCTGGGAAAGAGAGAGAGGGTACATGTTGCATTTTGTTCATTCCCACATCATTGTACTTTTTGACTTTGGAAGGTTTTTGAACAAGCTGACTGCCTGAGGGCCAAACAGTAAAATCTTTATCAAAGGTGAATCTAAAATTTTAGATTTGGAAAAAATCCTCGAGAGCCTATAGCCTGGCTGCAAAGCCATGCACATCTGCAGACAACAGATCCACTGGCAGCTGCCCTAGAAGAAGCATCCACAGCATTATGACTCACTTAATGCCATTGACATCTGGCTTAATCTAGTTAGCCTGTAAAGTAAATTCTGCATTTGATGCTTAGAGTTTACCATAGGAGGATCAAGAACAACTTTTGTTCAAGGAGTTAAGCACAGATCAGATCACTTTTGTCGATTTGAGGGACTGGTAATTTATTGCCCCTAAAGCAGAGTGTAGCACGAAAATTGAGCAACACTAACTTTTCCCCCCCCATCTATCAATATATTGCCTTCACTATCTTTGTTGGTAAGTAGGTAGGTAGGTAGATAGAACATTAGCACTGGGCTGGCAGCATGAGGGGGGAGCTTATCTGAAGAGATAAACTGCTGAAGAGTCTGCTGCCACTGTTTTTATATAGGAGCGCATTTTATGTCATCAGGGACCTTGGCAAAACCTGTCCTAGTCTCTTAGGAGACTGGGGTTTGAAAGTCAGGTGAAGAAAGAAACAGTGGCTGAAAGACATCCTGGATAGCCTCAAGGACAGAACTGGGACTGGAGAAGGGGTGAGGGGTACCGGCATCTTCTAGTGAGGTGTAGTAACTACTGAACGGTATCAGAGATCTGTGGATTACACAATCAAGTGTTTCATCATATTCTGGCACAGTCTCCCCAAAGAAAGCACCAACTTCAAGGGTGGAGGTCTGCCCTGAAAGATGCAGCTAAGGAGGAACAGTCCAGAGAATGGTCCAGAGTCCATAGAGCCTGCTGATCAACAGAAGAAGAGGAAGAAACCAGGATAGGTAGGATTTAGAGGGAGTAGCCTGTAGGTTGCGAGAGACCCAAAGGAGGAAGGTTTCAAAAGATATAATAGCTTTGACCAGACCCTTGTGAGAAGTCAATCCACTCTCTTTCTCCTAGCTGCTGGGAGGTGAGGCCACACCCTTGGTAGATCGTCTGTTTTTTTTTCTTTTTTGATGCTTGACATCCACACCCTGGATGAGCAGTAAGAAAGGTCTGGAACCATGTCTGACCTCTATTCGAGAGCCTGGGATCTTTTCCCTAACTAAAATTTAAAAGAGGCTACCATCACGGATCTTCTGAAATGATGAGATATAGATCGTTGGATGTATCGGCTGTCCAACAAGACCTCAGGAGCCATACGCAGCTTTGCACGGTCTCAGTAGCAGTCCCACCTGAGAAATAAGCTGGACATACTGCGGGTTTATGTAACCTCGCGCCGGATGGGTATATTTGAGCCAGAAGCATTGGATAAGCGGATCTGTTTAGAGAGCTTTTATGCTTTTTCTTTGGCAGCAGTGGAATGTCCATAGATACAGAGTCAGCCATCTTTGATTAGTTTCAAGCATTTAAGACATTGGCTCCATAGCAAGAAGGGTGTTGAGGTGTATGAGAAGGCCCTAGATCCAAGAAGGGTTTTGGAACAAATGATTAACAAATGGGGAGGCAAGATTTCTGATAATAATTCTGGGCATGAGGCAAAAAGACACTTGGTATGCAAGAGTCACTTGGCATGCGGAATCTGCCTACGCTCACACTTACCCCTCCTAGCTGTCTATCCCAACTCTCAATAAAAGTAAGATAAAAAGAAGGTTTCCCCAATGGGGCACTAATCTCTGGAAAAATAGAAGCAAAGGTACCAACAACCAAACGGTGAACAGTCTGTTGGATGCATGACCCTGTGTTTAAGGCTGATGGGTGAGGAACAGTCTGTGAGGGATCCATAGCATCGTCAGGTCTTCATACCGTATTACACATACGGCTGAGCTGGTCATGCTTCAGATGTATGACCTAGGTAATTGAGTAAAGCTTTGGTACCCCAGCTGGGCGTGTATGGTGATAACCCATGGCCTACCCAAGAATACTGCAAGGAGTGATTTCAGTCAGGACATCTCTAGCTATAATGACTTTAATATGGAAGCCTTGGCCGCCAAACCTAGGGTTCAAGGTAGTCCTGAAATGGCTGAGCAAACAACAGCACTAGTCTTTACAAAATGTAAGAGGGCGGCCAAACTGGTGGTGAGAGGAATTTCTGGTCAAGATGAGGACTGGTAAGACATTTGAAACCCTAAATGTTATGATCTAATAATGTTACAGTGAGCCTTTTTAAGGACTGTGTTAAATGTATAATGAGCGAGGCTTATCCCTTGGCTGGCAAAAAGGTGAAAGCAATTCATCATGCTTTCCTTCCGTCAAAACACACAGATCACACACACAAGCAAGAAAGAAAAGAATACAGTTGTGTACACTTACCATAAAAATGCATAGATGTTCGAGAGTCTGTATTCACTGTTGCAGTCGTACATTTGGGTAATCTGCTGTGCAGGTTGCTCTCAGTCGGCCTGATGCACTCAAAGTCTTGGGTCACATTGCATTGGTTGCTGTCCCGCTTTTCCATGACGTCAGGTCGTCAGGGGTATAAAACATATGCAGCCAATGCCATGCACTATCCAGAGATTTTTCTTTTGGATGTCAGGTGCCCTTAATGGGGAGCAAATAAACACAAAAACACAAAATAGCACACCGACTGCAACCGTAGGAAATACACCAAAGGCACTTTTAAGCATAGTAAAGGAAAGTAGAGGTATAGCCAGAAAAAACTAGGGGGCTGGAGGGAGGGTAACCAGGACTGTAACAGGGAATACACTTGAATATCTACATTTATGGTATGTGTACACAACTGTATTATGTTCTTCTGAGTGTTTCCCCGACAGCTGCTGTTGCAGTCGATTCTACGTTAGTAGAATTCTAGACAAAGCTATGGTTGGGAGGGAGGAGTTGCCTATGCAGCATAGGGCCAGCTAAAAACACTTTACTGAGAAAGGCTGCAGAAGTAGATGCAGCCCTGGTGGAGTGAGATCTGATCCCCTGGGGGATAGGTTTTTCCATGGTGCTTATAGCAGAAATGAATGCAATGGCTTATCCGAATTTAGAGATGGTTTGTTTTTTTGGAAATAGCCTTTCCCTCTGCCCCTGCAGCAAATGCTACCAGCAATTGTTCAAAGATTTTCTTGAGATTTAGTTCTGTCCAAGTAGAATCTAAATTGCCTGTGTACATTACCAGCAGGAATGCTTAATCCGAACTTTCACTGTTCTGTGGATTGGGAAGAGAAGGTTTGGCAAAGTGAATGGAGACTGAGTTAAGAGCCACACTTGGAAAACACCTTAGGCATGAAACGATGGATTGGTCACCTCAGAGAGAATACCCACTGTCACTAAAAGAGATGATATGAAAGGCTCCACTTACCATAAGGGCCATGTAATTCAGATATCCTTTCTAGCTGAAGTGATTGCTGAAAGGAAGGCTGTTTTTCAAGAAAGAAATTTTACAGTCTGCACAGTAGCAGCTGGCTGAGAAGGAATCATTGTAGTTTCTCCAAAACAAAGTTAAGGTCCCAGACAGGGCAGGCAGTTCCTCCTGGGTGGTCTCCAGTTTCTTGCCACCCACAGGGTGCTGCTTGAGCAGAGGGTGAGAGAGGGGTGGTTCAACAACAATTATAGTGAGCTGGGGAAAATAGCTACAGGAGTGGATTTTAATGGGAGGAAAAAAACAGGCCCTTGTGAAATCAGCACCAGTTAAGTATCGTACAAAAATTTGGGAGGTAAATTAATTGGCTGCTGTAACCATCTCATCCCTAAAGACTGGTTCCAGGAACCAGAATATTTTCCGTTTGTCAGCTTTAGATTTTCTAGGCACTAGGTCATACCGTCTCAAGATGACATCCATCACAGGTTTGCTGAGATGATGATGATAAGATAAATTGGTTAAGTGATTAGCCGGGCTGCAAGGAGTTCAATGTTGGAAGCTGAGGTACAAAATTTGGTTCTCCTGCTGAGACGGCCGAGGAAGGGAATCTAGGGCAGGTTACCATGGAGATATTTAAGAGCTATTACTCGCGGGAGATTATTATACCTGTAGCATTAGCGCAGCCAGTCTGGAGCTGGTCACAAAATCATCCTTGGTTTGTCCTGTTGTTTGACTTTTAGTAGAACTTTGCGAGGCACAGGCAGCAGAGGGGAAAAGGCATGGACATGATAGTATGTTTTTCAGCTGAAAGGGACAAAGCAGCATCCACTTTCCGGGCTTGTTTGTAGCAGGGAATTTTTGCAAAACCGCTTTTACATCCAACTGGTAGTTCTGAGAGAGCAAATAGATCTATGTCTGGGCTCCCCATTCGGCTTGTCAACATGTTGAAAATCAAGTGGTTTCCAGTTTCCACTAGGTATTGGGTCCATGGGGTTTCTGTAGCGATCCGTCTGGCAGTGTATTCAATTTTCCTGGCAGAGATTCAGCTTGTAGGTGCCTTGGTAGCACAAGGCTGTGTTCCACAATGCCATGGCTAGCGGGCATGCAGAGGGGTAGGAATGTGCCCCTCATAACATTGTTTATGTACCACATAACCCGATGGTGTTTGTCTGACTTTACCATTAGTTACATCCTGGAAAGATATGGTCCTTGAAGAGGCTGTCAGAGCATTCTGTACATATATTTCTTTGAGCTTTGATGTATGTAGGTGCATTTGATTTGGGTTCCATTGCCTGAGATGCACTTTCCTGCCAATTACGAGCCCCCATGCATAGTCTAGTGTATCTGTAGTTAGGGTTTGGGTGGCAGGGTAAGGTAGGCAGATGGGCGATCCCTTGTTTTGGTGGCAGGCCTCTCACTTACCACTTAGGAACTCAGGCATAGGCAAGAGGTCATGAGTAGGAATCATTGGTTTCCAGGGGCTGTGAACAGTCAAGTTGAGCTCCATAGAGCTTTTAGATACCACTGTAAGTTTCCTCATATACGCAGTCTTGCATGCCATGGAATTAGAAAGAATGCAGGAGGCCATGAACCCCAAAGGCTTGCAGTATTTGTCTTGCCACAAATAGCCTTGGGGTTTTAATGGCCCTTGTTTGAAAGTAAGTTACCAAATGAATTTGCTTTGCTGGCATGAGAGAAACTTCTATCTGGAGCAGTTGTTATTCAATCTTGCACCCACTGGGAATGATAATTGTCTGTTGACGAAGTTTTGAGTTGTGATTTCCTTTTCTGTTTATGAATTTTTTAGGGCAAGTTAGAACCCTTTTTGCACTTGCCATATGATTTAAAAGTATGCCCTGGTTTCTGGCCACAGATTAGACAATCGTCCAGAATATGGATATATGTTAACCGAATATTTCTTTAATATGCAAAATGCAATAACGGAGCCGGAGCACTTTGCTGAATACCTTCAGGCACAGTAGACAAGCCAAAGGGCAGTGCAGAGAACTGACTAATGCAAGTAGCCTGCTTTGGGCGTGGGTATCTTCTGCAAGAGATTCCCTAGATTAAGGAAGTGCAGGCCCATGCTTCTTGCAAATTCTAGAGTTTACCAACCAGGCATCTTGCCCCCTAGCATAGCAAAGTAACTGTGGTGAGAAGAGTCAGTATCTTGTGATTTTGGAATCTCAGAAAGGTGTTTAGAGCGAACAGGTCCAAGTTGGACACCATGATTTACCCTTTTCACGGGGTACCAGAAAAAGCCTGGAATAAGAACTTTGTCCATCACAACTTTTTCACTCTTCTGGTACCCAGCTAGGGACGCACCCCCCATGCTTAAAGGAGAGAAAGTAGTTGTTTTAGCCTCTGCCCACTGAGTTTGGGGGAGCAAAGATCTGTGCCACCTGTTGGTGTGTGTTGACTAGCGACGTGTGGAAATAAAATCTGTATCTCACAGGACACTACTTATTTAAAACCCATTTGTCCTGGGTTATGAGTTCCAGTTCTTTGCATGAAGAGCAATCTTTCCCCCCAAAGGGGGCATTAAAAGATAAGTGCTTGGGAATTTTAAAAAGAAGTCATTGAGACTGTTTACCATGGGGGGTGTATTGTTATTTCCAGACTTGGAAGTGGAGGCCCGCCACTGCTTAGTTCTGAGAGTCCCCTGAGACTGAAACCTGGGGTTTTTGCTGTGTCTGTGTTTGGCTTGAGAGGATCTGGAAGAGGCTGGAAAGGACCAATTCTTAGTAGGCCAATGCCTGCTAAATCTTGGAGGTTGCACTTGTAAAAAGTCTTTAACAGTTTGCATAGATTTAGCTTTATCTTCCACCTTTTTAAGAACTTCTTCAGCCTTATTGCCAAAAGGCAGTCCTGATTTAAAGGAGCATCCAGCAATTTAGCTTTAACATGATCAGAGCAAAGATTAGCAGCTAATGGCGAAGCATGTGCTACCTTCTAAGCACAGACCCAATGTAACAACAGCCCTGCAAAGAGGCCTCTAAAGAATCAAAACCACATTGCAAGTATGTTTTCCAACTTGTTCAGCAGAATGCATTAAATCCTGTAAATCTTTATTTTCCACACGGTCAAGGAATCAACATCACATTTTTCTGTTTAAGCTTAAAGTCCAACAATATGCTGTTGATATTTTAACATATAAAATTGGCAGTTTAAAGCTCCTGATTGCCAAGGTTGCAGGGGTATAAACAACACACCCCATCTATCCAGCGCCCTGGAGTCTCCATAGAAGGCGGATTTTTAGCAGTAGAAGTATATAATACTTATGGGCTCCCTGAGAAATGGTTTCTGGATCTGCAACTGGGATTTTTGAAAGAACTTGTGAGACTCAGGAACCCTGTAAAGCCTCCATCAGGTTTACTAGGAGGAGCCAGAGGCAGGAATCAGGGGAGGCCAAACTGGAGTCCGAGAACACATCTCTATTATCAATAACTCTAGTACAGGTACCAGCCCAAAGGCCTATGCCCAGGGCTGAAGGAGAAAATCCCTAAGCCTCTTTGAATCAAAAATTCCTGGCTTTTTCAGTGGAAATGCTCCTTAAAAATATGTAAAGTTTCCCCAAAGAAAAATCCTCAGGAGGGGAAGCAGAGGGAATGGAATCCTCTGCATCAGAATCCTCATAAGTAGGTATGGACAAATCCAGGTCATCAGAAGAGTCCTAAGAAATAGAATCCTGATCAGAAGATTCATAATCGAGCTCAGCCCTAGGCCTCTTAGAAGGGGGGTTTTAACCCCCGATTAGAGTAATTTAGAAATTTTTTTTTCAGGGGGGGCCCTTTTTTTTTAATTTTCATTTGTTTTTAGGCATAAGGGGCCCTGGGAAACTGTGGGCCTTGGGCAAATTGTTTTTTTAAAGGGGCATTCGTCTAACACTAAAACCTCTCATGGGGGTCCTCCAGGGAATGACTTAAGGAATCTGCTAGCACTCTCTCCTGAGAAAGGAAGTATATGGCTGTTTGCGTAATGTTCATTTGTGTTGCCATATTCCATGCCTCCTCTGCCAGCCTGCACAGATGGTAAAACATGGTGTCTCCCTGTTTTGTTACATGTCACATGACTACTACTGTCTGTGTATACATGGAGCAATTCTGGTTTCCAAAGGTGGGTGAAACTCTGAAGAGCATGCAGAAGAGCTCTCATTTTCTTTTCAGGTTGATGTGTTCCTTCAGAAACTGGGATTGTCATATCGACCCATCTCATTACTTAATGTTGATTATAAAATGTTTATGAGTATTTTTGCTGATAGATTGAAGACAATCATTCCCGGCATTATAGATATAGATCAGACGGGCTTCATTGTAAATAGAAATACTTTTGATAATATAAGAAGAACTTTAACATTAATTGATTTTGCAAATAAGAAAAAGAAAGATTTAACACGTATTAGTCTTGATATAGGTTCAGCATTTGATTCAGTAAGTTGGGACTATCTGTTTACCTTACTGAAATGCACAAACTTCTCTGATGCATTTGTAAATTTAATTGAGCATTTATATAAAGGAACACTGGCTTATATTAAGGTAGGAACATATGTTTCACAAAAAATACCCATTCTTAAAGGTACAAAGCAAGGATGTCCACTTTCTCCACTATTATTCACTTTAGTAATGGAGCCTTGGGCTAATTTGATTAGAAACAGTACTGACATAGAGGGTTTTGAAATAGATGAAAATACAACATCAAAAATTCAACTTTTTGCAGATGATGTTCTAATTACATCAGCAGGATCTAATTCTTCTATGCAGTCTTTATTTGATAAAATGATGAATTTTAAAAGTATTTCTGGTTTAATATTCAATGAAGAAAAAACTAAAATACTACCTATATATACACGAAAAAATATTCTTATTAGCGATTTTACTAAATATGTACCCAATTCAGGTCAGATAACTTATTTAGGTATAATACTATCTAAAGATATTAAATCTATTATATATAATAACTATAATACCTGTTTTCTTAATATACAAAATCTTTTTAATACCTGGAATAATATGTTTTTTACTATGGAGGAGAGACTTACAATTATTAAAATGATAATATTCCCCAAGATTTTATACTTAATACAATCAATAATACTTTCACCTACAAAATAAAAATAATTATCAAGAAACTGAATACACTAATGTTAAATTTCTTATGGGCACCTAATAGACCTAGGATTGCATTAAAGAAACATACTAATAGCTGGTCTCAAGGGGGTATTTCTTTTCCAGACTTTAATTTATATATTATCTCTTCTATTATAAAAGTTATTACTTTATTAATAGATCAGTCATATATCGCAAAATGGAAAGATTATTGGGAGCTAATTAGTATGCACTTCATGAAAATCTCCTTAACACATAAAAATATGATTGTAAATAACTCCATGTTGTGGTTGCTAAAGGAATTTTGTACTTCACCTATTACACCTAAACATATGGTTTGTTACCCATTAAATATTATTATTAGTTATCGTAACTTTATATTCATGCACCCTAAGTATAGGGAATGGAATTTTATTGTATTCCCTATAATGTATACTCAGGGTATGCTTATGTCATCTACTTCTGAAGGAGCTCATTTAGCTATAGATAATGATCTAAAGTACTGGTATCAGCTGATATCTGATAATAAAGTTAAAAATCTAGATTTCTTAAAACAAGAATTTGATCTAAGAGAAACTTGCTGGTTAGAGGTTCAGATCTTTAGACAACATCTCATTGATAGAATAACAGTTAAAGAATCTATTCCAAAACTGATTGATTACTTGATATTAAATTTACAGCATAAAGTTTCTGATAAAGGTAAACTTTCATATATACATAAAATTATCAGACAAGAAACTTTTTATAGTGTAGATTCATACTGGAATTATTTCACCTCTATTAATGGGGACCCACCAACTCAACAAGATAAACAATATATATTGGAATCTGCTTATAGAACTACATCTTCCATTGTCTGGAGACTTTATACATGGAAATTTTTACATAGATCTTTTTATACACCTTTGATGATGAATAAAATAAATAATAAAGATAATCTATGTAAGAGATGTAATGTAGAAATTAATGCTGACTGGGCTCATATGTTTTATGACTGTATGAAGTTGAAAGAATACTGGAAGTCAATTAATGAATTTTTGCAGGCTCTTTTTACAGACAATTTCATTATTTCTAAGTCTCTTATATTATTCAACACACCTGTACCTCAATGTGTTAAAAAGATTAAGCTGCCCTTGTTATGGTCTATCCTAGCAGTGGCTAGGAAAATAATAACTAGAAATTGGATTTCAGATACACCTCCTTCGTTCAATGAATTTAAAAATGTTATGAATATAATGTGCCATATGGAAATAAGCACAATTAGAATGAGAACAACTAGAAAAACATCATATTATATTGTATGGGATAATTTACAAAATTTGTTAAAAAAATTCTAATTTCAATAGCACGGTATTTTAGTTTAATTAATTGATCTGATTGTAGTGGATGTCTTTGTAAATACTTTAGTTGTTTTGTTGAATATTATAATAATACCTATTTTTAATTACTTGTAAAAAAAAAAAAAAAGAAACTGGGATTGTCATTTCCCCTGTATATGACCCTCACTGCACCCCCATGCCTTGTCAGAGGTGTTTGTGTGAACCTGTTGAAGAGGAAGAGGAGGTGAGAAAGATAATCTTGGGTTGAGGATGAAATGCCTCTTCCACCAAATAAGATCTTTCTTGAGACAAGGGAGGAGGAGAATAAGAATGTCCAAGGTGTGGGCAGTGCTGGGACTACATAGATTTCAGGTACCGCTGGATTTTCTCTCAAGTGTAATGTATATACGCTACTGAATTTTACTATTACGACATACTATTAGTCTTGCTATGGCCTTTGATAATTGTTAAAGAGAATTTTTCTTCTACTAATCGCAAATATCCTAGTTCCCATTATTTCCATGGTTCCGTGAGTATTTGCAAAAGAGTTAGATTAACTCTAACAGACTAGTGTATTCACCTGGGCTTTGGCGTACTTACTTCAATACCTGTACTGTTGTGTCTTACAAGTAGAAACTATAGGTTCTTTGTTAATTGTTATACTAAGTGATATTTTTGCTGCATCGCATACAACCTGCTACCACTGGTCAAATGTTAAATTATATCTGAATCTGCAACATTGTTTCCGTCCTGCACTAAATCCTCCGCTCTGTTGTAGCCATTTGGCGTGCACGTGGGCGTACTAACCCTCAGCGTCTTTCACCAAGAGTGTAGCGCCACTCAAAGGCTCACCCCAGCCTGAAACACCACTGCACCTATTCAGCGTCGCTGAAGGTTCAGTAGTTTCTGGTCCTACTAGCGAGACCGCGAGGACTCTCTATTTCTACAGCATCTTTGAAACAGCGCATTGACCTGCTCAATCGCTGAACCCCTAATGCAAATCCTGTCTCTTCACCTAACAGTAGGAATTCATTTACTGGGGACGCCAGCTTTTATCGTCTGTGTAGAGTCAGTGTGGGGGCAAGGAATTCCTACCCCAACATCATTTAAGTGAGTTGAGCTCCTTAATCTCTCAGCCCCTACAGTTACATAGCCTCATTTTACTGAAAGTTAGCTTCTCATAATGGATTACCTGACAATTGGGGATGCCATTTTCCACTAACGGCTAACATTTTGAGTAGCTCACCACTATAAGAAACGTTTCTCATGAACACTATATTTCAATGTTTATCCTGTAGCATGTGTTTATTCCTGTAAAACGATATACCTCATATTTTACAGTACTGCTTGATCTAAATTAGTTTTATTGTTTTCTGTCTCCAATGTTTAATATTTTGCACCTAGTATTGCAGTTATACTGTTGTTTTAGAAAAGCTTTTCAGCTGTTACTACATTTGTTTCCAGCTCCTAAGCTCTATTCACTCACTATCTCTCTCCCTCATTATCTTTAACAGAGTGGTCAACTGTGTAACTTAAGCAAAACTTCCTTCCTGCCTACCACCCTTCTGGGAACAGAAGAACCTCAAAACTGAGCCCAAATATTGTAATTTCAAGAGGCAACGACTCACTTTGTGATTTTAAGTATGTTACAATTCCTTGCTTGACCAGACTTACTGTATTTGTGTATCTCGGGTTAAGCACCCCTCCTGCACTTCCAACAGCCTACATATTCCCCCTTCCACATTATATACCTCCACTTCACTTCTATCTTTATTTACCTTACCTATCTTACCTACCAGTAGGTACCTTACCTACCTTATACTACTGACTTACCTGTTTGTCTTTCCCTTTCTTTGATTGTTTCCTGCTGAACTCCACTCTCTTGTGTCTACCCGCTCTGTTCGCCCTGCGGGCTCACTCCGCTCCCCTCCCTGCCCCCAAATCCCACCCGCCCATAGCACCTCTACATTTATTCCCACATAACCACACCCACAACATTCTGCAGCCAATCAGAACATACTCCCCTCCACCCACTCCATAGTCATCCCCTCCCACTCACACCCTCTCTACTTGTAAACTTACCTATTTGATATTGTCTTTTAGCGTTCTTAACATGTACTATACTCACCTTCCTCTCCTACTTCTAACTCTTCTAACTATTCTTTCCTCCACCTACCTAATAACCTACTATGAGCAACCATTTCATCCTAATGTTAATATTCCACATAGACACACCCTAACTTCCCCCCATCTACACTCACAACACATCTTAGTCTAACATAGTACAACACATATCTTGACTCAAAATATCATCGTCTCTCACATATCAAATACTTTATTCTTAGACACACAAAATACATGTACTTCTTTAAGCCGTCACAATTAATTCACCTTATCCATTGTCTACATTTACTTGATGGGGACATCCACCCCAACCCAGGCCCAAACACCTCAACAACATCCCCTAAAATGAAAACTACTCCTACACCAGATTCTAAACCTCCTAAAGCTCTTACAATAGCTCATCTTAACATTCGTAGCATTTGCAACAAACTTCCAGCTCTTCACGCCCTACTTGAAGTCCAACAATTTGACATTCTCTGTCTTACCGAAACCTGGCTCAAACCCTCAATAACAGATAATGAAATTATCCCCCCTGGCTACAACATCCTAAGACATGACCGTCTTAATAAAAAAGGCGGCGGTGTAGCCATTCTCTTTAAATCTGGACTGGATGTAAACAAATCAGCCCACACCCCTCCATATGGCACTAACGCTGAACTTATTATTTCGAAACTCTCCCTTAACCCACAAAAAACTATTAATATTATCTGCACCTATCTTCCCCCAGGCAACAACCCCCCCATATTAGAAAACCTACTTAACTGGTTTTCTACTAATCTTCTTCAAGAAACCATATTGCTAGGTGACTTCAATATTGATTGGAATGTTTGTAACCAAACAAATCCATCCACCCCTATCAACCTGCATGGATTCCATCAAACCATCAACTCCACAACTAGAACAAACAAGAGCAATAACAAAGATTCCATACTTGACTGGATCCTGACAAACAGTCCCCATCAAAAGTATTCAACAGGTTCCCTACCAGATGACCTAAGTGACCACTCTCTCACATACATCATAAGGCATAAAACTCACCTAAAACCACCACCCCTAATTCGTTTATCTCATAGCAAAAAACACTTTGACCCTCATCAGTTTCAAAATGACCTTAGTCTGGTTAACTGGTCTCCTCTAAAAACTCTCCCAATTGACGACGCTGTTAACCACTTTAATAAAACCTTCCTTACTATTCTAGATGAACATGCACCCATGCGATCTATTCGCATGAAATATAATACTGCCCGATGGCTTACAACCAAAACAAAACAGCTCATCCTGAATAGGAATAAAGCCTGGTCTCAGTGGAGAACCTCCAAAGACCCCGTTGATCACCTTAGCTTCAAACAAAAAAGAAACATGACAAAGTTAGCTATCATAAAAGACAAAAAGAACTATTACACCCACCTACAACAATCCTCCCACCAACATCCACACAAATTTTGGAGATCTATTAACACACTTCTTTCCCCTGGAAAAGGTGAAACTCCCAATCCTCTTGGTTCCTGCCCTGACTCTCCCTTACAAACAGCTAATGCTTTTAATAACTTCTTTACATCTACTATACTTAACCTAGCCAACCAACAAACCCCTGACCCCTCTTTATTAGGTAGCCCAAGCTTCACTCCTCCACTTATGCAGCTTAAACCCATACCAACCTCCTATATTCTTAATTTACTTCTAAAACTTAAAGCTTCCACCCCTTCAGCTGACAAACTCCCAGCTGAATATCTCCAGCTAACTGCCAAAGCGATTGCCTACCCAATCTCAATACTAATTAACAGAACCATAACAGAAAGTACTATACCTTCCCTCTGGAAAATCTCTCACATCATCCCTCTCTTCAAAGGAGGCGACTCATTTGAATACTCTAACTACCGCCCTATAGCACTGCTATCTCCAATTGCAAAAATAATGGAGAAATGCATCCACAAACAGTTACTAAATCACCTCCTTTCTAACAATCTCCTTGCTAACTGCCAACACGGCTTTCGTCCTTACCATAGTACCACTACAGCCTTATTATCATTCATTGACTCCATTAATATTAACCGTAATAGCAATCTTCTTTCATCAGCATTCTTTGTAGACCTGTCTAAAGCCTTTGATATGGTGAATCACCAACTCCTTCTACATCGATTAAAATCGCTCTCTCTTGATAATCTTGCCCTAACTTGGTTCACTTCCTATCTTCAAAACCGGAAACAAGCTGTTCTATGGAACAACAATCTCTCTGATCTTCTCCCCACCACCTTAGGGGTCCCTCAAGGCTCCATCTTAGGTCCTCTTTTATTTTCAGTCTTTATCAATGACTTGCATCTTGCCACGCCCATAACTACTTGTATTCAGTATGCTGACGACACTACCATCATTTGCTCTGCCACAAACCCAGCTGACCTTCACTACCTTACCCAAAAGACATTCACTACTATTGAACAATGGTTCTCCAATCACTGTCTTCTCTTAAACCCTAAGAAAACTAAACTTCTCCTTTTCTTACCTACACACCTGTCTCCCTCTATTAATTTCACAATTACATCTAACAATGGCACCCTTATATCTCCTGACCAAACAACCAAACTATTGGGTATTACTATTGACAACCTACTAAAATTTGATTTTCACATCAACTCCAGCATTAAAGCAACTAATAGAAAGCTAGGCTCACTCTATAGAATCAGATCTTTCCTAACCCCTGAAGCAAGATCTACCATAGCAAGAACACATCTCATCTCCACTTTACTGTATGCTTCCCCCATTTATACTAATCTATCTAAGCATAACATTAATAAGCTCACAACAGCCTACAACAACATTGCAAGATTTGCCACTGCCTCTTCATATAAAACACATCACTGTCTGAACCTCTCTAACCTTGGATGGCTGGAATTACCCCACCTAATTCAATACTATCAGCTTACAATTGCCCACAAAGCCCTTTACTACCCTGAAAACATACCCATGCTCTCCACCCTTATAAAACCATACAACAACTTAAAAGCCCTATGCTCTTCTAATAAAATAATGATTCAAACATCTCTATCAAAGAATACAGCAGGTGACTCCATATTTTCCAACTCAGTCGGTAAAATCTGGAACCATCTTCCTTCAGACCTTACAGATCAGACTTCCACTACACAATTCAAGACCAAACTGAAACTCTTTCTTACTAACCACTGGCTTTGCTCTTGCATCAATCCCAGTTGAACTACCTCCTATTTTACCTTTTTATCCTTCTCCTTTATCCCTCATACTTACTCCCTAATCTAATTCTTCAATCTATTCTTTTTTTCCCCTTTCAACCAGTAATATGACTACCTTAACTAAGTAACTTTACTTCTCTTGTAACACTCCTGATAACTTTTTTAGGAACTTAATTCTTCTCACCCTTTTCTTCTTTATCTGTACTTAAATTACTTCCTTGTCTCTCTATCCCCCTTTTTTTGTAACTTCTTTATATAGTTGCTACTGTCTTTTACTTTATTTATATCTATTTTTTGACTTAAAACCATTATGTATTTTGTATTTACTGTTTTGTTATCATGTAGTAGATAGTGGAGCTTTTCTCCTCGGGCCTCCACTGAAAATGGACTTGTATCCAGTTGGTCTAGCCCGGTTAACAAATGTAAAATAAATAAAAATAAAATAAATAAAGTGAAGTCCGTCCAGGGGTAAGCATGGGACCAGTGGCTGCCATGAACTCCAAAATCCTTAGCATCTCCCTTGCAGAACAATGGGTTGCAAAAGAGAGCCATTAGAAGTAACTAGACAGACTAAAAACCTTCTACTAGGGAAGGAAGGTGTGCATTTTCTTGTGTCCAGTCTGCATCCCAGAAACACTGGGTCCTGTCTAGGGTACATGTGTGATTTTTTGTAGTTTATAGTGAAACCGTGAGCTGTCAGAAGATTAAGGGTGAATTGAAGATGCTGGAGAAGAATTTTCAGGGGGAAACAGCCTAGATCAGGTCATCTACATAAGGAAAATCTGAATTCTTTGAGTACGACAGAAAGCTACTACAGACGTTAGGCACTTGTGAACACACTCAGGGATGTGGAAAGATCAAAAGGCAGAACAGTAAGCTGAAAATGTGAGGAGCCAGAGAAAAACATGAGGAACCTCCTGCATGAAGGATGAATGAGAATGGGTAGGTAGGCATCCTTCAGATCGAATGACACTAAGAAAACCTGTGGGGTGAAAGGAAGAAGAGTTTGAAGACAGAGCATCTTGAAAGATGGCACCTTCAGTTTAGTGCTCAGGGTAGACATGTCTAGAATGGGTGTCTACTGTCATCCTTTCCTTGGGACTAGAAAAATCCTGGAATAAAACATTTTTCCTATGAATTCTTTTGGGACTTGCTTGATGGTACCCTGATTCAAGAGGTCTTGAATAATGGGGGTCAGAAGGGTAATTTGGTTTTAAGGAGGTAGTGGCATGCCTCTTTCAGGGAGAATGTTTTTCCATGATGATGGACAGGACTCACTTGTTTGTGTTAGTATCTTCCCACCTGCATAGGGAGAGTGACAGTGTTTGAGGAAGAGGAGTAATGGGGCTGAGGACAGAGGATGAAGTTCTGCATGGATAGTTACAGGTTTCTTCCTCCAAAGGGTGGCTTCTCGGTTGGAGGTTCCCTTTGTAGGTTTTCCAAGAGTATCTTTTCCTAGAGGTTTTCCTATGTTTTCTGAACTGCCCTAGGATCCCTTCTAATGAAGGTTATAGATTTGGCTGGGTAGTTCCTGCAGTGTCTGGGAAAAGAGAAGAGAAGGATATGTCTGCATTTGTTCATGGCCTTACTTTGACCTTGGAAGGTTTTGAACAAGCTGACTGCCTGAGGGCCAAACAGTAAGTCTTTATCCAAAGGTGAATCTAAAATTTTAGATTTGAAATCCTCAGGTATAGCCTGACTGCAAAGCCATGCACATCTGCAGACAACAGATCCACTGGCAGCTGCCCTAGAAGAAGCATCCACAGCATTATGACTCACTTAATGTTGTGTCTGGCAATCTGAGTGGCCTGTAAAAGTAAATTCTGCATTTGATGCTTAGAGTTTGCCATAGGAGGATCCAAGACAACTTTGTTCAAGGAGTTAAGCACACAGATCAAATACTTTGTCATTTGAGACTGGTAATTTATTGCCCTAAAAGCAAGTGTAGCAAAGGTGGAAACCTTCTTTCCCCATCTATCAATAGCCCTACTATCTTTGTTAGTAAGTAGGTAGGTAGATAGGACATTAGCACTGGGCAGCAGCATAGAGGGCTTATCTGAAGAGAGAAACTGCTGAAGAGTCTGCCACTGTTTTTTTTTATATAGATATTTTATGTAATCAGGGACCTTGTAAAACCTGTCTAGTCTCTTAGGAGACTGGGTTTAAAGTCAGGTGAAGAAGAAGTGGCTGAAAGACATCCTGGATAGCCTCAAGGACAGATGGGACTGGAGAAGGGGCAGGGGTACCCATCTTCTAGTGAGTGTAGTAACTCTTCTGAACATCAGAGATCTGTGTGGATTACCAATCAAAGTGTTTCATCATATTCTGTACAGTCTCCCCAAAGAAAGCTTCTTCAAGGTGGAGGTCTGCCCTGAAAGATGCAGCTAAGAGGAATGGTCAGAGTCATAGACCTGCTCATCAACAGAAGAGGAAGAAACCAGGATAGGTAGGATTTAAGAGTAGCCTGTGGTTGCAGAGACCCAAAGGAGGAAGGTTTCAAAGATATAATAGCTTTGACCAACCCTTGTGAGAAGTCAATCCACTCTCTTTCTCTAGCTGCTGAGGTGAGGCCACATGCTTAGTCGTCTGTTTTTTTTTTTCTTTTTAGTCATGACATCCACCTGGATGAAGTAAGAAGGTCTGGAACCACGTCTGACCTCTATTAGAGAGCCTGGGATCTTTTCCCTAACTAAAATTTAAGGGGCCCCATGCGGTTCTTCTGAAATGATGAGATGCAGATCCTTGGATGTATCGGCTGTCAACAAGACCTCAGGAGCAATACCAGCTTCCACCGGGGGTCTCAGTAGCAGTCAACTGAGAAATAGCTGGACATACTGCGGGTTATGTAACCTCATCGGGTATGTTTGAGCCAGAAACATTGGATAGCGGATCTGTTTGAGGCTTTTATGCTTTTTTCTTTGGCAGCAGTGGAATGTCCATAGATACAGAGTCAGCCATCTTTGATTAGTTTAAGCATTTAAGACATTGGCTCAAGAAAGGTGTTGAGTGTAGAAGGCCTAGATCCAAGGGTTTTTGGAACAAATGGAGCAAGATTTCTGATAATGTTCTGGGCATAGGCAAAAAGACACTTGGTATGCAAGTCCTTGTATGGAATCTGCCTACCGCACTCGCACTTACCCCTCCTAGCTGTCATCTACAACACTCAATAAAAAAAATAAGATAAAAAAGAAGGTTTCCCAATGGGGGACTAATCTGGAAAAACAACGCAAAGGTACCAACAACCAAACAGTGAACAGTCTGTTGGATGCATGACCTGTGTTTAGGCTGACGGTGAGAAAGTCTGAGGATCCATGCTTGTACGTCCATCTTCATACCATTACACATGCAAGCTGAGGTCATGCTTCAGATGTATGACCTAGGTAAGCTAAAGCTTTGGTACCCCAGCTAGAAGTATGGTGATAACCCATGTACCAAGAATACTGCAAGTAATTTCAGTCAGGACATCTCCTAGCTATAATGACTTTAATATGGAAGCCTTGCGCACCAACCTAGGTTCAAAGGTATAATGGCCTGACAACAGCACTAGTCTTTACAAGAAATGAGGCAAAGCTGGTGAAATTTCTGGTCAAGATGAGGACTGGTAAGACATTTAAAACCTAAATGTTATGATCTAATGTTACAGTGACCCTTTCCAGACTGTGTTAGATATAAAATGAAGCACTTATCCTTGGCTGAAAAGGTGAAAGCAATTCATCATGCTCTTCCGTCAAAACACACAGTCACACACACAAACAAGAAAGAAAGTACAGTTGTGTACACTTACCATAAATGTAGATGTTCGAGTGTATTCACTGTTGCAGTCATTACATTTGGGTAATCTGCTGGCAGGTTGCCCTCAGTCGGCCTGATTAACAAAGTCTTGGGTCCTGCATTGGTTGCTGTCCCTTCTTCCATGACGTCAGGTCGTCAGGGGTATAAAACATGCAGCCAATGCCATTATATCAGTTTTTCTTGCCCCAGATGTCAGGTGCCGCTTAATGGGGAGCAAATAAACACAAAAACACAAAAATATACCTCCAACCAAAATCAAATACACCAAAAAGACTTTTAAGCATAGTAAAGGAAAGTAGAGGTATAGCCAGAAAAAAACTAGGGGGCTGGAGGGACGGTAAAGTACAGTTTTGTACCTACCATAAATGTAGATGTTCGAGTGCTAATACAGCTGCAGTCATAACAGATGGGTTCTCCTGCCGTCAGGCAGGTCCTCGGTCGGCCGAATTCCAAAGTCTAGGTCCGGCGTCAGTTGTTGTCGCTTCTTCCCTGACGTCAATGCGACAGGGGTATAAAGGAACCAGCCGACGCCATTTTCTTTAGTTTTTCTTGCCCCAGATGTCAGGTGCCCCCAGAAGGAAGGCAATACATAAATTTGTGTGATAATGCAGTGCAATATAATCAAAGTATAGTAGCTGCAAGCAAATACATCATAAATGAAAACCCCAATCAGGTTGTATGAGGATGTGTTAGCCTATAGGCCTGTCCCAAGAGGGGAAGGAGGGAGGGAAACCTTGACTACAGCTGTATTAGCACTCGAACATCTACATATATTACCTGTTTTCTCTGTTTTTCTGAGCTTAAATTGTTGACTGCACTTCTTAGCTTAAGTTTTGCTTATAAGTTAACTTACAGGCTAATACACTCAAGTGTACTAGCCTTTGATAGCATTTAGTCAAAAAACCAAGCATTTACTGTATTTTCTGTCTGTGTGTGTAAAAAAAACTAAAAAAAACCCCAAAAAAATACTTCTGCTTTCCTAACTTTCCTAGCTAGTTGTTCCAGAGATCAGATTTTGCTGATCCCTGGGCTTTGTATTTGGTTCCTGTGTTCCTCCATTTTCTTGTGTGGCCAGAGGGAAGTTTCTTTACTCACCAGTGAGAGTGGGGAGTACTGAGCTGCCTGTTTGTCCTCAGAGGAGTGGTTAGAGACAGTAACTGGTAATTCATTGGCCATTTTGGGTCATTTCCTGCATTTTCCAGCCCCCTGCTATAAAGCACGCTTTGGTGGGCTTTTCTGGCATTACAGAACTTGGCATAGCTACTCGTGGTCCCCTGCAGAGTTCCTAAGGCAGCAGAGAGCAGAAAAAGCGACTTTCCTGATTCTAAGTATTTTTTAAGCATTTATATTGCTTTTTTCGACCTTTTGTGCATTTCGACCACTGTTTCTGCTTATATTATTGTGATATTACCTGTTTTCTCTGTTTTTCTGAGCTTAAATTGTTGACTGCACTTCTTAGCTTAAGTTTTGCTTATAAGTTAACTTACAGGCTAATACACTCAAGTGTACTAGCCTTTGATAGCATTTAGTCGAAAAACCAAGCATTTACTGTATTTTCTGTCTGTGTGTGTAAAAAAACTAAAAAAAAAAAAAATACTTCTGCTTTCCTAACTTTCCTAGCTAGTTGTTCCAGTGATCAGATTTTGCTGATCCCTGGGCTTTGTATTTGGTTCCTGTGTTCCTCCATTTTCTTGTGTGGCCAGAGGGAAGTTTCTTTACTCACCAGTGAGAGTGGGCGTACTGAGCTGCCTGTTTGTCCTCAGAGGAGTGGTTAGAGACAGTAACTGGTAATTCATTGGCCATTTTGGGTCATTTCCTGCATTTTCCAGCCCCCTGCTATAAAGCACGCTTTGGCGGGCTTTTCTGGCATTAGAGAACTTGGCATAGCTCCTCGTGGTCCCCTGCAGAGTTCCTAAGGCAGCAGAGAGCAGAAAAAGCGACTTTCCTGATTCTAAGTATTTTTTAAGCATTTTTATTGCTTTTTTTGACCTTTTGTGCATTTCGACCACTGTTTCTGCTTATATTATTGTGATATTACCTGTTTTCTCTAAGGGTAATGCTGCTCAATGCCAGAAGTCTCAACCTCAAGATGCACGCACTCGAGGCCCTTCTCAGTATGGAGAACATCGATGTCTGTGCTGTGACTGAAACCTGGTTCAAGGCTCCTGAGGGCACCCCAGCACTATCAGGTTTTACCTCATATCATGCGTTCCGGCCCCAAAATCCGGACACCACCAAGAAAGGGGGGGTGTCCATATTCATCAAGGACACCCACACCTCAAGGTTGGTGGCAACGCACGATGCATCGGAGACCATCCAGGTGCAATTAACCATAGGCAAGACTGCTCTGCAATTTGTAGCATGTTACAGGCCACCCTCTCAAACTCAGGAACCTCACATAGCTTTCCTGAAAACACTGGAGGAGATAAATGTATCTCCAAATACCATCATACTAGGTGACTTCAACTACCCGAATATAGACTGGGAGCACTACTATAGCCCCAACACTCTAGCCCTAAGGTTCCTAGAGTTCATAAACTCAAATGCCATGGAACAACTAGTCACCAGACCCACAAGAGGTGGAAACATACTTGATCTCATCATCACGAACATGGGGTCACAATGTTCAACACCGGAAGTATACCCCTCACTGGTGAGATCAGATCATAAACTAATCTCACTGGAAGTCCACATCCCGCCCCCGCCTGAGATAAAAAAGACCACAGTGAAGAACTTCTCAAAAGCTGACTTCACGAAGACTAGTGTGGTCACTTTTAAGGCCCCTGAGCCTGCAGAAACCATTACTCAAGCCACTGAATCACTTACAAATGCCTTCTACCAGCACCTACAGGACTGCATGGATCAGGCAATCCCAAACAAAACAAAGACTCTGTGTACCAAAGGCAAGTATCCAGTCTGGTGGACCCCAGCCATAAACAAGCTCTACAACAAAAGGAGGAAGCTACTCCAAGATAGATCAAAATCCCTAAAAGGTAAGACACCTTTGATCATTATAAGTAAAAAACTACGATCTCTCATAAAGTCATCCAAGGCAAATTTTGAGAGAAAAATCGCTAAGGACTCAAAAGACAATAATAAGGCCTTCTTTAGCTATGTCAGAAACCTGGGAGGAAACTCCCAGATATGCTCAGAATTAGTTCAAAATGATGTAAAAATCTCTGAACCTACAGACATTGCCAACATACTGGCTGACAGGTTCAGTGCAAACTTCTCCCCCCCCCAAAAGGAGAGATATCTACACCAGAGGATTGTAGCCCCCCAAACATCTCTAACGCTCAGGTGAGAACTGCTCTCCAAGGCGAAAAACACAGCATCCATGGGACCAGACGGTGTCCCCGGTTGTGTGCTCCACGAACTCAATGAAGAATTAAACCCGCAGTTAGGACAGCTGTTTAATCTTAGCCTCACCTCAGGATATGTACCCAAGGAGTGGCGTACGGCAACTGTGGTCCCACTTCACAAAGGCGGTGCCTCCACCGACCCTGGAAATTACTGTCCCATCAGCTTGACAAGCCTGATCTGCAAAGCCATGGAGAGGATCATAAATGAACTCATAAATAAAGACATAGGGGACTTGCAGACTTTGGATCCAACCCAGTTTGGCTTTGTCAAAGGCAGATCATGCCTTTTAAACTTGGTTGACTTTTTCGAAACAGTCACCAAGGCCATTGATGAGGGAAAGGCAGTCCACACAGCCTACCTCAACCTGGCCAAGGCTTTCAACACAATACCTCACTCAGGTATCATTGAAAAACTCATCAGCTTAAATGTTAACCCATACGTCACAAGATATGTAGCAAACTGGCTAAGTGACCGAACCCACAGGGTGAGAGTTGCTGGTGCCATGTCAGACTCAAAGCCTGTCACAAGTGGTGTCCCACAAGGCTCAGTCCTGGGCCCACTCTTGTTCGGCATCTACTTCTCAGAAGTACAAGCAAACACAGGAGGGTTATGGCTGACAAAATTTGCAGATGACTGCAAACTGGGTGCCATAGTCGAGAACACATCTGACACAGATATCCTTCAGAAGGGTCTCATAGAAACGGATAACTGGTGCCAGAGCCATGGACTAAAGTTAAATGCCAAAAAATGCATAGTCATACCCTTCAGGAAAAACAAGGTTACCCCCAGCTACCATATAGGTGGCAATCCACTGAGCACAGAAGAGGTTATCAGGGATCTGGGGACCCAGGTTGACAGTAACCTTTCGTTTGACACTCACATCGCCAAAGTAGTTAGGAAGACCTTCTACATTGCCCACCTGATCATGAAGGGATTCACATCTAGATCAAGGGAGGTCATCGTCCCCCTGTACTCATCACTCATCAGACTAATGATTGAGTACAATGCCCCATTTGGAATGTATCTGACCCGACACTTGCAGCAACTGGAAAGGCCCCAAAAGTTCCTCACCAAAAGGATAAAGGGTCTCAAAATATGTCTTATGCTGCCCGACTGAAGGAACTCCAGCTCTATTCAGTCGCTTACCGTCTGCTCAGAGGTGACCTGTGCCTGACATACAAGGCCATGTCCAACCCAGAACTGATGAACATGCTCCACCTCAAAAAGTCTAGATCCCTCAGAACTACAAGGGGAGACTTAAACCTTGACACGGTTATTAATAGGACGTGTTGGAGGGACAGATTCATCACCCAGAGACTCCCCATGCTGTGGAACAAAATCCCGGTACATGTGAGGCAGAGCACCTCGCTGGCCTTGTTCAAGAGAAATCTTGACCAATGGATGGGAGATCGCAGATATACCCCAGGGATTACCTCAGTGTCACTGCTTGACAGAGGCACAACAACATAATGGGCTTAGTATCCTTCAAACTAAAGGGGTGGCGAAAGCCACAAAACTCTGGGCTAGGCTTTTAAATGCCCTTGGGCAGATAGCCTAGTATGAACCTATGAACCTATGAACCTATTTATGGTAGGTACAAAACTGTACTATGTTCATCGTGCATACACCTGCAGTCATAACAGATGGGTAGAATCCCAAAGCTAAGAAAGGGATGGTAGGCACTAGATGGAACTAGGAGGAGCCAAAATGCCCTGCAAGACTGCAGTGGCAAAGCCTGCTCTAGATTTGGAGTATAATGGTAGGTTGTAATGCTTGGAGAAGGTATGCACAGAACTCCAAGTGGCTGCTTCCAAAATATCCTTGGTAGGAACTCCTCTGAGGAAGGCTGCAGAGGTGGCTGTGGCCCTGGTGGAATGAGTTCTAATGCCTGTAGGAACAGTTTTGCCATGAAAGGAATAGCAAAAGCGCATGCAGTGGGCTATCCATTTTGAGATTGTCTGTTTGGAAATTGGCTTCCCTTGAGCTCCTACCGCATAGGCCACAAAGAGCTGTTCTGATTTTCTGAAAGGCTTTGTTCTGTCCAAATAATAACGCAGTTGTCTGTGGATGTCCAAGGAATGTAGTAATCCTTTTGTTTTGAGGATTAGGATAAAAAGTAGGTAAATGTATGGCCTGATTTAAAGCTACCCTGGATACCACTTTAGGCATAAAGGACGGGTTGGTTCGTAAGGAAACTCTGTCCTGATGGAAGATGATAAAAGGCTGGACAGCCACGAGAGCCTGTAGTTCTGAAGCTCTATGAGCTGAGGTGATAGGAAAGCTGTTTTCCAGGACAAATATTGCACATCTGATGAGGCATCTGGCTCAAAGGGAGGCAAGGTCAGTTTTTCCAGAATGAAATTAAGATCCCAAGCAGGTATTGGTTGTTTCCTTGGAGGCCTTAAATTCTTAGCCCCTCTGAGGAACTGTCTTAAGAGAGGGTGAGAGAATAAAGGTGGATCAGTGTTGTATTCTGCAGAAATGGCTGAGACATGGATTTTGATGGAGGAGAAAGAAAGTCCACTGCTTAGCAGTTCAGCCAAATATTGTAGTATTTGAGGTAAATTCAGTTTTCCAAGATCCTGGCCCTTTTTCTCATTCCAGACACCAAAATGTTTCCATTTTGCAGAGTAAGCTTTTCTAGTTGATGGCCTTCTGACCTCCAAAATGACATCCTGCACCTCCTTGGAGAGTAGGGCCTGTTGTGATGCTAAGGAATCTTCCATGTGGCCAGATTGAGTGTTTTTAGTTGGCTGTGAAGAGTTTTGAAACTGTGCTGAGTCAGAAGAAGAGGCATTAGAGGCAGGGCCCATGGTGGGGAATGCGTCAGGCTCCTCAGGAGTGGGTACCAGTGTTGCCTTGGCCAGTCCGGAGCAATGAGGATCATCTTTGGTCTGTCTGCTTTGGTCTTTAATAGAACTTTGGGCAGCAGAGGAAGAGGAGGGAAGGCATAAACTGTCATTGATGTCCAACTGAAAGAAAGAGCGTCCACTCTCCAGGCCTTTGGATGGAAGATCCTTGAGCAGAATTTTGTCAATTGATGATTCTTGTGGGAGGCAAAGAGATCTATGTCTGGCCCTCCCCATTCTTGGATTATTTCTGTAAAACCTTTTGGATGCAATTTCCATTCATGTGGATCTGTCATATTCCTGCTTAGGTTGTCTGCCAGCGTGTTTTCCTTGCCTGGCAAGTACTGTGCTTGTAGTTCCATTTGTAAGTCCATGGCCATGTTCCAAAGTGACATGGCCAGTCTGCATAGGGGGTAAGAATGTGTTCCTCCCTGTTTGTTTATGTACCACATAACTGTGGTGTTGTCCGTTCTTATCAATAGTTGACCTGGTTGTAAAAGGACCTTGAAAGCTATAATAGCATTTATTACTGCTAGCATTTCTTTTTGATTGATGTGAAGGTGCTTTTCTTTTTGGGACCATTTGCCCTGAATGCACCGGTCTGTCATGTGCGCCCCCCAGGCGTAGTCCGAGGCGTCTGTTGTGATGACTTGATTTGCTTGAGGCTTGCTGAATGGAAGACCTGTGTTTGTTTGACATGCTTGAGCCCACCACAGAAATTCCTTTTGCAGACATGGAATTAGTGGTATTCTTGTTTCCAAACTGTGGCTGTGTTGAGACCATATGTTTTTCAGGTACCATTGTAGTTTCCTCATATGCAGCTTTGCACATGGGATTAGTAAGATGCAAGTTGCCATGAATCCCAGAGCCTGCAGGATTTTCCTTGCAGTCAGCCTGGTGCAATTTGCTAGTGTTCTGAAGTATTGAATTAGTTGCCCTTGCTTCTCTGGTGTGAGGTGGGCCATCTGGGTGTTTGTGTCCAAATTGGCACCCAGGAAAATTATCTTCCGAGAGGGTATTAGCCTTGATTTCTTTTTGTTGACTGTGTATCCCAGAGAGTTCAATAACATTATTACATAAGCCAGATGTTTCAGAAGAATGTGCTTGCTGTCCGCTTGGATCAGGCAGTCGTCCAAATAGGGGTATATTTGTATCCTTTGAAGTCTGCAGTAGGCAATTACTGATGCCAGGCATTTCATGAATACTCTGGGTGCAGTAGATAAGCCAAAGGGCAATGCAGAGAATTGATAATGGGTTGAACCTGCAAGAAATCTGAGGTACCTTCTGCAATTTTGTCTGATTGGGACATGCAGGTATGCCTCCTTGAGGTCCAATGATACCAGCCAAGACTCCTTGCCCAGCATGGGAAGAAGTTGCTGTAGAGTGAGCATCTTGAATTTTGGTACGAGTAGAAATGTGTTTAGGATGGATAGATCCAAAATAGGTCTCCAATCTTTTCCCTTCCTTGGCACCAGAAATAGCCTGGAATAAAAACCTTGACCTTGTTCGTGCGTAGGTACCTCTTGAATAGCTTTCATGTTTATGAGATCTGAAATTTGCCTTTGTGCCTCTGCCCTTTGATTGTGTGGCAGGTTTGGCATGCCTCTCATTTTTGGAAGGGTGTGAAAATGGAACTTTTAGCCTCTGTTTATAATGTCCAGGATCCATTTGTCCTTTGTGACAACATGCCAATTTTTTGAGAATAATGCCAGCTTTCCTCCTAAGGGGGCTGCCATTTGAGACCTGGTTGGCATGCAAAGGGGAAAGTCATTGGGTTTGCTTTCTGAAAGATTGTGAGTTGTCCTCACCACCTCTTTGTGTAGGAGCTTGCCATTGTCTGCCTCTATACGATCCTTGGGATTGTCCTCTGCCCTCGGCCTGTATCTGCCTCTTTGGGGTCTGTCTGTGGCAGGAAAGGACCAGTTTTTGGAAGGCCAATTTCTCCTAAAACGTGGGGGTTGAACCTGTAGAAATTCTTTCACAGTTTGCATTGATTTAGCCTTTTCCTCCATTTTCCTTAATACTTCCTCAGCATTAGCACCAAATAGTACATCCTTTTGAAGAGGGGCGTCTAGTAATTTAGCTTTGACATGATCAGGCAAGGTTTGTTCCTTGAGTCAGGCATGCCTACGTATGACTGATCCTGTAACAGCAGCTCTACATGAGGCCTCTAGAGCATCAAAACCACATTGTAAGGTATGCTTACCCACTTGTTCTGCACTATGCATCAATTCCTGCAACTCCTTCAAGTCTGGTTGTTCAGGTTGTGACATTTTACTTTTCAATTGTGATAACAAAAACTGTTGGTATTTTAGCATATGAAACTGACAGTTTAAGGCCCTCATGGATAAGGTAGCCGAGGTATATACCTTTTTTCCCTACCTTTCTAAGGATCTGGAATCTCTCTCGGAAGGCAATGGATTTTTGGCAATGGAGGCCTTAATTCCCTTGTGGCCCTGTGAGATGGTTTCTGAGTCAGCAGCATGGCTTTTGTATAGAAACTGGTGTGAGTCAGGAACCCTGTAGTACCTGTCATGCTTAAATGGAGCAGGAGGTAGAGAGTCCGGGTTAAGGCAGGCCTCCGAGTAAACATCATCTAGGATGTCCAAGACAGGAGGTATAGCCAGAGGCCTGTGCTGGGGTAACAAGAGAAATTCCCTGACCCTTTTCTTGGAATCTGAATAATTCCCTTAAGGTAAGCAAAGTTTCCCCAAATGAGTAATCCTCAGGGGGGATACAGAAGGGATGGACTCCTCCGCATCAGAGTCTTCAAAAGGGGAGTAAGAATGTTCCTGATCATCAGAGTGCTCTGAAATAATGGAGCCCTGATCAGAGGAGGGGGAATCTTCCTCCACTCTGGGCCTTTTGTCCAGTGGGGGCTGAGAACCTCTGATTAGAGTAATTAAATCCTCAGCCATTTTAAGCATCTGTTTCTTAGGCATGGGGCCTGGAGATGGGCCCTGTGTAGCTGGTCTCTTAGAGTGCATGGTTGCTTTAGACTTTGTGAAAGCCTTGATGGAGAAAGAAGAGGAAGGTCTGAAGACACCTTGAGTGGAGGTGGACCTGTCCACATTCTGAGTTTCAACGCCAAGAGTGGCTTCGGTATCTGTAGTCGGGGTGTGGGCCGAGGAGCCTGCGACCTCGGGCACAGGAGACACCATCAAAGATGTGTCGTCGGTAGTCAGGGGCTGCGTAGGCGCCTCGCTGAGAACCGGACCATGTGTAGTCGGCTTTGGCGTGGTGTCAGTAGAGGCCCCGGACCTCGTGTGTCGGTCCTTGTCTTTGTGTTTTTTAGACAAAACCGGAGTCGGAGTATCCAACGACATAGTATAGTTAAATGCTTTCCCAAAATAATGCTGGGCGAACCCCGCCCGACGCTTAATAGTGCGTTTGTTGAATGTAGCACAAAAGCGACAGACCGAAACATCGTGGTCTGGGCCTAAACAAGGTATACAGAGGGAATGGAAATCCTTATGCGGTATTTGCTTCCCACAAGAAATACAATTATTAACTTTGTCTGACATCGGTCTGAGGCAAGAAAAGTTTCCCCAATGGGGTACTTAGCTTTTAAGAAGACTTCGGTTTTCAAATTTTCGTAATGTCAGGAGCTGGCCGACCGGCACTTGCGAACTGCTTCTGCTTCGGGCACCGCGCGGCAATAAAGACTGAAGAAAATGGCTTCGGCTGGTTCCTTTATACCCCTGTCGCACTGACGTCACGGAAGAAGTGACAACAACCGACGCCGGACCTAGACTTTCGAATTCGGCCGACCGAGGACCTGCCTGACGGCAGGAGAACCCATCTGTTATGACTGCAGCTGTATGCACGATGAACATCCAGGACTGCAACAGTGAATACACTCGAATATCTACATTTTACACAACTGTATTATGTTCTTCTTGTTTCACTGTTGCAGTCATTACGTTTGGGTAGATTCCCAAAGCTATGGTTGGGAGGAGGAGTTTATACAGCATTAGGGCCAGCTAAAAACACCTCTGAGAAAGGCTGCAGAAGTAGATGCAGCCCTGGTGGAGTGAGATCTGATCCCCTGGGGGATAGATTTTCCATGGTGCTTATAGCAGAAATGAATGCAATGGCTTATCCATTTAGAGATGGTTTGTTTTGAAATAGCCTTTCTCTCTGCCCCTGCAGCAAATGCTACCAGCAACTGTTCAGATTTTCTTCGAGATTTAGTTCTGTCCAACTAGAATCTAAATTGTCTGTGTACATCCAAGGAATGCAGAATCCGTTCCCCTTTGTTCTGTGGATTGGGAACGAAGGTTGGCAAGTGAATGGACTGATTAAGAGCCTAACTGGAAAACACCTTAGGCATGAAGGATGGATTGGTCCTGAGATACGCTGTCCGCATAAAAGATGATAAAAGGCTCCACTGCCATAAGGGCCTGTAATTCAGATATCCTTCTATATGAAGTGATTGATGAAAGGAAGGTTGTTTTCCAAGAAAGAAATTTTAAGTCTGCAGTAGCAACTGACTTGAAAGGAGGTAGAGTGAGTTTCTCCAAAACAAAGTTATGGTCTCAGGCAGGGGCAGGAGTTCTCCTGGGTGGTCTCAAGTTTCTTGCCACTCTGAGGTACTGCTTGAGCAGAGGGTGAGAGAAGAGGGGTGGTTCTGTGTTGTAGTGAGCTGAAATAGCTGAGGCGTGGATTTTAATGGAGGAAAAAGACAGGCCCTTGTGAAGCAACTCAGTTAAGTATTGCAAAATTTGAGGTAAATTGGTCGCTGCTGTGCTCATCCCTAAAGACTGGTTCCAGGAACAGAATATTTTCCATTTGTCAGCATAAGATTTTCTAGTACTAGGTCGCCTCGCCTCTAAGATGACATCCATCACAGGTTTGCTGAGGGATGATGATAAGGGTGAATTTAAGTGATTAGCCAGGCTGCAAGGTTCAATGTTGGAAGCTGAGGGTACAGAATTTGGTTCTCCTGCTGAGACAGCAGGGAAGGGGTCTAGGGCAGGTGCCATGGAGATATTTGCGATACACTGTGCAGGAGGGTGTACCAATGTTGGCACGGCCAGTCTGGAGCAATCAAAATCATCCTTGGTTTGTCCTGTTTGACGTTTAGTAGAACTTTGGAGAGCACAGGCAGAGGGGGAAAGGCATAGACTGATAGATTTTTCCAGCTGAAGGACAGAGCATCCACTTTCCAGGGTTGTTTGTAGGGAGTTTTTGTGAAAAACCTGTCCAACTGGTAGTTCTGGGGGGAGGCAAATAGATCTATGTATGGGCTCCCCCATTCGCTTGTCAACATGTTGAAAATCCGTGGTTTCAGTTTCCACTCGTGTGGGTCCATGAGGTTTCTGCTTAATCCGTCTGCCAGTGTATTCAATTTTCCTGGCAGGAATTCAGCTTGTAGGTGCACGTGGTAGCTCAAGGCTGTGTTCCACAATGCCATGGCTAGTCTGCAGAGGGGGTAGGAATGTGTACCCCCGCACTTGTTTATGTACCACATAACCATGGTGTTGTCTGTCTTTAGCATTAGTTGTCCTGGAAGAATTTAGTCATTGAAGGCTGTCAGAGCATTCTGTACAGCTAACATTTCTTTTTGATTGATATGTAGGTGCATTTGATTTGGGTTCCATTTGCCCTGAATGAACTTCCCTACCAGGTGAGCCCCCCATGCATAGCCTGATGCATCTGTAGTTAGGGTTTGGGTGGCAGGGGGTAGTGTGAATGGTAGTCCCTTGTTTTGGTGGCAGGCCTCTGCCCACCATAGGAACTCCAGGTGTAGGCAAGGTATGATAGGAATCATTGTTTCCAGGCTGTGACAATGTTGACTCCATAGACTTTTCAGATACCACTGTAGTTTCCTCATAAGCAGTCTTGCATATGTAATTAGAAGAATGCAGGAGGCCATGAACCCCAAGGCTTGCAGTATTTGTCTTGCAGATAGCAGGGTTTTTGTGGCCACTTGTTTGAAGTAAGTTGCCAAATGAATTTGCTTTTCTGGCGTGAGAAAAGCTATCTGGGCAGTTGTATTCAATCTTGCACCCAGGAATGTAATCTGTTGACAGGGTACCAGTTGTGATTTCTTTTCATTTATGGTGTACCCCAGGCAAGTTAGAACCCTTTTTACAAACGCCAGATGATTTAAAAGTATGCCCTGGTTTTCTGTCTGAATTAGACAATCGTCCAGGTATGGATATATTTGAATATTTCTTTGTCTGCAAAATGCAATAACTGGAGCCAGGCACTTTGCGAATACCTTGGGCACAGTAGACAAGCCAAAGGGCAGTGCAGAGAACTGATAATGCAAGTAGCCTGCTTTGAAGTGTAGGTATCTTCTGCAAGATTCCCTGATTGGGATGTGCAGGTATGCTTCTTTTAAATCTAGAGTTGCCAACCAGGCATCTTTGCCTAGCATAGAAAGTAACTGGTGAAGAGTCAGCATCTTGAATTTTGGAATCTCCAGAAAAGTGTTTAGAGCAGACAGGTCCAGGATTGGACGCCATGATTTGTCTTTTCTGGTTACCAGTAAAAGCCTGGAATAGTAACCTTGTCACTTTTCCTCTTCTGGTACCAGCTGAATAGTCCACATGCTTAAGAGGGAAAGTATTTGTTTTTGAGCCTCTGCCCACTGATTTGGGGGCAGGTCTGGCCACCCGTTTGGTGTTGGCAATGTGTGGAAATGAAATCTGTATCTCTGGGATACTATATTTAAAACCCATTTGTCCTGGGTTATGAGTTCCAGTTCTTTGCATGAAGAGCAATCTTTCCCCCCAAATGGGCGGTTAAAAGATAAGTGCTTGGGAATTTTAAAAGGAAGTAATTGAGACTGTTTACCATGGGGGGTGTATTGTTATTTCCAGACTTGGAAGTGGAGGCCCACCACTACTTAGTTCTGAGAGTCCCCTCAGACTGAAACCTGGGGTTTTTGCTCTGTCTGGGTTTGGCTTGAGAGGATCTGGAAGGGGCTGGAAAGGACCAATTCTTAGTAGGCCAGTGCCTGCTAAATCTTGGAGGTTGCACTTGTAAAAAATCTTTAACAGTTTGCATAGATTTTGTTTTATCTTCCACCTTTTTAAGAACTTCTTCAGCCTTATTGCCAAACAGGCGGTCCTGATTTAAAGGAGCATCCAGCAATTAAGCTTTAACATGATCAGGCAAACATTGCTCCTTAAGCGAAGCATGCCTTCTAAGCACAGACCCAGTAACAGCAGCCCTGCAAGAGGCCTCTAAAAAATCAAAACCATATTGCAAAGTATGTTTTCCAACTTGTTCAGCAGAATGCATTAAATCCTCTAAATCTTTATTTTCCACACAGTCAGGAATCAACATCATTTTCTGTTTAAGCAGTCCAACAATATGCTGTTGATATTTTAACATATGAAATTGGCAGTTTAAAGCTATCCAGCACCCTGGAGTCTCCATCAGAAGGGGTAGGATTTTTAACAGTAGAAGCCTTAATGCCCTTGGGCCCCTGAGAAATGGTTTCTGGATCTGCAGGATTTTTGAAAAGGAACTTGTGAGACTCAGGAACCCTGTAGTATCTGTCAGGTTTACTAGGAGCCAGAGGCAGGGAATCAGGGGTCAGACTGGATTCTGAGAACACATCATCAACAATGTCTAGTACAAGAGGTATAGCCAAAGGCCTATGCTGAGGTAGAAGAAGGAAATCCCTAAGCCTCTTTTTTGAATTAGAAAATTCCTGGTGTTTCCAGTGGAAATGCTCCCTTAAAGTATGTAAAGTTTCCCCAAAAAAATAATCCTCAGGAGAGGAAGCAGAGGGAATGGAATCCTCTGCATCAGAATCTTCATAAGTAGGTATGGACAAATCCAGGTCATTAGAAGAGTCAGAAGAAATAGAATCCTGATCAGAAGATTCATAATCAAGCTCAGCCCTAGGCCTCTTAGAAGGGGGGGGGGGTTGACTACCCCTGATTAGAGTAATTAGATCTTCAGCTATTTTTATCATTTGTTTTTTAGGCATAGGGGCCTAAACATGTGGCCTGGGCATTGTTTTTTTAGACATGGATCGAGATTTTGGACTTAGTATGAAGGCAGTGTCGATTTAATATGCAAGTCTGTAGGCCTCCACAGCGGCTCCGGACCCATCCAGGGTAGAGACATCCGCGGGTTCCATAGGTGAAGTATCTCGCGGCATACCGGACTCTGAATGGGTCTCAGTAGAGGCCTGTGAATCGGAAGTATCGGGTATCAGGGGCTGTGAAAGTGCCTCACTGAGTACCGGCGAACTGGCAACTGGCTTAGGAGAAGCGACGTTGGCAGTTTTGGATCTCGGCGGCCTGTCTTATTTTTGAGTTTTTTTCGGAATCCCGGAAGTCGGATAGCTAACCGACGACATTTCTGCATAATTAAACCAAGAACCAAAATATTTAGAGGCAAAAATGTACCAATGACGGATAGTGTGCTGATTAAATAAAGCATAAAACTGATAGCAAGGTACGTCATGGTCAGGGCCTAGGCAAGGAATACAGTAATAATGAAAATCTTTATGAGGTATTTGCTTTCCACAAGTAATGCAATTATTAACTTTTACTGACATTGGTAAGGAGCAAGAAAAAGTTTCCCCAACAGGGTACTTAGCTTTAAGTTGAAGACTTTGGTTCTGAAACTCGAAAACGAAAATTTCAGGAGTCGGCCGACCAGCACTTGCGAACTGCTTCTGGTTCAGGCACTGCATAGCAAGAAAGACTGATGCAATGGCATTGGCTGCATGTTTTATACCCCTGACGGCCTGACGTCATGGAAGAAGGAACAGAAACCAACGCAGGACCCAAGACTTTTTTAATCAGGCCGACTGAGGGCAACCTGTCAGCAGATTACCCAAATGTAATGACGGCAACAGTGAAACACGAAGAACATCTGCAGTCATTTCTTTGGTGCCATAAACTACTATTGGAAATCTGAATATAACCACAACACAGTACTGCCACTGTTATATTGGTTGCTAAAGGAAAATATTCCTTTGCAGTGGGAAGGAAATGCATTTAAGAAATGTGAAGTGTTATTAGCATATACAATATCTGCCACATAGTCTTACTTACGATGCTTCTTGTGATTCAATATGTTACGCCCTGAGTTAAAGAAAGACTTGCATTACTTATGTAAAACAGTCTCCACAACACAGAAAGAATATTCACAAACTAAAAATAAGTTAAGTCTTTGATTTTCTGGTGTAGATCATTTAAGTTGGTCGATTATCAAAGGCTATTGTTAACATTATTTGGAGAATGAGTCTGCCTGCCCACCATAGCAGCAGAATGTAATCAGAGATGGGCAATTGTCCCACCAGTATATGGATTTTCAGACAGAAGAGATGATGTTGAAAGACCCCAGTAATATAAATGATCTCTCAAACACTTCTTTACCAGAAATTATTAAAAAAATAACAAAAGGTATAACTAAGTACATAAATGCTGTTATAGATGAAAAATTTCAAGAAATTTCAGTACAGGCTAAAATGATAGCCAGAATTATAAGAAATGACCAAATGGGCAAGAGTACAGTAATTGAGGGTTAGCCTCATACAGTAGTAAAAACCTTAAAAGTACTTTACAAAAGAAGATTTGAATTGCCTGTAAAGAACGGTTGTGTCTATTGTGAAACAACAGTTATTATGCTCAGGGAAATGAAAAAGCAGCAGAACAGTCACATGTTGGTAGTACAAAAAAAAAGAATGACCCTAGCATGAAAGACAATATGACAACCAAAACAACATGAAGCGATTAAGTATACATGTAAAGCATACATGCATTCTATGTTAGCTATACCAGATGTTTAACAAACATCCATCACTATATCACTGCTAATTGTCAGGAGGATGTTCAAAAAGCCTGAGTACTGACTTTGCAAGTCCATTTACGATTGTGAGGATGCACATTCAAGAATTATAAAAGGAATCAAGCTTATAGTGCTTTGTAAAAGTACGTACAAGAAACAAGTTGCAGACTCCAACATACTTTTAGAATCTAACCCTTTCCAAAAAATCCAGAGATGAAGCCAAGGCCCTGGTAGAGTGGACCTTGACCTTGACCCTGCCTAGAATATATCTGTTGTGGTGAGTACAACAGAAGGTAATAGTCCTAGACAGCCATTTACAAATAGTCTGGTTTGACACAAGTTGTCTCTTCTTAACTTCACATGAAATCATCTGAAGCTCTGAAGGATTTAGTTCTGTCAAGAAAGTACTCAAGATGTCTGTGAACATTCAAGGTACGGAGTATCCTTTCTCCCTCATTTTTGGGTTCAGAAAAGAAAACAGGCAGACGGATATAGTTTGGATTAAAGTAAACTCGGATACTACTTTATGCAAAAAAGAATTAGTTCTCAAAAAAAAAAAAAAAAATTAAAAATAAATAAATAAATAAATAAATAAATAAATAAATAAATAAATAAAACTGTCCCTTTTGGAAAATGAGAAAGAGTTGACTCAGCATAAGAGCTTGCAATGCAGATATTCTTCCTGCTGAGGTCAGAACAATCTGTAAAACGGTTTTCCATGTTAAGAATTTGACATCAGCCAGGTTAGCTGGAACAAATGGTTATCATCTGTAACACAAAATTAAGATCCCAAGGAGGGGGCAACACCCCCTTCAAAAGCATTTTGACATAAGAATGCATTGAAAGAGGAAATCCATGGGCAGAAATGCTGAAATAGCCAATAATTTAACCTTGACAGAGGAGCAAGATAGGCCATAAAACAGTAAGTAACTCACACAAATATTGTAAAACTATAGAACAACTAGCCCTGAATGGGTACTGGTTATATTGCAGGCACCAATGGGAAAACCCTTTCTATTTACTACTATATGATTCTCTAGTGACGGCTTTCTTACCTCCATTAGTGGCCTACTGCACATCCTCAGTAAATGAGTGCCTAAAGGGAATTAAGACACTATCATCCAGTAATAAAAAAGAAAAAGAACAAGTCTTCAGAGTTGAGTGCAGCAAAAATGCTTTATTTACAAAAACACACACATTGAGCACTTTCATCCACAGGTACTAGGACTTCTTCAGAACAATATAAATTGCAACAGACTAAATTTTATTCTTATTTTTATTACTGGTTTGTGCTTGTGGTTACCCTATCATCCAGGCTGTCAGCTGAACCGGAACGGTGTTGGAGTGTAACACACACACCTATTGTTGTGAGAGTAGATCCAGTCTGTTTGATAGCTTGTGATAACTGCCCCTAGCCATTTACAAAAGAAGGGGGAACCACTGTTGCCTGGGCCAGAAGGGAGAGACAGCAATGATCATCGGGGATTTCTTCTGAATCTTCAGAAGTACCCCAGATACTGGAAAGGGTGGAAAAATATAAAGGAACATTCCTGCCAAAGAAAAGAAAAAGCATCTGTCTTCCAAGTTTCTTGCATGCAGTCCTGGACCAGAATGTTTCCAGCTGATTTGTTATAGAGGAGGCAAACAGGTTTACTTGAGAAACTGCCAACAGATGGACCGAATCTTGGAAGATCCTTGATCTAGTTTCCATTCACGATGGTTTGCCCTTGTCTGCTCATCATGTCTGCTACACAATTTTTCTCGGACAGAATGTAGGATGCCTTTACAGTGAGATTCTGCTGTGAAGGTAAAACCCAAGCCTGCATGGCTAGTTTGATGAGGGGGATATGATCTGGTTCCCCCTTGCTTGCTGATGTACCATATGACTGTGGTATTGTCTGTAACAACTTGAAGAGGTCCAGTGAGGCAAAGATGATTCAAAGAGTTGAGTGCCTTGATCACAGCATTATCTTTTTGATATTAATGTGCTCGTGACTATCCTTGGTGTACACTACACCTTGTATTTTTATCCTCCGTAAAATTGCTCCGCAAGCAAAGTCCAAGGCATCTGTGGTGACTACTCTGGAAAAAGGAGGGAGGAGGGGAGACGTGGATTTAGGGATCACTGCTGTCTCCACTAAGTATTTCTCCTCTGACAACCCCCTGCACTGGGATTTGAAAAGGCAAGGGTGTTGGTGCTGGAACCAAAGAGACTTCAGATACCACTGCTTTCTCATGTGAAGCCTTGCCGTGGGTATCATAAGAATTACAGAAACAATGAAAACCAAAATTCTGAAGTATTCCTTACAGTGACAGAAGTCTGTGTGAAAAACCTTAGAAACTGATCTAGATATAGACCCCCCCCCGGGGGGGGGGGTTCTTTGAACTCTGCTGCCTGTGTCTGTCTGAAATCACAGAAACATAATCCTATGAGAAGGAATCAAGAAAGACTTCTGAATGTTCTCTTGGAATCCCACCTTGTGCATGAGATCTCTCATTCAAGACAGATTCCTAACACTTTGAAAAAGGCTCCGCAAAGATAAGCAAGTCATCTAAATATGGAAAAATGCAATAATCTATAATTGGAGCTAGACACTTTGTGAACACTGTTGGTTCAATGGATAGTCCAAAGGATAAGGCAGGGAAGTGATAATGTGATACAGACACATACCCACAAGAAATGCCTGAAGTCTGTATGAATAGGGATGTGATAACAAGCATCGTTTTAAATCTAATGTTACAAGTGAACTTCAATGAGGAAGAAGACATCAGGTTGTGTAGTGACATCATTTAGAATGTAGGCACCATCACAAACAGGTTTAGGAAAGAAAAATCCAGAATGGTTTCCAGGCGTTTTCTTTCTTTCTTTCTTTGGCACTAAAAACATCCTTGAAGAAAAACTCTCTTTCCCACCTGGGAAGGGGTAACTGGTTCTATGACTGCCTGGGACAGCATGTGATGAAGGACAGGTGGAAACAAGAGCCTGATCTGGAGGATGAGGAATTACACCCTGGAAAGGAGGAATTTCCTCCCACTACCATCTGTAACCTTGACGAACAATCTTAAGAACAAATTTGTCTGAAGCTATCTGTTGCCAAAGAGAAAAGTAGAGATTCAGACTTTCAGGAGGAACAATAGCCCATTGGTGAGAAGGGAAACAAAGTCTCTTAAATAGCCATTCCAACTTAATGGACTGTTGTTGGTTTTGGGAGTTTCAAGAAATCTTAGAAACCCCCCTTCCATTCATCATAATCACCTGTTTACCTTCATTTTATTGAGTCTGCTTTTGTTTCTTACAAAAACTGGATGTGGGTTTGGAGAATCCCTTGAAAAATTTGGAAAAGTAGGGCTAAAAAATGATTCCATGTATCAGGTCACCCCTTTCATCACACTTTTTTTTGATCACCTCTGCAGAAAAGGGGCCAAAATCTAAACCTGTAGCCAAAGGACAATTTAAAATCTCATTTTAACATCATCTGGGAGGTTCTGAAAATGCAGCCATGCAAACCTCCTCATAACAGTACCAGTGGCCATAGCCCATGCTGTAAACTACAAATAGTAACTTGAACATTAGAAAAAATTGTTTGTTTGTCTTTTCAGCTTTTTCTGGTTAGGGGTTGCCACAGCGTAACTCCGGTCCGCTAATGATTGGCAGTAGATTTTTATGCTGAAATTAAATTATTTAAAGCAGACTTTTCCAAACTGCAGACAAAACATTCCTCATAGTTTCACAGTTAGTCAGAACAAACCTTAACATACGAGGCTGACAATTCATAATTCTGAAAATTAAAGTTGAAGAAGCATGCACTTTTTCCCTATACTTATCAATAATCTCTCCATCCTTATCAGAAAGAGTATAACTGCAACTAACTAAATGCAGAGGGACTAATTAAAAATATAGCTGCTGGATCAGATTTGGAAGAGTGTATAAGACTGACGAACTTTATATATTCTATCTGCCCTTTTAGGGGCAGGTGGATGGCTATCATAAAATTGAAGGCAATAACACACAAACACATCCTCCAAAGCTAGGAGAACTGTAGGAAAGTGTGGATGTTTTGGAAATTTCTTCAGTAACAGCTCATGGTAATTTCTGAGGGACTGAGAAAACTCAATGTTCTCCTACTGAAAACACTGGCACATTCTAGAAATACTTTCAAAGAAAGAGAACCTCCCACAGGGAGAGTTAAAAAGCTGGAGCTCCCGACTGCCGACTCAAAAGCTCGAGAGTAAAGCTTTCCGCCCCAGGCCACCTCATATCCCATCTCCTATATATACCACCCTGAGAGATCGAGTTACCTCCTATAACGTTTGTAAGTAATAACAGCTTATAAGAAACAGTAAAAAACTGAAAAAACAGAAACAACAACAAACAGAAGAAAGAGAAGGGGATCCTGAAACAAGAAAAATGCCTAATAGCATATAGCTAAAGAAAGAAGTGGTAGAAAGAGGAAAGGATCACAACGCCTCTTCAGGGTCTGTCCAGGCCAGGGGGAAGAAGTGGGGGTGGAAGAGAGAGAAGAGAAGAACTAACATGCAACGTTAGCGTTATAACAACACTTCTACTATATATATGTAAGTTCCCTTCGCCTTTCATCTTTTGGGATGGGACGCCGTCCTAGCCTTGTCCCCCTGGTGGAACGAACAGACAGACAGACTCCTGAGACCAGTGGGAAATTAGCTCTGCTCTATGCCTAAACTATAAATCAATATAAAAAAAAAGTGAAAAGAAGCCCAAGTAGCCGCTGCCTGCTGTGTGTCAATAGGCAGTCTGGTCTGTCTTGGGAGAGAAAGTAGCCAAGCTCTGGTGGAATGGGCTTTAGGCTTATTAGGCAGTTTTTTGGGTGTCTAATCTCATAACAAGGGTAATCAGAGATGTTAGCCATCTGGATAAAGATACCTTTGAAACTGGTCAAAGGAACTAGAACCCAGATTCACAAAAGCTCAAAAAAAGAAAAAAGGATGCAGAGCAGAAAGGAAGGCCTTGTCAGGGCCAATGAGAGGCAATGAGGATCAATGAGGCCTTCTGAGCCGATAGCTTTTCGTGTTACTGGAGAGATCAGTGAGAAAGGAGGAAATGCAGAAAGTCCTCAACAAAGCGTCCCTGCTGGGTTGGCCTGTCACCTGGTAAAAGGGAATAGAGTTTCCTCTGCACTTGCTGTTTTTGGGAGTAGCAAAAGCTGAATAGCACATCCAGTTTTTCCTTTTTCCAATAGGGAAGAATGGATTTGCAGCGTGACATCGAAGTATTATTTTCTTGACCCGATCTGTTCAAGATACTGAGATCCAAAATTGGTCTCAGTCCCCTGTTTCTTTTGAACTAAAAGAACCTTAGTAGATTTCGGCTGAATAGCTCTTTTTTCCAAAAGCTTTGAAATTTCATCCCCTTTGGGGTGGGACATCTGGAAGGGATTTTTTGACTGATTTGATTTGAGAAGAGAAAGAATAGAGAATATAACCCGAATGAAATGATGGACCCATACCATTTGTCTTCCAAGGATAATAGCCAGGCTTCTGGGTACAGTGACAATCTTCCCCCTGCTCCTCTCGAAGATGGGCAGTGGGCAGCTTCTCAGGGATGCTGGCCTTTGGGTAAGGCCTAGAAGAAAGAAAAAGGGAGCTCCGGCGAAGAAGGGTCTTGCCATCAGTCTAGCACCTAGTCAGGGTTTCTTTCACTTGTGGACCAAAAGAGATGATCCATCAAAGTTAGGTTCCATAAAATTGCGCCTCGCATCAGGCATGCCTGCAGTAAACCTACCCTCTTTCTCTCTGGCTCTGCCCATCAGCCGCACATAAGGAGAGGCGCGTGGGAGGAGTTGGAAATAAATTTAAGATAGCCAGCTGCGTGTTCATTTTTGATCAAGTCCTTTGAAGACAAGTGAAATGGCACAGGTAATTTAGCGAAACATAAGTAAAAGTCGCTGAGGAGAACATCTGTCTGATGGCTGTGATGAATTTGGAGGGTCTCCTGGGGAGTGGGTCCCACTGAATCAGGAAGCGCCCATGCTTTTTAGAACTCAAGAGAGGAAAGAGTTGATGGACGGGGCAGGCACGCACCGGACTGATGTCACTGATGAGTCGGGCTGGGCATCTGGAGCAGACAACAGTGACTTGTCGACTCACACCCTCTGAAGGTCATGTCATGACAGGACAGCCTTGACCTAGAGGAATGAGACCTTGGGCTCGTTCAGACAGCAGGGGAGATCCTGGAGCGAATGACAGCGAGAGCGGAAGACCCTCGATGCCTGGAGGGCTTCCCTGTTGAGACAGACAGGGAATCCTCAGGCTTCAACACCTCTCAGAATAGCTTGCTTTTCTTTCCTGCAGGACCCTGGGGCTGAAGCCATGGCAAACAGCACAGGAGTCCTGAACTAAAAGTTCTTTTAAAAAAAAAGGAAAAAAAATTTAGTCGGGGATAAAGTTCAGTGAACCTAGCTTTCCTTGGAGTCTGAATCAGAAGTCTGAGAAGGAATCCCTGTATCTGTCCCTTCATTCTCCTATCTAGATTCTGAATTTTGAATCTCTTCAGGAAAGGAGGTACCTCTCTTTCTTTTACAAGAAACTATTGCACAAGAAGGATCAATAGCCTGAATTAAACCAGACTCAGTAAACTTCTCCTGTTGAAGGAAAATTGAGGAGGAGCAGATACATGCTTAGTTTTTGTTTTCTTTTTGACAGGAAACACGGGGCCAACCATCTTATTAAATGCAGCATCTGCTTCCCCAGGGATGGGCACAACATTCTGACAAAACAGGGAAGCCTTCCATGTTCCTTCACCCAGGACCAAAAACAGGAATCTCCTTTGCCCACTGAGGGGACCCCTACAGCTGCACAGGAACTGGCTAACCCCTGGTCCATAATGGATGCACATGCTACATCAGAGGGATCTAGGGTAAAAGATGAGTGGTCTGAGGTACAACTTTGGCCACAGCATAAGTCACCCACCTGTGACTGAGGCAAACTGCTAGCCTGATGTGATGGCAAGGGCTGTTTGCTTAACTTTCTCTTTTTGTGACTGGAAGAAGGATCAACAATGGTCCAGACAGATTGTTCATTGGTCAAAGCCAGAGTCCAAAGTTGAAAATGATGCCTCTTTCCCATGGAAAACAAACTGCAAAAAGCACTTTAAAACACTTTACTGACTCCACAAAGTAAAATAAACAGTTTCTCCACAGAAAAAAATGTTTTTTTTTTCATTTACTTTAAACAACTTTTAAATTGACAGGAAAAAAAGAATGCTCCTGTTTAAAAGTACAGTACAGTCTCATGACAGTTTATCAAAACACAAACTCCTAACTTTAAAATAACTTTCATGAAGAAGAATAGGTCCACAGATGTTTACTAGGCTAACAACCACAAAGGCCTTTATAAGCCTAGCCATGCACCCCAAATATCTGACAAGTTCTGATACCCTTGATAAGTGTAATCATGGGCTTGACAGATGAACCATTTACATATTGCCTGTGTCCATTAGAGACATAGGTGCTGTCACTATATGGTAAGATTAAAACAGCCAAACATCTGTGGGTTCTATTCAAGCAGCTTTATTATGTACAAATAAAATCAGGATTGAGGCTTAATAACTTTCACTTTGAGAAACTTGTAAACTAGCTATCACACTCATACATGCTCATACTCTGGCTGCACTCTCAAAATGGCACTGAAGCTAGCACGTACTTGCTACATATATGCACATGCTGTCCTTGGAAATGCTTCTTAAAAGTACAACACACACACACTATTCTACAGGTATCAAACCAGGGATGAATTTCCTGTTCCTCATCCAATTGTCCAGGTTGCATTTGAATTGGGTTAGGGAGGAATGCTGCTTCAAATGGATGGGGAGCCTGTTCCAGACATGGGGTAATCTCTGGGATCCATGCCTGTCTCTCAAGCAGGTCCTATTTATATCACAGACAAGATTTAAGTCTTTAGAATGGGTAATTTTGGTACTGTCTGTTTTGTAGATATGCAGGAGGTCCATCAGATTGGGGTCTGACAAGACCCTGTACGTCAGGCATATATCTACCTTCAAAGCATGTAGGAGACAGAACACAGGAATAGAGTGTTGAGGCGGTCTGCATAGTACATTTTACTTACACCCTGTACTCTTTTAGCGAGGAACCTCTGTGGACGTTCCAATTGTTGGATATGCCTGGTTAGGTACATACCAAAGGGAGCATTGTACTCAATGATAGGTCTGATGAATGCAGACTGCAGTGGAACAATGACTTCCTTGGACTTAGATGCCATACTTTTGTTTATAAGTTGTGCAGCACAGAAGGATTTCCTCACCACTGCAGACGCATGATGATCAAAGTCTAGATTACTATCTGCGTGCGTCCCTAAGTCCATGACTACTGGGTCAACATTAAGGGGTGTGTTGTCAATATGATAATTATCAGGAGTGAATATCTTCCTGAAGGATAGTATGCATTTCTTGGCATTTAGTTTTAGTCTATGGCTCTGACATCAGTTGTTTGTCTGTGTCAGCCCCTCCTAAAGAGCATTTGTGTCAGTGCTGGATTCAATGACAAGCTCCTAATTTGCAGTCATGTGCAAATTTAGTTAGCCAGAGACTACTGACATTGGCCTTGACTTCAGAGAAGTAAATGCCAAAAAGAAGCAGTCCAAGGGCTGATCCCTTAGGGCACCACTTGTGACTGGCCTCTTTGTAGAGTTTAATTCTCCAGTTCTAACTTCCCGTGTCTTGTTTGTGAGCCATGCCCATGGAGTAGTCAAAAGTTGCCCTTTTAACAAATCTACATGAAAATGGATGAGTATTCCAAGAAAGATGAACATGTACCATGCATATATGATATACCTACAAAGGTGAAAGGGAAGTGGATAGCATGGGCCACATCAAGGAGGACATGGCAGCAAAGCTACTTAGGAAAACGATAAAGCAGGACAACAATATGTAAGGTGACACATTGCAAATATATGTGTAGACCACATAGGGTGGTGTTGAAGTCAACCCAAACTACACTGAAGTGCATGACCAATGTATGTCCAATGGGCAGAGTGTACTGCCAATGTCAACAAAAATGGCCATGTATAAATCACACACATACACAGTATTGTGCAATCATATAACAGCAACAAGCATAAATATGGTCGAGAGAATAACATCAAAGTTTTGAAGGTTTGAAACAGCAATAAAAAAAAGAAAAATTTTTTTTTACATTTATGCAGGAGGACAAGCCCCCCCATGCACCCCACACCCCCTGCTAATTAAATATGCCAACTCCGAGAACACACTACAATGAAAAGAAGGGCTGCATTGATAATAAACATAAATTAAAGAATGGAAGTTTTTTTTTCCTGCCAAAGGGAACTTATGTGCCCAGGAAAGTAGCAGCACAAGCTGACCACCAATCCTTGAAAGCTTCAAAGGAGCGTATTCTTCAGAGGCAGTAAAGCTCTGAAGAGCTTGGCATACAAGCTTGCCTTTTGGTCAGTTCAGTATGAGTGGTATATTCCCATGAACAGCTTGGGGAACATTCAACAGATGATTACAAATAATACTTAACAAATTTGCTTAGGTGGGGAGACCGAAGTCTTAGGTAGAGAAATATAATTCAAAATAAAGAGCTGAATGAAGAACATATGTTTTGATCTGAAGTACTGTCTCCTTTCTTTTGAATTTGTAACTACAATCTGCAGTTCTTTTTCCATTTCCTCTGACACTGATGATTACTTTTCAAAGTGCAAAAATATGAGTACCTGTGGAAGCTGGGGACTCTGTCTTCCAATCAAATCCCACTTTCCATCACGTACTCTGTAGCCACTTACTACTTGACCTAAAAAAGATCAAATAAGTAGTTTCTATTAATTTTTATCAGTAATCTTGACTAGGCTAATAACTCGGACTTTACACATAGCTAAAATTATTTTAATTTTGTCTACTCTTCATGCATATTGGCTTAAATAGAAACAAAATAACATACAATACATCTTTTGTAAACTGCAGTAAGTTTCTGGTCAAAAGACAGATCCAGCTCTGCCTTTCCCCATGGTACATGTTCTGGCAATACTTTATTTTAGATACACGTTGATACATAAATACATCAGCTATTAGACAATGGTCAGAACTCTTGACTAAAATGGCAACAGGACCTGCTAAAGGAGAACTCCACCTAAAAGTCAAGATCTGAAGTAGTTAACTTCATTTGATCAGCAACCTGTGGGTATCAGATCCGATTCGGATCCGAGACGGCAGCTTTCCTAGCTAAAAGATCCGAGCTCCAAGCTCCTCCCCCCTACACATAATGCCCTGCCACCTCTCTCTAACCCTCAGATCTCATTTGCCGCAGCTTCTGTAAGCTTCTTAGAATGAGCTCTGAGCATGGTATTGTGAGTTAAGGCTTTTATATATTTTTTTTTTTTTGTCAGAATTTCTATATCTTTGTGTGTGTGATTCCCTTCTAACTCCCTTAGCATTTTTGTGGGTAGTTTTTAAAAACTTCTTAGTTAAAGTTTATTCCCCTCCCCCCTCTCTGTGTGTGAAGGTGTGTGCGTGTGGGCCTGTACTCTTTTTCTTTCTCTAATATGTCTGAAGGCCAAAAAGCTGTGTTTTCTAAATGCTCCGAGTGTGGCCATAAGCTGTCCTCAGCGGATGGCCACACTCGGTGCGTTATTTGCCTGGGTGTTGATCACCTTTCTTCGGGCTGCACTATTTGTGCAGCCTTCAACCCCAGGGCTTTGAGGGATAGGAGGACGAAGCTAATCCTTGCGGGCCTTTTGCCTCCTGATTCCACTTTGTCCTCCTCCTCACCTACCGCCTCCGATCCCCTGGCCGAGACTCAACCTCCCTCTTTGGCCCAGGAATAAAGGGACAGCAAAAAGAAAGACAAGGCAGACAGGGAGTGGGAAAAAGATAGACACTGTAGCCACAAGAGGCGGTCCGAGTCAGTTCCATCGGCCCCGCAATCCAAGCAGCTTGCCTCTCCCCTTAAAGTCTCCACGCCTTCCCCCTCCTGGCTTCATCCTCCACGTTTCTCCCCGGAGTTGGAGGAGGAGACCTGGTCACCTTTGAGGTCGTCTAGGTGGCCTTCCCGGCCGGGCGGCCTCGTCCAGATCAATGAGGAGTTTATCCGACGCAGACATGGACCGGATGATGCGTCGATTTCTTCAGGCCCAGCTGCAGATGGGAGTGCTCTTGCCTCCCCCCCTCCGGGGGGAGCTCTACCCCCTTTTTCGCCCCCATTGCTCCTTCTCCAACCCACTATCGGGGTTTGGAGCTGTCGGATCTGACTAGCTTCGGAGCCGGGGTGGTGTCGGCGCTGGCAGTGTTTCCTACTTCGGTGCCGACTGTACCCTCGAGTCTGTCAGATCCATTTTCGGATCCGAGCTCTCAGGGCTGTGAGTTGAGCGTCGGATACAGAGGGGTTAGTGGGCCTTCGGCTCCATTGAGGTTGGAGCACACTACTCTTTTGGATCCGATCGTGTCACCTTCAGCACCGATCCGCACGTTGGATCCGAGGGGACTGCTTTCAGATCCTAGGGAAAGCAGTTCACCCTCAGCATTCGACATTGTGGCGAGGGTCCTTTCGAGGGATTCGAGACCCCAGGCTCTTGCTATGGATCCACCTGCCATTCCCTCTCAGACGGGCCTGTCTTCCATCATCCAGCCCCAGGGACAGCCTGCGCCTACGTCCCAGATAGTTCCCGCTGAGGAACAGGACATTGTTGGTGAGGCCTCTTCGGACAGCCCCCCCCCAGGAGGTCCCTCACAAAGGAAAGTGCAAGAGGAGGCACTTGGACTCACTTGAGTCCCTCACAGAAGACACGGACTTAGAAGAAAGGGAAGGTTCCCCAAGGTCACCCCCCGAAGACGTCTTTTTTGGAGTCATTATGGAAATGTTGCGCATTAGAGGGGGGTGGTCTGCCCAAAAAACCTTCCTCGGATGAGTCTGTGTTTCTGGAGGCGTTTGACGCAGGCCCATCTACCTCTTGGATGTCCCATCCCGCCGACCCCCTGGTGGACCTCATAACTACCAGAGCATGGAAGGAGCCGGACACTGTCGAGCCAATACCCAAGAGACCGGACAGGATACTCAGCCCTCCCACAGACAGGACAGTTTGGAGCAAGGGTGCCCCAGTGGATGCCATGGTGGTGGCGGCTGCCATTAAAAAGGAATTAGCACAGGAGAGTTCCTCGGTACATCCTCCAGACAAGGAGTCTCGGATGATGAACTGCCTCGGATAGCGGATGATTGCTTCAGCGACCTTCTCTGTAAGGTCACTGAACTATATGGCACATGTAATTCGGCTCCAGCGGGACCTGATCAAAGAGTACGCTGGGTCGCCCCCAGAGTCCATGTCGGCCAAGGACAAAAGGACCTTCTCAGCTCGAATGGCCACTCTCAAGTCGATTACTAACACATCTATGCGGCTTCTCTCCCATGCCACGGAGGGAGCGGCTAGAGCCAGTGGAACAGGCGTTGTCTTACGTAGACAGGCCTGGCTCTGTCTCTGCAATTTTGTGGAACCCTTCAAGGCGTCCTTCGTGAATGCCCCTTTTGACGGTTCTATGCTTTTTGGCAAAACCATCAGCGATACGCTTCTCCAGAGCAAGAAAGATGGGAAGACGTTGTCTGCCGTCGGGATCCGCTTCTTGGCTCCTCAGAGGTCCTACTCCAGGAACCAAAGAGGACAAAAGAAGATGTGGTTCCAGAAAGCTCAACAATCCCGTTTCGCTCTGGATCCTTCGTCCTTCAGAGGCAGAGGGGGACAGGGTGGACGCTGGCCCAGAGGCAGAGGGGGGCCGAAGGATTTCGGGTCAAGGAAACCTTTCTCCGATCGACCTGCGCAGCAACCCTGAGGGGTTGCACGACTGCTCCTCTCTGGAGGCAGTCGGGGGGCGCTTCTCGGAGCACCTAGCAAATTGGGAGTCCATTACAACAGATCGCTGGGTGCTCCAAATTATATCCAGAGGCTATTCTATCCCATTCCTAACGTATCCTCCCTGGTCGGGGAGTCTCCCCGATGTTCCACCCAATCAGAGGGAGGTAGTAGCCTTCGAAATATGAGAGCTGCTAAGGAAAAGAGCCATCCAGCACGTCCTCCTCGAGCAATCTGGATCAGGCTTTTACTCCAGGTTCTTTTTGGTGCCAAAAAAGACGGGGGACTTATGACCAATACTCGACATGTCCACACTGAACCTGTCAGTCACCAAAGAAAAGTTTCAGATGGTCACTATTCAATCCATTCTCCCACTTTTACAGGAGAACGACTGGATGTGCTCAATAGACCTCAAGGATGCGTACTACCACATTCTAATGGACAGATGATCCAGGAGGTTTCTCCGCTTTCGGCTGGAAGCCAGCCATTATCAGTTCAGGATCCTACCCTTCGGTCTCACCACAGCCCCCAGAGTGTTCACCAAGGTCATGGCAGTTGTAGGGGCCCACCTGAGGCTTCAGGGAATACAGGTCATTCCTTACCTGGACGACTGGCTCCTAACGGCCCCCACCAGGCATCTACTATTTTCAGGCAGGGGCTACTTCTTACATCTAGCCCGCCATCTAGGGATCACGATCAACCACAAGAAATCCTCCCTTCAACCTACTCAGATCTTGGATTTCATAGTGGCCAGGATAGACACTGTGCAATCCAGAGTTTTTCTGACGGCAGACAGACTTCGCAATCTAAACCTTCACATTCTGGCTCTTCTACAATCATCAACACCCCCTGCGGAATTAGTCCTGAGGACCCTGGGGTCCATGGCAGTGGCCATTAATCTGTCACCTATCGCACGTCTGAAGATGAGAATCCTTCAATGGACCTTACAGGTTCAATGGTCCATCCTATGTCACCCCCTGTCTACACCTATTCCCCTCAGCAGGATTTGCAGGGAGTCGCTACTTTGGTGGCTCCATTCCAGAGACCTCCGGGAAGGGCGCCATTTCTCTATATCCCCACCCCAAGTCACGGTGAGGGGGGGGCATTGCATGGGCAGATCCGTCCAAGGCACGTGGACTCACACAGAGACCTCAATGCATATCAATGTCCTGGAGAGGAGGGAGGTGCTTCTAGCGTTGCAGGTTCTTCATCCCCTTCTTCCTCCAGGGACTATTGCAATTCAAACAGAAAACATGCCGGTAGTCTGGTACATCAACAAACAGAGAGGAACCAGATCTTATCCACTTTGCAGAGAGGCCATGAGAGTGTGGGAATGGGCGATATCCACCAACTGCTTTCTCACAGCAATGCACATTCCGGGTCAGTCAAACATTCTAGCGGACAGGTTGAGTCGAACGATCCTCTCACCTTACGAGTGGTCTCTAAACACAGTAGTAGTGGAGAAAATCTTCCTCAGATGGGGTCAACCTTGCTGCGATCTGTTCGCCTTGCCTTTGAACACAAAGTGCAGCGAGTTCTTCGCTCTAATTCCCCCACCAGGGGAAGTCCCCAGAGATGCTCTGGTTCATGCTTGGCCATCCAGTCTTCTGTATGCTTATCCTCCTCTTCCATTGATGACAAAATTCTTGCAGAAAGCTTGTCGGTTGGGGAGCAGAGTTATCCTCATAGCCCCATTCTGGCCTTGCCAAACCTGGTTCCCATGCCTACGGTCTCATCTAGTACATCTTCCCTGGATCTTAGATCCCATTCCGGATCTGATCTCTCATCCTTTAGGATTGAAGACCCCCGACCTGGACTACCTCAAGCTCTCAGCTTGGTTGATCCAGTTCCATTAATGGCTAGGACTCCCGGTATATCTTCCTCAGTTAAGGCCATCCTGGTGGCCGCTCAAACAGTCTACCAGGAAAATCTACAAGAGTAAATGGAAGCGTTTCTCTATCTGGGCAGAGCATAGGAATTTGGATTCCTTCACGGCTCCTATCCCAGCAGTTCTCGACTTTCTATCCCATATTTTCATCAAGGGGCTAGTTCTTCTACTATTAAAGTTCAACTGGCAGCTATTTCCCACTTCCACATTGGAAACAGTTTAGGCCCCCTAGCTTCCTCCAAGATTTGCAAAACATTCCTGAAAGGAACCTTCCTGTTAAGACTCCCTATTAAAGATGCAGTTCCTCCATGGGATCTAACCCTAGTTCTTCAGGCTCTGACTGGTCCCCCTTTTGAGCCTGCAGCTTCAGTCGACTTAAAATATGTATCTTGGAAAACTGCCTTCCTGATTGCCATTACCTCAGCTAGGAGGATATCGGAGCTTCACGCTCTTTGCAGTAAGCCTCCATGCATCATCTTTCATAAAGACAGGGTTTCCCTCAGGACTAATCCCTCCTTTCTGCCTAAAGTGGCTTCAGAAGCCAATATCAACCAGTCCATCAATCTACCTGTCTTCTTTCCTAATTATCAAAACAAAGGAGAGTATAGACTTCATTGTCTGGATGTTCATAGACAGTTATGATTTTACTTAAACAGAACAGCCGATCTTCGAAAATCAGATCAACTTTTTGTGTTATTTGCTAAATCCTGTCTGGGTAAACCAGTGACTAAAGTAACCCTAGCTAGATGGATTTCCCAATGCATCCTTCTCGCTTACAAAAGCTCTGGTCGACCTGAGCCCCTGAGGGTGCAAGCCCATTCTACCCGATCTATGGCTACTTCTGCTGCTTTCTGGACAAGGGTTTCTTTGGATGACATTGGCTCAGCAGCTACTTGGGCTTCCTCTCATACTTTTATTACACATTATAAATTGGATATAATATCCAGAGGACGCGCATCTTTTGGCTCCGCAGTGCTCTGGAATATCCTTCCATGAGGACCTCCCACGTTATTGGCAGCTGGGGACTCTGTCTCACAGGTTGCTGATCAAATGAAGTTAACTACTTTAGATAAAGAAGTTATGTACTCACCATAACGTTCCATCTGAGTAGGTAACTTCATTTGTCAGCAACCAACCCTCCCCTCCATCCCCTGGACCCTTAGTTCGTTATTAAAGGATCAGGATACGTCACTTCCAGATGACATCAGGTGGAATGTATAGTACTCCTTTCTTGTGTTATAGTAATTCTCTATGGCATTATGGCAAACTCGATCTGAGGGTTAGAGGGAGGTGGTAGGGAATTATGGGTAGGGGAGGAGCTTGGAGCTTGGATCTTTCAGCTAGGAAAGCTGCCGGCTCGGATCCGAATCAGATCCGATACCCACAGGTTGCTGACAAATGAAGTTACCTACTCAGATGGAACGTTATGGTAAGTACATCACTTCTTTTTTTTTTCTTTCCAAAAAGTGTTTTTCCTTCCCTGTAATCCAAGACTAAACACTTCACATACAGAAGAAAAACAGAATTTAATCATTATATTTGCTTTCTTTCTGGCATCTGACTCATCTGTTACATCACAACAGCTACTAAGAGTGGCACAGGAATTAAGTTAGGTTACTTATCACAACATCAGAGCCACTATGAAAGCAATGACATTTGAATGTGCCTTATCAGTTACAAATTGCCAGCATCACACCTCAGATAAACAGAGTAGCCTGGAGTCTGAACAAAGTCAGGACTTTCAAGCTTAGTTTTCAGATGCAAATTTCTTTCCCTGTAATAAAATCAAGTGCCACAAAGAAAGAAAGCAAAAATATTAATCTAACTTCTTACCTTCTGTCAGTATATGATTTTGCATTTTTTCTACACTAATTTCTGCAAAAGTGCATGTTTCTTCTGGAGTTGGTGAAAGAATAGACTTTAATTCTAGCTACAATATTTAAAACTGTGAATGCAACACAAAAAAATCTCACCTATTAATCACAGGGGTCAGATTTCTTACATTGAACACTAAACTACAGTTGTTATTTTGAAAAGAACAATTAACTCGGCTACATTTTCAAACCTGTCATTCAAGCATTCCTTAAAATGCTGCAACAGAGATGGCCACTAATGAAAACCAAAGGAAGGGTGGGAGGTTGGCATGATGGCTAAAGTGTTTACCTGACAAACACAAGGTCTAGGGTTTGATTCTCAGATGGGGTAAATGGTTAGGCTTAAATGGCCCACAAAGACAGTTAGCCTAGTACTAACCTATGAAGCAAAATAATTAAAAATGTGGACTGATGCTTGTAAGCAGTCATAGCAATGTTCTCAGCTGATGAGAGAGAAACCTACAGTAAATGATCCCCTCATTTTAAGGATTTATTTCTGTCCCTGTTACATGATATAAGGAAGGTGAAGCCAATAACTGTAAAACAAAATAATGCTAGCCATGGCAGCCTCCTTCAGATCATTTTGGGGGTATAATAAATGAGAAAATAACAGTAACCATTTACTTTGATACAGTAGCATTAGCAATACAGAAAATTTCAAGAACTGCTGAAAAAACATGTTTTTTCAGGTTTTGGGTGTGGTTCTCCTCTGCTAACAAAAATAACAATGCGAATGATGTTTGCATCTGCATTAGGATTGTCATGGGAATGTTTTGCACAAAGTTACTTGCAATAGCCAACAAAGACACCACCTAGATAAAATTCAACACATTATTTATTACGATTTTCAATACAATCATTTCTTACCTAGATGATGAGTGTGTACTCTGTATGCAAATGGATACAATGGATAATTCTGATACGCACAAGCAAGGTCTGCATTCACCACTGTGATAAAAGCCCCAAAAAAGGAGAGAGAGGAAAATGTTACATATTAATGTCTGGAATATGCCAGTGGTACCACAGTTTCTTATTACACTCCTTTCCCAGTTACACAAAGGCCAAGTAATGGTACAACACTTCAGGCATTCTTAGAAATGTCATTACTTGTTTTTGTTTATACTAATACCAATACTCAAATACACCTTTTTTTTTGGTTTTATACAGAAAAACAATAATTTCAGTCTTTTAATACAACAGCTATGTCCAAGACTTGAGATGACTTTCAAAACTCAGTAGCACCTTAAAATCGATGTACATATCAAAATTAATAATGAAGTCACTCCCTGCAAAGAAAGATATGAAATTATATCAGCTGGCCTGCTACAGAACTTTCTGCATTTGATGGGAAGTGTGAGCACTTCATTTCAATGCCCCTCTATATGGCTGTTCTAACCATCTGTAACTCCTAGCCTCAGAGTGGTATTTTTCCTTTGGCTCAGGGTCAGCATGCCTTAAGAGGTATGCATGTATATATTATACATATTAGTAATTCCAGTACATAGCTGCACTGCATTTCGCTATTTAAGTGAACTGATGGCATTAAACTCTACTTTCATTCTTACATACCAACAGTATGTCAGGCTAGCTCAAGCCTATTGATTTATTATAGCAGTTCCAAGCCACTCAGCTTATAAGCGCATCAGTATGAGTTTGAAAAGTCCCTCCCCTTAAACTATTCACAGGACTAAAAGACTCTTGATGAAATCACTTACAATTAGCCATTCCACAGGCTACTTGCATTCAATATGCTGATGACTCCACACTTATTTGCTCTGCTAAATCCATTTCTGAACTTCAAACTAACACTCAAGCTGTATTTTCTAAAGACCAAACTACTACTCTTTAAACCTACTACCAGATCCCAATAATGGAACCATTATATCACCTGACTCTACTACCAAATTGCTAGGTGTCACGATTGATAACAATCTCTCCTTCAACTTTCATATCAATAATACCATTAAATCTGTAAACAGGAAACTTGGCTCTCTATATAGAATCAAAACTTTTTTAACCTTCCCAGCAAAAGTGAATCTTGCCCACTCATCTTATTTCCACACTTCTCTATGCCTCACCTATCTACACTAATCTCAAGAAAAACAATCTCTCTAAACTGTCTACCACTTACAATAACATAGCTAGATTTGTTACTGGAAAACAATTTAGAACCCACCATTGTCAGAATCTGCAACAACACCAACCTCTTAATACACCTGCTCTTAACCAAATCTAATAACCTTTGCCATTGGGAAATACTGGAATAAACTGAACTTACTTCAATTGCATCTACTGCTCTGTTTAAACAAAACCACTGGATATGTTCCTGCTCTAAGCCTGATTAAAATTTTCTTGGTTCTTTCTCCTCCCTGGCAATACATATCTCTTCTAATCTGTTCTCTCTTTTCCTTGGTTTCATGCTTTCTCTAATTGATTCCAAAGATGAAATGATGTTGAACATGTGGTTTATACCTTTAAAATATAATTAATCATTCTTGTCTTGAGTGAAAGACCTACCACTTTTTTAATCTGTTTGTTAATCTGTTATTATGTATTTTTAAATAAAATAAAATAAAAATAAAATTGCTTAATATTGAGTGTACTGATACTGTCTACACTGTTTTTCAGTGTTAAATTAGTGAGTTTTTACTATAATTCATGTATTTGTTCCTTCTAGTGGCAGAAGAAGGTTTCCAGTATATTGTTTTGTATTTTACTCTAGTCGGTAGTAAGTCCATCCAAACCTTATCATAAACTAACTGAATAGTCACCCCTGCCCCTAGTGTCATTCCTGTCAAAATCATGGACCAGCACTTCCCCACAACTTCTATAGCCAGCCTGATTGAGATGGGTATCATGAGACAGTGTAAGAAAGTACAGTTGTGTAAACTTACCATAAATGTAGATGTTCGAGTGTATTCACTGTTGCAGTCATCACATTTAGGTTATCTGCTTGCAGTAGCCCTCAGTCAGCCTGATTAACAAAGTATTGGGTCCTATGTCGGTTGCTGTCTCCTCTTCTGTGACGTCAGGGCTATAAAACATGCAGCTGACGTCGTTACATCAGTTTTTCTTGCCCCAGATGTCAGGTGCCCCCCTAATGGGAAGCAATTAAATCTATAAATATACAAGGTTATACCTCCAACAGAAAATCAAATACACCAAAAAGCTTTTAAGCATTGTAAAGGAGAGAAGAGGTATAGCCAAAAGACGTCAGGAGGTAACCAGGACTGCAACAGTGAATACACTCGAACATCTACATTTATGGTAAGTGTATACAACTGTACTATGTTCTTCGTGTTTCACTGCTGCAGTCATCACATTTGGGTAGATTCCCAAAGCTAAGGATGGGAGGAGGAATTTAGATAGCATTAGGACCAGCTATAAGGCCCTGCAAGACTGCAGTGGCAAAGCCAGCTCTGGATTTAGAGAAAATTGGCAAATGGTGATTCTTGGTGAAAGTATGTACAGAATGACAGGTAGCAGTTTCTAGGATGTCCCTGGTAGGTACGCCTCTGGGAAAGGCTGTAGAGGTAGATGCAGTCCTGGTTGAATGGGGTCTGATCCCCTGTGGGATAGGTTTTCCATGGTTTTTATAGCAGAAATGAATGCAATGGTCTATCCATTTGGAGATGGTTTGCTTTGAAATAGCCTTCCCCTCTGTCCCTGCAGCAAATGTCACCACCAGTTATTGAGATTTCCTTTGAGGTTTAGTCCTGTCCAAGTAGAATCTAAGTTGTCTGTGCACATCTAAGGAATGCAGTATCTGTTACCCTTTGTTCTGTGCATTAGGAAAGAAGGTTGGCAAATGAATGGACTGATTAAGGGCCACACTGGATACCACCTTTGGCATGAAAGAGGGATTGGTCCTGAGGGACACTCTGTCCGCATGAATGAAAGGCTCCACTGCCACAAGGGCCTGTAATTCAGATACCCTTCTTGCTGAAGTGATTGCTAAAAGGAAAGCTGTTTTCCAAGAAAGGAATTTTAAATCTGCAGTAAGTAGCAGCTGGATCAAAAGGAGGAAGGGTGAGTTTCTCCAATACAAAGTTAAGGTCCCAGGCTGGAGTTGGAGCTCTCCTGGGTGGTCTTAAATTTTTGGCCCCTCTGAGGAATTGCTTGAGCAGTGGATGAGAGAAGAGTGGAGGTTCTGTGTTATAATGAGCTGAAATGGCTGATGCATGAATTTTTATTGAGGAAAAAGACAGGCCCTTGTGAAGCATCTCAGTTAAGTATTGTAAAATCTGAGGTAAACTGGGCACTGCTGTGCTCATCCCTTGAGATTGGTTCCAGGCACAGAATCTTTTCCATTTTTCAGCATACGATTTTTTAGTACTAGGCCTCCTTGCCTCTAAAATGATATCCATCACTGGTTTACTGAGGGATGGTAAAGGAGAGATTAGGTAATTAGCCAGGCTACTAGGTTCAGTGTCTGAAGCTGAGGGTGCAGAATCTGGTTCTCCTGCTGAGACAGCAGGGTAGGAGTCTGAGACAGGTGCCATGGGGCAACAGTGACACACTGTGCAGGAGGGGGTACCAGTGTTGGCGTGGCTAGTCTGGTGCAATCAAAATCATGCTTGGTTTGTCTTGTTTGATCTTTAGTAGTGCTTTGGAGAACAGAGGCAAAGGAGGAAAGGCATAAACTGTTATGTTTTTCCAGCTGAAGGACAGAGCATCCACTTTCGAAGCTTGTCTGTGGGAAGTCCTTGTGCAAAATCTTTCCAATTGATGGTTCTGGAGGGAGGCAAACAGGTCTATATCTGGACTCCCCCATTTGTTTGTCAACATGTTAAAAATCCTTGGTTCCAGCCTCCACTTGTGTGGGCCCATGAGATTTCTGCTTAGTCCGTTTGCCAGTGTATTTAGTTTTCCTGGCAGGAATTGAGCTTGTAGATGCACTTGGTAGCTTAGGGCTGTGTTCAACAATGTCATGGCTAGTCTGCAGAGGAAGTAAGGATGTGTACCCCCCTGCTTGTTTATGTACCACATAACAGTGGTGTTGTCCGTCTTTACCATTAATTGTACTGGAAGAATGTGGTCCCTGAAGGCTGTCAGAGCATTCTGTACAGTTAACATTTCTTTTAGATTGATATGCAGGTGCATTTGACTTGGGTTCCATTTGCCCTGAATGTACTTCCCTGCCAGGTGCATCCCCCCCATGCATAGTCTGATGCGTCTGTTGTTAGGGTTTGGGCAGCAGGGGGTAGTGTGAATGGTAGTCCCTTGTTTTGGTGGCAGGCCTCTGCCTATGAAAGGAACTCTAGGCATAGGCAAGGTATGATAGAAATCATTGCTTCTATATCCTGATAGTGTTGACACCATAGGCTTTTTAGATACCACTGTAGTTTCCTCATATGCAGTCTTGCATATGGAATTAGAAGAATGCAGGAGGCCATGAACCCCAAGGCTTGTAGTATTTGCCTTGCAGATAGCAGGGTTTTTGTGGCCACTTGTTTGAAGTAGGTTGTCAAGTGAATTTGTTTCTCTGGCATGAGGAAAGCCATCTGAGAAGTTGTATTCAAGCTTGCTCCCAGGAATATAATTTGTTGACAGGGTACCAGGTGTGATTTCTTTTAATTTATGGTGTACCCCAGACAAGTTAGCACCCTTTGTACAAAAGCCAGATGATTCAACAATATGTCCTCGTTTTCTGCCTGAATGAGACAATCGTTCAGGTATGGGTATATTTGAATATTTCTTTGCCTGCAAAATGCAATGACTGGAGCTAGGCACTTTGCAAATACCCTGGGAGCAGTAGATAAGCCAAAGGGCAGTGCAGAGAACTGACAGTGAGTGTAGCCTGCTTTGAAGCATAGGTATCTTCTGCAAGACTCCCTGATTGGGATGTGCAGGTATGCTTCCTTTAATTCTAGTGTTGCCAACCAGGCATCTTTGCCTAGCATAGGAAGCAATTGGTGTAGAGTCAGCATCTTGAATTTTGGAATCACCAAAATGATGTTTAGAGTAGACAGGTCCAGGATAGGACGCCATGAAATGTCTTTTCTGGGTACCAGGAAAGGTCTCGAGTTGAAACCTTGTCCCTTTTCCTCTTCTGGTACCAACTGAATAGCCCCTATGCTTAAGAGAGAGTACTTGCTTCTGGCCAACCGCTTGGAGTTGGTAATGTGTGGAATTGAAATCTGTATCCTTGGGACACTATATTTAAAAACCCATTTGTCCTGGGTAATGAGTCCCCAGTTCTTTGCATGAAGTGCAATCTTTCCCCCCAAAGGGGCAATCAGTTGAGAAGTGCTTGGAAGTTTTAAAAAGAAGTCATTGAGGCAGTTTACCATAGGGGGGAGTTTTATTACTCCCAGATTTGGAAGTGGAGGCCCCCCACTGCTTAGTCTTGTGCGTCCCCTGGGACTGAAGCCTCGATGCTCTGCTGGATCTGGGTTGGGACTGAGAAGGTCTGGAAGAGGCATGAAAGGACCAATTCTTAGAAGACCAATGCTTACTAAATCTCGGAGGTTGTACTTGTAAAAAATCTTTAACGGTTTGCATAGATTTTGCTTTTTCCTCCATCTTTTTAAGAACTTCTTCTACCTTGTTCCCAAACAGGCGGCCCTGATTTAAGGGAGCATCCAGTAATTTTGCTTTAATATAAGCTGGCAAGGATTGCTCCTTAAGCCAAGCATGCCTTCTAAGTACAGACCCAGTTATAGCAGCCCTGCAAGATGCCTCTAGTGAATCAAAACTACATTGTAACACATGTTTACCAACTTATTCAGCAGAATGCATTAAATCCTGTAAATCCTTATTTTCAGCACAATCAGGAATCAACATCATTTTCTGTGTAAGCAATCCATTAACATGCTGCTGATACTTAACATATGAAACTGGCAATTCAAGGCCCTAATGGCCAAAGTTGCAGAAGTGTATACCTTCTTACCCCATCTATCCAGCGCCCTGGAGTCTCTGTCAGAGGGGGTAGGATTTTTGGCAGTAGTAGTTTTAATGCCTTTGGGTCCCTGTGAAATGGTTTCAGGATCTGCAGTACGATTTTTGAAAAGGAACTTGTGAGAGTCAGGAACCCCATAATATCTATCAGGTTTTCTGAGAGCAGGAGGTAAAGAGTCAGGGTCCATGCTAGATTCCGAAAAGGCATCATCGACAATGTCCAGTACAGGAGGTATAGCTAAAGGCCTGTGCTGGGGCAGGAGTAAGAAATCCCTAAGCCTTTTTTTAGAATCAAAGAAATCCTGACTTTCCCAATGAAAATGCTCCCTGAGAGTATGCAAGGTTTCGCCAAAAGAGAAATCCTCTAGGGGGGAAGCAGAGGGAATAGAGTCCTCAGCATCAGAATCCTCATAGGTAGATAAGGGTAAATCCTGGTCATCAGAGGAAACAGAAATTTCAGAATACTGCTCAGAAGTATCATAAGCAAACTCAGTCCTAGGTCTCTTAGAGGGGGAAGGTTGGCTTCCCTGAATAAAGTAATAAGGTCTTCTGTCATTCTTATCATTTGTTTTTTTAGGCATAGAGGCCTGACCATGTGGTCTGGGCGTCAGTTTTCTAGGCATGGTTCGAGTTTTACGCTTTGAAGAAGAAGATGGCGTCAGTTTAATATGCATGTCCATAGGCCTGAATACACCGTCAGAAGCTGGTGCCTGCACAGCGGCTCCGGAACCATCCAAGGTAGAGATATCCACAGGTTCCACAGTTGAAGCATCTCGCGGCACACCGGACTCCGAATGGGTCTCAGTAGAGGCCTGCAAATCTGAAGTAGCAGGTATCAGGGGCTGCGAAAGCACCTCACTGAGTACTGGCGCCTCGGCGGCCTGTCTCTGTCTTTATCTTTGCGTTTTTTTTGGAATGTCGGTACTCAGATGGCTTACCGAAGACATATTGGGATAATTAAACCAAGCACCAAAATATTTACAAGCGAAAATATACCGACGACAGATAGTTTGTGGTTTAAATAAGGCACAAAACTGACAGTGAGGTACATCGTGGTCAGGGCCTAGGCAAGGAATACAGTGCAAATGAAAATCCTTATGAGGTATTTGCTTTCCACAAGAAATGCAATTATTTACTTTTACTGACATCAGTTTAGAGCAAGAAAAAGTTTCCCCAACATGGTAGTTAGCTTTTAGTTGAAGACTTCGGTTCTGAAACTTGAAAATGAAAATTTCAGGAGTTGGCCGACCTGCACTTGCGAAATGCTTCTGCTTCGGGCACCACACGGCAAGAAAGATTGATGTAATGATGTCAGCTGCATGTGTTATACCCCTGACAACCTGTCGTCATGGAAGAGGAGACAGCAACTGACATAGGATCCAAGACTTTGTTAATCAGGCCGACTGAGGGCTACTGCAAGCAGATAACCCAAATGTGATGACTGCAACAGTGAAACATGAAGAACATCTGCCTCATGCTGCTTGATGCTCATCTATTACTCAAACAGCATAACACAGTGTGTGAGAGAGATGTACATACATAATGTCCTCTGAGCTAAAATCTCACATACACTAAACTGAGACACCAAAATTGTCAGCAGTATACCACACATCACATCTCAGCAAGGCCATCACAATACACATAATCTGTCATATCCTGAGGTTCAAAGGAATACACCCAAACACCTCCAAAACACAAAAAGGCACAAAGCACAATCAGCAAGTTAAACTCCTCAGATAGCACAAAGAGTCCTAAAGTCATACATTCTGAGCCCTTAAGTCAAGCATCAACCCAAGCAAACTTTCTTATTAGTAACTACACTGTAAGACAAACAGGTGTACTTCTTAACAGGCTGTGCACAAGGAAAGCATGACAGTTAGTTGCTTGTCTGGTGCCAGGATTCATCAGTTCATGCATAGGTTCATAGGACCTTACTAGGCTATTGGCCCAGAGACCCTTATAAGCCTAGCCAAGAATTTTACCAATGTTCTCACAAAGTCAGCACCTGTTTTTCCCATTCAGCAGGGACACAGGAGGGATCCCAGGAGTATATTTTCCATTTCCCATCCAGTCATCCAGGTTCCTCTTAAAGAAGGCTAGTCAGGTACTCTGCTTGACATGGAGATGAAGTCTATTCCACAGATGGGGGAGTCATTCGGACACAAATCTATCCCGCCAACAAGTTCTATTAATGTCACAGACCAGGTTGAGACACTGCAGGAGGGTTGCGTGAGTGGAGTTTGACTTACGGATATGCAGCAACTCCATCAACACTGAGTCTGAGATGGTCTTGTATGCCAGACACAGGTCACCTCTGAGCAGTCTTTATGAGACTGAGTAAAGGGACATGGCTTTTAGCCTGTCTGTATAGGATAGGTGTTTGAGACCCTGGATTTTCCTGGTTAGGAACCTCTGTGGTCTCTCTAACTGCTTGTGCTTGGCAAGGTACATGCTGAAGAGGCATTGTACTCAATAATGCATCTGATAAGGGAGGACTACAGGGATGTTATGACCTCTTGTTCCTGGATGAAATGCCCTTACTTATGAGGTAGGCCATGTAGAAAGCCTTCCGTACAAAGCAGGAAGCATGCTGGTCAAAAGTCAGGTTGCTGTCAACCTGGGTGCCCAAGTCCCTAAAGACTGATTATGTGTTTAGTACATTGTTACTAATGTAATAATTAGTGGGGACACCATTTTCCCCAAAGGCAATAATGATGCATTTCTTGGTATTCAGTTTGAGGCCGTGCTTCTGACATCAGTCATTAGTTTGGTTAAGGCCCTCTTGGAGGCTCGTCACATCACTAGGAGAATTTATGACTGTACCCAGCTTGCAGTCATCTGCAAACTTGGTCAGCCACAGACAACTGGGTTTGGCTTGCACCTCAGAAAAGTATATCCCAAATATTAGAGGTCCCAGGGCCGATCCTTGGGGTATGCCACTTGTTACGGGTCTACTACTAGAGGTGGCCTCCCCTATTTTGACTGAGTGGGTTCCATCAGTGAGCCAGTTAGCTATCCATCTGGTAACATATGGGTTGATGCCTAGCTGTGAGAGTTTATCTATTATGCCCGAGTGGGGAATAGTACTGAAGGTGTTGGTTAGGTCAAGGTAGGCGGTGTGCACTGTCCTGCTCTCATCCATGGCTTTGGTGACCCTTTCAAAGAAGGCAACCGAGTTTAACAAGCATGATCTCCCTTTCACAAAACCAAACTGTGTGGGATCAAGCATTTGGAGGTTGCCAATGTCCTTGTTTATAAGGTCCATGATAATGCGTTCCATGGCCTTGCAGATCAGGCTAGTCAGGCTGATGGGCCTATAATTACCAAGGTCAGTGGACGCTCCACCTTAGTGCACAGGGATGACAGTGGTTGTCCCCCTTTCTGCTGGGACAAAGTTGGTGCACAGGCTTTGGTTGAATAGAGTGCATAGTGGTGCTGAGAGCTCTTGCCTGAGTTCATGTAGGACACAGACAGGGATGTTGTCGGGTCCCATGGAGGCTGTTTTTTTTTGCCTTTGAGAGGGCATTAATAATCTGCTCATTGGTGATGAGGGGAGAGGGGCAGGTGCTGGGGATGTCCTGGTTTACAGATCGGGAGACAGGGGGGTGAAGTTTTCACTGAACTGTCTGCCAACAGGTTGGCTATATCTAGGGCATTGTATATGTGGTATTCTTGACCACCAATTTAGAGCAGATTTGGGAGTTACCTTTGAGACTGCAGACGTATGCGAAGAAGGCCTTGTGATTGTCCTTAGTGGGTGTGGCCAATTTGGACTCGAAGTTAGCCTTAGTGGATTTCACCAGTGACCTTATTTGCTTGTTCAGACAAAGGGGAGATTGCTTCCAACTTGGCACCTGGTCCATCTTGGTCCTGGACAGCAATTTTTTCCTTTTATTATAGAGTCTGCTTATTGCTGCTGTCCACCAGACAGGTTTACTCTTCCTTGAGGATGCATTCAAGTCCTTAGACAACAAGTACTAGTATGGCTCTGTCAGTTCATGCCGATGTCAATGACTTGAGGTGTACTAGGTGTCGATGAAGAGAGACAGAATGGAACTCTTGGACTGCCTCAGACAGGTAAAGAGCCTAGCATCGAGCCACATTCTACCTTCTCCAAGGATGATGCCGCAATATAACCAAAAAATAATCAATTTCAATAATTAGCTTAGTTTTTGATGTCATTTGAAGGGGTCCAATATTTGTCATCCTGTGAGGATATGACTGACTGGCCACACTGCTTTGTCAGGGATGACATGGATCAGTCCCCTCTAGGGTTTTGATTACTGGCAAAGATATTGTCCACCCACATTCTGCCTTTTTAGGCAATTCTAACCTAATAAATCTGCCAACATAATGAAACAAGCAAAGGAAAATCTGCAGGTGTTATTGATCAATGCTAGGGGCCTAACCAAGAAACTCCACTCCCTACAAGCCTTTTCCACCTGGGGACACTGATATCCATGTATTCATTGCGCTATGGTTTAAAACAGATGAGAGCACTCCTTCTGTCCAGGGCTATAATGTTTTCCATACACTTAGACCAGCTATCACGCAGGAGGAGAGAAAGGTGGAGGTGTTTCAATATTCATCCAGAAAAAACTCACATCAAGTCTGGTAAAGCAGCATGATGCCTCCTCTAAGGCTTCTTCATGTCCAAATAGCCATCAGAAAGGTCCCACAGCATATATTAGCTTGCTATAAACTCCCTCCATGACCCAAGAAAGCCACATCACCTATCTACAGGAACTAAAATCAGCAAGTATTAAACCCAACAATATTTTCCTAGGTAATTTACACTGTCCAGCCTATAGACTGGAAAACATACATCACCACTACTGTACAAGCACAGAGATTCCTGGACTTTGTCAATATAAATGCCCTGGAACAATTAGTCAGAGTACCCACTAGGAGGAACAACATCTTGGACCTTGTGCGTACTAATATGAGGGCATCTTGCACATTTTCTGACCACAAAGCTGCCTCCTTCGAAATAAAATTGAAACCAGAGATCCCTTCTAACCAAGGTACCATTAGAAACTTATCTAAGACAAACTACCTACTCCTAAGTGATATACTGGCAAGCTTCAAATCTCCACCAAACCCAGTTAACTCCACTAAATATGTATAAACTTACATAAATGCAGCTGTACCCTGTAGGAACAAGTGCAGGGCAATGCACAGAAACAAACTTGCATGGTGGAACCATTTATATCAACAAGCTTTACAATAAAAGGAAGAGAAGTTTGGCTAAAAGTAAGAAGAGCAATTCCCAGAATGATAGAGCCCTTTCCCATGGAAATAAACAACTCACTACAGGAATTATTTTAACATAAACAAAGGAAACAAACAACTGGTCTGTTTATCAGCTCTCATGCTCTCTCCACAGATAAATCTGCAGTTAGTTATGGCTATCTATGGATGGTGTGCTCACTTCCATTCTGAACCTCAAGAAAACAGTAAAACTATAAGGCGAGCAGACAGGTTAAGTGAAATCTCAAAAACTGCTTTGTGTAGAAAGAAAACAGGTTCTCAGACAGATTTGTTTAACTGAACAATTATAAAAAGACAAAAAAAGAAATACTCCTAAGTTAAACATAAAATATCAAACACACATAACTAGAATAAAGAAAAAGTTCAGTTGCAAACATACATCACATACTATCTTCTATACAGTCATTGCAAGTGAACATTACATAGCTCAATCAATTTCTGCCTTCCCTTAAACCTCATTCCTCCTCCAAAATATTATTCTGCATGTATTGTTCCCACAATTCACATTTTTTTCTATGTAATTTGCTCCTACCCTTTTCTAAAGATCCGATGTCCAGTTCTTATATCTCTGCTACTATGTTCACTACCTCCAACATGGTTGGTTAAGACTTTGATTTCCATTTTCTTGTAATTGCTTTTTTGTCAGCCACCAGAATTAAACTCAGCAATGCCTTACTGTGTCTAATTAAATCAAAAAGTGGTTCAACAAAGTATTAGTTTAAGGAGTATACAGCTCAGCAAGCTCCTGCCTGGTGCCCTGCAGAGTTCTACAGCAGCAAAGAGACAAAAGAGAGACTTTGGAGTGATTAAGTATCATTTTTCTGCATTTTCTTGCTGCCTTTAGCTAATTCTGCCTAAACCGCTGATTTTCTAGAGTTTCTGTGATTTAAAAAGCTTGTTTCAGCTACATATTGTACTTATTTTACTGCCTGCACTTTAACAAGGTTGTTTTGTGCTTAAATTACCTGTTTAACTGTTGTAGGCTACACACTCAAGTGTGATAGCCATTTATGTGCATTTAAAGTGTTTTTTGATTGTATCTGCTTTATTTTCTGAAAAAAAAACAAAATATATACTTGTTTTTCCACCTTTCTAAGCTAGTATAGTCCAGTTTTCAGGTTATTGCTGAATTAAGGGCTGTGTTACAAGTTTCTGTGTTTGCCCATACTTTACTTGGATAAAAGGAAGTTTCTCTGTTCACTGTGAGAGAGGGAGCTTTGAGCAGCCTATCTGTCCCTGGAGGAGTGGTTTCAGCCCAGAAATTAGTAGTTTATTGGCCATTTTGGGCTAATTTCTATCTCTTTCATTTCCCTGCTATAAAACCAGCATTTCAAGGTTTTTGTGCTAGTATACAGCTCAGCAAGCTCCTGCCTGGTGCCCTGCAGAGGTCTAGAGAAGCAGAGAGACAAAAGAGAGACTTTGGAGTGATTAAGTATCATTTTTCTGCATTTTCTTGCTGCATTTAGCTAATTCCGCCTAAAATGCCAATTTTCTAGAGTTTCTGTGATTTAAAAAGCTTGTTTCAGCTGCATATTGAACTTATTTTACTGCCTGCACTTTAACAGTCGTTTTTGTGTTTGAATTACCTTTTAACTGTTGTAGACTACACACTCAAGTGCGATAGCCATTTCTGTGTATTTAAAGTGTTTTTATGATTGTATCTGCTTTATTTTCTGAACAAAAACAAAAAAAAAAAAAATACTTGTTTTCCCGCCTTTCTAAGCTAGTATAGTCCAGTTTTCAGGTTAGTGCTAAATTCAGGGCTGTGTTACAAGTTTCTGTGTTTGCCCATACCTTACATGGATAGAAGGAAGTTTCTCTGTTCAATGTGAGAAAGGTAGCTTTGAGCAGCCTATCTGTCCCTGGAGGAGTGGTTTCAGCCCAGAAATTAGTAGTTTATTGGCCATTTTGGGCTAATTTCTATCCCTTTCATTTCCCTGCTATAAAACGCGCATTTGTGTGGTTTTGCGTGCCGGGCAGCGCCAGTTAGCTAGGGTATAACTATTCCTGGCTCCACAAAGTCTACTCTTCAATTTTTCAACTGTAACTAGACAAACTTTTAACTTAAGCACTCAAACCTTCTCATACCGGCACTTGCTGAAAACTCATAGCAAGCACTAATAAACCTTAGCTCTAGACCCCCCTATATTGTAGAGAAGGACAAGGCTCTCTATTCAACCTTACCAGCCAATCAGTAAAACAGTTCACAGTACCTATCCAGGCATGTCCAAAAGGCAGTTTCAGGTGTACTCTCTGGTCCAACTGGTGAATCTGGGCCTTTTGAGGCAATGTTACAATGGCCTCATGTACACAGACAACCCTCTCCTCCTTCCACCAAACACTAATACATGTGAGAGATGCAATTATACAGCCAAACTGGAGGCTAAGCTCTCTCAACCTAAGACTGGACCAGTCATTCAAGAGGAGAAGGGAATTACTTGAATCACACCACCAGTCTCACATAGACCTATGAAACCAGCACCAGCAAAAAACACACATAAATATACACAAACATACTTGGAGGTTCTAAATAAAAATCTGCAGAAGCAACAGAGACCTCCAAAGCAGACATCCAAGCAACCTCCACCCCCCAACATAAACCATGAAACACATACTTCACAAAACCAGTGTGCCACACAATCACAGCCTTTAAGGCAAAATAACATACCCAACACACTAGTAATAGGTGACTCTATACTCAGGCACACTGAGGTCCCACTCACTAGGCTGAACAAGGAGAAGGTTACTGTTAGCTGCCTGTCGGGTGCCAGGATCCGCCACATAACACAAGTATTCAGGTCACTCCAGAACAAGTTCAAATATGACTCTGTCATTGTCCATGTTGGTGTGAATGACCTGAGCCACACCTCCCTGGACTACATGAAAAGAGACATGGAGGAGCTCTCTGATCATGTAGCCCAGGCCGGTATGACCCTGAACCTGAGCAGCATCCTGCCCTCACCAAGAATGATACCATGGTATAGAAAAAAATTATCAATTTCAACAATTGGCTAAGCTTCTGGTATCATTCAAAGGAGATCCAGTGTCTGTCAGCCTGGGATGACATGCTCGACAAGCTACGCTGCTTCACTAGAGAGGCCATGCACATGTCACCCTTAGGCTTTCAAATACTGGGCAAGGCTCTTTCTACCCCCATAGTCCCTTTTTTAGGCAAGGGTCAAAAGACAAACCCACCACCGTAAATATCACAAATAACAAAAAACTGAGGGTAATGCTACTCAATGCCAGAAGTCTAAACCTCAAAATGCATGCACTCGAGGCACTCCTCAGTATGGAGAAAATCAATATATGTGCAGTAACACAAACCGGGTTTAAGGCTCCAGTGAGCACCCCAGCACTACCAGGCTACAAGTCATACCATACATTTCGGCCACAAAACCCGGACCGAAATACAAAAGGCGGGGGAGTATCCATATTCATCAAGGATACCCACACCTCCAGGTTAGTGGCACAGCACGATGCTTCAGAGATCATCCACGTGCAAATAACAATAGACAAAATTGCTATTCAAATTATAGCTTGCTACAGATCACCCACCATGTCCCAGGACCCCCACACCACATTCCTGGAAACACTGGGAAACATAAAGGTCCCACCAAACACCCTGATATTGGGTGATTTCAATTACCCAAACATTAACTGGGAGAACTACTCAAGTACAAACTCCCTTGCCCAACATTTCTTAGAATTTATAAACTCAAATTCCCTGGATCAACTGGTCAACACCCCCACCAGAGGTGACAACATATTGGACCTGGTCCATCACCAACATGGGCGACTGGTGTTCCACACCGGAGGTCAACCCCTTGCTGGTTAGATCTGACCATAAACTAATTACTTTGGATAGCCACATTCCGCCACCACCCCCGGTCAAAGAAACCACCGTGAAAAACTTTTCTAAAGCAAACTTCACGTTACTTAAGACTGAAGTGGGAAGTTTCAAAGCCCCCATGCTAAAGGATAACGCTGTCCAACCTGCAAAATCCTTTACTAATGCACTCTACGGGCACCTACAAGAATGCATGGATCGTGCTATCCCAAACAAAACCAAGACCCACTCCTCCAAGAAAAGGAAACCAGTCTGGTGGACCCCTGCCATAAACAAGCGATACAACAGAAGGAGGAAACTAATACAGAAAAGAGTAAAATCCCAAGAAGGGAAGACATCCCTGATCAGTATCAACAAGAAACTACGTTCCCTCATAAAATCATCCAAGGCTAGCTTCGAAAGAAAAATTGCCATGGACTCCAAAGATAACCACAAGGAATTATTTAGCTATGTCAAGAATCTAAGTGGCAATTCTCAGATCTGCTTGGAGTTAGTGCAGAAAGGCACAAAATACACTGAACCAACCGATATAGCCAACATACTGGCAGACAGGTTCAGTGCAAACTTCACCACCCATTCACCCCCAAAAGGGCCCATAGCTACACCAGAAGAATGTAGTGCCACTGAAATCACAGACACTCAGGTTAAAACAGTCCTCTCCAAAGCCAAAAACACAGCATCAATGGGACCGGACAATGTCCCAGGCTGCATCCTACACGTGCTCAAAGATGACCTAACCCCTGAACTAAACACACTGTTTAAACTCAGCCTCTCCACAGGCTACGTGCCCACAGAGTGGCACACAGCAACAGTTATTCCTCTTCACAAAGGTGGAGCCACAACGGACCCTGGGAACTATTGCCCTATAAGCCTGACTAGCTTGGTCTGCAAAGCTATGGAGCACATCATCATGGATCTCATTAACAGAGACATTAGAAACCTCCAAACACTGGACCCTACCCAGCTTGGCTTTGTTAAGGGAAGATCATGCCTCCTAAACCTGGTGGACTTCTTTGAGACAGTTACCAAGACTACAGATGAGGGAAAGGTGGTCCACACAGCCTACCTAGACCCTGCAAAGGCCTTCGACACCATTCCCCACTCAGGTATTAGAGACAAGCTCACCAGCCTGAACATAAACCCCTACGTCAAGAGATGGGTTGCCAACTGGCTCACGGACAGAACCCACATGGTAAGAGTTGCAGGAACTAGGTCTGACTCTAAACAGGTTACAAGTGGCATTTCCCAGGGCTCAGTCTTAGGACCCCTCCTGTTCGTCATATACTTCTCAGAGGTACAGGCAAGCACAGGAGGACTATGGCTGACCAAGTTCGCAGACAACTACAAACTAGGGGCTATAACTGACTCACCGGCTGACACAGACATCCTCCAAAAGGGTCTCACTGAGACAGATACCTGGTGTCAAAACCATGGCCTCAAGCTAAATGCCAAAAAGTGCAAAGTCATCCCCTTTGGAAAAAACAAAGTACCCACAAACTACCACATAGGTGGTAGCCCCCTAAATACGGAAGATGTAATACGGGATCTGGGGACTCAACTAGATAGTAACCTCTCCTTTGATAATCACATTGCCAAAGTGGTTAGAAAATCCTTCTATGTGGCCCACCTAATCACAAAAGGGTTTGCATCCAGATCGAAAGAGGTCATTGGGCTCTTCTATGCATCACTCATCAGACCCATCATAGAGTACAATGCCCCATTTGGGATGTACTTTACAAGACACCTGCAACAACTGGAAAGACCACAGAAGTACCTCACCAAGAGGATCATTGGCCTCAAGCAGATGCCCTATGCAGCTCAACTGAAGAAACTCCAGCTGTACTCGGTTGCATACCGCCTACTCAGAGGTGATCTCTGCCTGACATACAAGGCCATGTCCAACCCAGAATTGATGGAGATGCTCCACCTAAAGAAAACCATATCCCCTCAAGCCACATGCTCCAGGGATCTAAACCTCACCACAACAATAAATAGGACGTGCTGGAGGGATAGATTCCTGTCCCAGAGACTTCCCATGCTCTGGAACAAGATTCCAATCTACATTAGGCAGAGCTCCTCACTAACCCTCTTCAAGAGAAACCTTGATGAGTGGATGGGAAACAGAAAGTTTACCCCAGGGATCACTTCAATGGCTCTGCTGGACAGAGGCACAGGGATCTAATCTAAGGATTAGTCTGAATCTGAGTCTGTAGCATACTCCAAATCCAACTTCAGACCAGTGACAAGTGGAGTACCACAGGGTTCAGTCCTGGGTCCTCTCCTGTTTGTTATCTACTTCTCTGAAGTACAGACTAACACAGAAGGTCTTTGGCTAATGAAGTTCGCAGATGACTGCAAACTAGGAGCAATAATCAAAACTCCTAACGATGTGAACATCCTACAAAAGGGCCTCACTGACACAGATGTGTGCTGTCAAAGCCATGGCCTCAAGCTCAATGCCAAAAAGTGCATTGTCATCCCCTTTGGTATAAACGCTGTACCCATGAACTACAACATAGGCGGTAGTATACTTAGCACTGAAAGTGTGATAAGAGACCTTGGGACACAGGTGGACAGTACTCTTTCCTTTGATAATCACATTGCCACAGTAGTCAGGAAATCCTTCTACGTGGCACACCTCATCACAAAAGATTTCTCATCCAGAAAAAAAGAGGTCATTTTTCCCCTCTACTCATCACTCATAAGACCCATTATAGAGTACAGCGCCCCTTTTGGTATGTACCTCACAAGACATCTACAACAACTGGAAAGGCCACAGAAATACTTCACAAAGAGGATTACTGACCTCAAAAAGATGCCCTACGCAGACAGTCTCAAAAGACTCCAGCTTTACTTCATCGCATATCGCCTACTCAGAGGTGATCTCTGCCTAACATACAAAGCTATGTCAAACCCAGAGCTGTTGGACATGCTCCACTTAAAGAAATCCCAATCCCTCCGAGCTACACGCTCTAGGGACCTAAACCTTGTCACCACAATAAACAGAACATGCCAGAGGGATAGATTCCTGTCCCAGAGACTTCCCATACTCTGGAATAAACTACCTATCTATATCAAACAAAGCTCCTCATTAGCACTCTTCAAGAAAAATCTTGATGATCGGATGGGAAATAGGAAATTCACCCCGGGGATCACTTCTGTGATTCTGCTCAACAGTGGCACAGGAAAATAACTTTCTTGAGTGGCAAAAGCCAGGGTACCTTTTTGGCTAGACTTGTATAGGCCCTAGGGCCAATAGCCTATTACCTACCTATGAACCTAAGGGTGTGCACACTTAAGCAACCAGCTTATTGTACATTTTTTATATTTTTTCCCCTAACAGATTTCTTTGTTTTTCAATTGAATTGTACAGGTTATAGGTCACATTAAAGGTGGGAAAAGTTTTGAAATAATTTATTGTGGTCTCATTTTTTTATATCACAAAAACCTGACATTTTAAAAGGGTGTGTACACTTTTTATATCCACTGTATATACCCCCCATTGTTTCTTTGTAAATTGCTTATCCAATCTCACTTCCCAATCCTTTCTAACCTAGTGGTCTGTTGATCATGTCACCACAGGCAGACAAATACTGGATTCCCTTAGAATGACACCAGAAGCATAGCCAATTGTTGAAGTCAATCATTGTGTCCTTGTTCTGGGTGATGGCAGGATGCTACTCAGGGCTAGGGTCATACCTGCCTGGGCTACAAGATCGGAGAGCTCCTCCATGTCTCTTTTCATGTAGTCCAGGGAGGTACGTCTCAGGTCATTCACACCAACATGGACAATGACAGAGTCATATTTGTACTTGCTGTGGAGTGACCTGAGTGCATGCGTTATGTGGTGGATCCTGGCACCCGACAGGCAGCTGACAGTAACTTTCTCCTTGTTTAGCCTGGTGAGTGGAACATCAGTGTGCCTGACTATAGAGTCACATATGACTAGAGTGTTGGGTACGTTATGCCTTACGGGCTGTAGCTGATGGCACACTGAGTATGTGGGCTATGTGTCATTTGGGTTGTGTTGGGGGTGGAGGTTGCTTGTATTTCTGCTTTGGAGATCTTAGTTTTTTGGGCAGATTTTTACTGAGAGCCTCCACAAATGTAGGTGTTTGACTTGTGCTTCTGTGTGTGTGCGTTTTGGTGGTGTAGGTTTTGAGGGACTATGTGATGAGTGTGGTGCGGTGCAAGTATTTACCTTCTTCTCTTGACTGTCTAGTCCAGTCTTCAGTGAAGAGAGCTTTGCTTCCAATTTGGCTATATAAGTGCATCTCTCACAGGTCATAGTGTTGGGTGGCAGGAGGAGAGGGTTGTCTGTGTACATGAGGCAATTGCTGCATTGTCCCAAGATGCCCAGATTCATCAGGTAGACAGGGGAAAACAGCAGGAGCTGACCTTTAGACATGCCTGGATAGGTGCTTATTTATTAAGTACTAAAAACTGTTTTCCTCTCTGAGGAAAGTTTAGTGCTGCAGTAATTTGTAGCTTATTTAGTGCTTACAACGAGTTCTGAATAAGTGCTGAGCTCAAAGAAACAGATTTGAGTGCTAAAACTAAAAAGCTGCTAGTTGCAAGGGAAAATTTTAAGAGCAGACTTTATGGCGCCAGGAATAGTTTGACCCTTGTTAAGTGGGGGGGGGGGGGCTCAGGAGCTTACAAACAGTCCTGGATACAGCAACTCTGTATTTGGACAAGACTTGTTACAGGAAAGGGGGGAAGCAAGCTTAGAATTTTTTTTTCAGTAAATTGTTTTTTTTCAGTAGTAAAGTGGAAATGGGGAAAGCTGGAACAGAAGCTGATTCAAGGTTAAGAATCTGAGTGTGTAAGCCTTCACAAATGTTCTCTATTAGATTGAATGAATTAATGACACTAAACTGGGAGGGGTGTCACAGATCAAATATATAGTATGGGCAGGCAACTGCAAAGCCACCAAATGCAGAAGTGCAGTTCAGGGAAATAAGTGTAAGAAATAACTTATCCTGCTCTTGGAATCTTAAGCAATTTCCGCTTAGTTTCAGTAATGAAATACCATCCACAGCCTGATAAATACAAGCACAACCTTTTCAAGACACAGGGTTTATATACCAGTAAGGATGGAAGAGTTAGAAGATCAAATTACTACTCAGCCCCTGCTATTACCCAATCATACTACAGAAGGTCAGGAGGCCCTGTTACTCTCAATAATAATAATGAAGACAGACTATCAGCAGAAAATGGCTGCCAGAAACACAGGAAACTCAAACAAAACTACCAAGCCTAGACAACAGCAGGCGTCTATCAAGATTATGCCACCTGAGCAGAACACAGAAACCTCACTTTAAAAGCATAGAAAGAACACTCACAAAGAGAAAATACAAGTCTCAGTATGAAAAAGCAGTTTACAATTTAGTAATTAAATAAAAATGCAATTATAGTAATGCACACTATTACAATTCCTAGCTGTAGCCACTAAATGAAAGTTTTAAACAGGTCAAGGAGCAAGCAGACTCTAGAGAATGCTTTTAACTGTAAACAGACTAGATTAGAACACAGAAACCTCAAAAAATCAAAAATGCGCCGAAAAGCTCTGATAGAACACTCACAAACAGAAAATACAACTCTCAGCATGAAAAAGGAGTTTACAGTTAAGTAATTCAGTAAATATACAATTAGAGTAATGAGACAGTATCTAGCAATGAAAAATACAGTTAAAACAGTATAAAACAGTACATAAATGCAGTGAAAAAGTAAAAAAAAAGCTTTATAACAGTGCAAAATGTAGTACATTAACAGTATAGCACAATTATAAGTGTTTCAGAAGTGCAGTTCAGGGAAATAAGTGTAAGAAATAACTTATCCTGCTCTTGGAATCTTAAGGAATTTCCGCTTAGTTTCAGTAATGAAATACCATCCACAGCCTGTTAAATACTTTTTCCTGCAAGTATGGTGACTGGATAAACCCTAGAAAAGCAGCAAAATCCTCAAGTAGACAAAGCTGTCTTTCAACAGTTTCCCAGTGCTGGGATTAGAGCATTTTCTAGTGCTGCCAAAGTATGAATGTCTTGAAACCAGGTTTACATGGGCCACAACACAGTGATGAGTAAGAGACTTTGCTATTTTAGTCAGAACTTCACCAGTGGGTGTGGGATCAGTTGAAAGGGAAGGAAGGTACAGAGAAACTTCCATCTTAATGCATTCAGAAGTCCCATCCTTACCAGAATGAATAAAAGAAGGATAACATTGCATTCTCCTGGAGTGCAGAGAGCACCCTTGCTGTGAAACATTGCTTGCACACTTTTCCCAAGATTACCTAAGCTTTAGAAGAGAAATTAAATACAGCTTAAAGTGCCTGCTAGGGCTTTTAGTTCCACTTGGATGTGGACAACAATTGGTGATGTGATAACTGGTGGTTTACTCTTAGTCCTCTTCCCTAAAATGTAAATGAGGGAGAGTTACAAGTACTGCCAGACTGTGTAAGTGACATAGTATGCAATTCAAAGTGACATTAAAGTTGACAGGACCAGAGACACCGGCTTCAGCTCTAGAAGACCAAGTAAATTCAGTGGTAAGGAATTTGGGAGTGCATACAGATGGTGACTTGGCCTTTGACCATCATGTATCTACTGTAAAAAGGAAATTATTCTATACTCAATAACATATAAGCAAGGGCATAGTATCTAGGTCCACAGATATCAATGTTCCATTGTACTTGTTCATAATCACAACAAACATCAAGTACAATGCCCCCTTCGGTATGTATCTGACTAAGATATAACAACTGTAGTGTACATAGAGGTTCCTCATGAAAATGACACATGGTGTACAAAAACAAGCCCTGTGCAGACCACCTCGCAGCCTTATCCTTATACTTGAAGGACACATGGTGTACAAAAACAAGCCCTGTGCGGACCACCTCACAGCCTTATCCTTATACTTGAAGGACACATGGTGTACAAAAATATGTCCTGTGCGAACCACCTCACAGACTTATTTTTATACTTGAAGGACAAAAACGGTGTACAAAAACAAGTCCTGCGTGGACCACCTTGCAGCCTTATCCTTATACTTGATATCCTACAGGCTGCGGAGAGGTGACCTGTGCCTGGCTAACAAAATATATGCACACATGCAAAACAAATTGCATCAGAAATACCCAAATCAAGAAACTAAACCTCAACTGTAACATAAGTAAGACATACTGAAGGGACACATATGTGCCTCAAAGACTACCCCTTCCATGGAACAGGCTTCATATCCATATGAAGCAGAGATATATTACCTGCAATTATTTAAAAACAACTTGGATCGCTGGATGGGGAATCATAAATTGACCCTGGTCTACTAAATATTTTTCTGTTAGCAAGAGAGAGAGTAAGATTGTAGATGCTGCTCAAGTTATATACACCTCCCACATAACCCAAATGGACCAAAACCTGTCCAGTGCTTCTGGGAAGCATGGCTAGGTAAAAAGCCCTTTAGGATTATCAACTTAGTATTTTCTTATGCTCTTATGATGAAAAAGAGTTCCACTGACTCTGTTCCTGGGCAGGTCTGAAGAGGGTTCTCCAAACTTCCAGTGAACCATATAACATGACCCGGTTTAATCCAGCCTCAAGAGATACATCCCCAGTCTACCAGCAGTACCTATATAATGGCTACCTTTCTGGCAAAATAATTACAGAAGGTTTGCTGCCTACCCTTGAAATGAGACCAAAGGGACCACTTAGCAAGATATTTGAAAACAACTTTACTCATAAGGTCTTTTCTTTACCTATCTTCAAGTTTATCCACAATGCTCTTAATATCTTCTTTACTATCATCATAAGTAGACAAATCAGCTTCTACCGGGTATGTAATCAGTACATATCATCCATATGAAGGATAAACAGTGTCCTGGTTAGTGGTATCAGGGATGGAAATATAATATCAATAACAACCTGTAGATGCTATTTAAATATATCTCATGTCTTCACATTCCCAAACTATGTGCACCTAACAACCCGTTATCCTCATTAGAATACCATCACCAATCAGATGTTTTTGCGAATACCAGGGGTGGCTGCAGTGGTGGAGCGGTTAGCATTGTCACCTCACAGCAAGAGTTTCTCCAGTTCGATTTTCAGTTGTGGTGCCTTCTGTGCAGAATCTGCATGTCCTCCCGGTGGTCACGTGGGTTTCCTCCCACATTCCAAAGACATACAGTAGGTGGATTGGACACTCTAAATTGGTCACAGGTGTGTGAGTGAGTGGTACGAATGAACCACGGCAGCAAGGCTAGCCACTCAGTGGTGTAAACCTTGGCTCTAGATGATTGTCACTGCAAAAGTGACACCCCAACCCCATATGCAAAAATGGGAAAAGGGGTTGAGGATGGATGGATGGATACTATATTCCAGATGGAGTATAAAAATAACTGAAAAGATGCCTCCAAGAAATATTTTGAAATTTCTGGGCTTGGTAGCATATCTTGTGAGGTGACATACCTTTGCCAAGATTGTTTTGTGGGACATCTCTTTCAAACAGAATAGAACAGACACTTCTACAGCTCTCTATTACTTCCATCTATAGGTCCCACAGATATCTATATTTTCTGCTTACTAGCCTAGCTTCTATGAGTTCTTCTAATCTGAACTTATTTTAACAAGTACTTCACTAACTCAAGATGAGATGCTGGAGATAACTGGTAAATTTGCATGTCCCAAGACACGTCAGTCTTCAAGACTTACTTCTGGTAATGAAAGAGACTCTTGACCTGCTCTCATTCCAACCATTTGCCTGATGCTCCTAAAACTGGATAGGGGTATGTAGGCAGCCAGGGCATACAAGGGTTCATTTGAAGCCATCCAAACAGTTTTCAAGTAACATTCACAAAATGAACAGGGGTACAATACAAATCTGTGGGTCTATATTAGAAGAGTGAAGCGACTTAGGAGCGAACGCTCTTTCCTCGACACGTAAAGCTCGAAGTCTGAAAAGACCGAAGTTACAGAACAGCAAATTTTTTTCCCAGGGAAAAAAAATTGCTGGGCTGTTCTCGGGACTTTGCTGTTTTCTCCACTGTGGTATGATCTCGGAGTTGATATATTTAAGTCGGGAGGCACACCCCCCACTTTATTTTGTCTTTATAAATTTTTTTTGGAGCAGAGATTTTTTTCCCCTCGCTGTTCCGTAACTTCGCTCTTTTCAGACTTCAGGTTTTACATGTCAACAAAAGAGCATTCACCCTTAAGTCGCTTTGCTTTTCTAATATAGACCACAAATCTGCATACTGTTACGACAAGGGCTCCCAAACTCAGAATCTAAATGCCCAGATTCCCTCCTGTTATCTGAGTAGAAAACATCAACATGACTATGCAGACTGAAGAAATATTAGGTGCTTGCAAATAAAATAAGAACTTCAATTGGGCCACCTCTAATTGTAGTTGTGGGTCTGGGATGCTAACCACACGTGGCCTTCCTTATGGTTATCTTCTACCATAATACCCTGGGTTTCAAACTATCCCACAGCAAATGTATCATTACCTTTGAATATCCAATAAACAGAATGCCTCCAACAAAATGTAACTTATCATGACACCTCTCATTTTATCTTTATTAACTCTTTCTCTTGAGAATGAATTAAAGCCAATAAGGTAAGCAGATGCCCTTGCCAGGTCCATATCAGCGTGAGTCAAATACATAAAAATATTGTCCCGATAAAAAGACAATTTCATCTGAGACTACCTCACTTGCACATCCTGTACTGTACAGCTAATGATATTTTTGGGTCAAAGGTTCTATGCATTAGTAAATCACAAAGAAGAAAGCGGGCAACTTTGGCAAGTGAAGAACCTTTGTAAATTTCAAGAACAAGTTCAGCCATGACTTGTGGATAGTAGTACCAACTTTAAATATGGCTACTCTACTCTGATGAATATTGTTTCAGCATTCAGAATAACTACAGCCAGAAGAAATTAGGTGGCTTGAGCTACTCGTGCAAGTATTACATATTTATGCTATTACTGAAGGCCTGCCATTTCCCCACAAAGCTGCACTGATCCATGTGCACTAACTTGCAACACCTTCAGCAGTACCTGGCTGGTTTACCCCTACACTTCCTATACTGCTTAACTTTCTGTCCAGAGCAACATCACTAAGGAAGCACAGGATGTCACATAATATATACGTGTTTCAGAAGCTGAAGCAATCGGCCCTATTTATATTACAGGAAGCTAATTTAATGTACATCAATTACCATGATGTACGGGTAAACGCAAAGTAATAACTGATAACATACTTACCCTTCTGGTAGCATCTTTACTACATTCAACTCTTTTACTCCTTTACAATAGAAAGATGCCTGTAATAAAATAAAGAACAGAGAAACTAATGGCCTTCAAATTTCATTGATGAGCTCAGTCACAGTAATTTCCAAAAAACATGAAACCCAGGTAGTGTTCCAAAGCAACAAGCCTGTATTCATCACAGACTAGAGATCCTTAGTAACAAAAATGAGGATCACTCGTCTGTGATGAATACAGGCTTGTTGCTTTGGAACACTACCTGGGTTTCATGTTGCTTTGGAACACTACCTGGGTTTCATGTTGCTTTGGAACACTACCTGGGTTTCATGATTTTTGGAGATTACTGTGACTGAGCTCATCAATGAAGTTTTAAGACCACTAGTTGCTCTATTTTTCATTTTTTCCTTAACAATCGTGGTGGTGAGGTTGGAACTAGACAGTTTCTTTGCTTGTTCATTTTTTTATGCCTGTAATAAAAAATACACAACACACAGCTACTGAGAACTCAATACAGGTATTTACTATGTTGCAATATTACAAAAACAAACATTACTCCTCAAGAGTACTGTTCACACTGGATTTTGCAGATGACTTCTGTTTAAATATTGTAAGTTGCCCTTATGATTCTGTTCTTCTGGTTTTATTTGCAGTAGAGCGCCACTGTTGAGAAACCTTAGCATAGCTCCTCACATGGCTTTCTGGCTGCATCACACATAAGCTTTATGGTACATGATCGCTTCTATCAGGTCAAAGAAAGTTTTACTCCCACGAAGAATTAGACCTTCAGTGAAGCAGGGTATACCATTCAAAATCTCAGCTTCCTCACTCTGCATTTACTGGCTCCACTGCACTACAGAAATGCACCATCCAGTAGCGAGTTTCATCAGAGTAGTAATTTTCAATGTACGCCCCAGTAACTCTGACTTTGTAAATCCTCCCTGGGCACCAACTTAGATCTGCTTCTTTATGTGAAGAGTTTCAAAACCAAGTAATGATGGGTCTTGATTGAGTGTTCTGGCCAGAAACTCCTGCCATTTTGAATCATACACTGAATTCAGGAGGCCCCAAACAATGTGCTAAATACTACACAATAAATCCTGTACAGTCATTACTATTGATTCTGTGTCTCCATTAATTCTTATTTTTTTCCGGTAGATACAGTCTTGTGCAGCAGTCTGTCTTTCTTTTTAGCTTCTATATTCACAAATCGTTCACTTAGCAGCATGTGTTTCCTCTGTAAAATTTGAATAGGTTAATTGGTAGTTACTAGGTATGCACTGGAGAAACCACTGAGGAACTTAGCCCAACTTCCGAATTACCCCAATGTACTGTCTGTTGAAGTGACTTGCTCAAGGTCACGGTACACAAATGGAGGCCGAAAGAATCAAATGCAGCTTGTTAACAGCTCATAGCCTTAATCCTGTGTGCTGTCAGATGGAGTCCACAGTCAAACTTTTCACATGCTGAAGTAGTGTAGACTACTGAGTTTGTAAAGAGGACTATTTTTTCTGGTTCTAAGAAGGACAAAACAGATACTATGTTACACCATTTAGCTAATGATATTTATTCTTGAATGTAGAAAAACATAGGCACTGTTATTTTCAAAGAGAAGCAACCCAGGAAATTTGCATTTAGTCAGGAGCCATACCAAAAGTCCGTGTTTCCACTTTTGATGAAGAAGCTCATCTCAGGTTTAAGATCGATTACATAGCCACATTTGTTTCCATCACATGTATTTTAGACAAATCCACTAAAATATTAATAGTGTACGTCAAAAGCTAGATCACACCTCTTCACTGCTTTATTTTAACTCTATCTGTATTTTTACTTCTATTCCTATATGTTACATCTCTTCTTGACATGCTTGAGGTATACTTACGGGCTAGTACATGCTTAAGAAAAATGGCTTCGAGCCATAGCATTTTCCTTTTTTTAATACATAAAAAATGTTCTCATGTTGTAATCCCTAGAAAGTATAAAATGTTGCCTTTGCAGCATTATTCTTTGTACCATCTTAAGAAATGCTTATTCATAATTCATTAGAACAAGTCAATACTTTTAATATGGTTTCTACACAAATCAGTGCTTCCATTAAGCATCAAGTCTCCCAAGGGTAATTCCATGCTTTTCAGTACTAAGTATTCTAACAAACGAACTTCTGGATTCATACTTTAATTAAAAGTCAAACAAAAACAATGTATGTATCAAAAATGTTGAAATCGGGAAAATGACAAAAAGTGTATGTTCATCTCTTAATCTTGACAATTCAGCACACCACACACACACACACACACACACACACACACACACACACACACACACACACACACACACACACAATTATAGAAACTGGTAGTCTATTAGGGCTTGCAAAATACACAGCTGCATGTCCTGTTGGGGTACATATACCTTACCCTTCAAGTCCAAATTGTCATATTTAAACTCCAACTTGTGAATTCTTAAAATGTGGCTATAAATGACATGTGCAACTGCTACTTCTGTGATCCAGCAGATTTATTCGGAACCCCATACCCAAGTATATGCCAAAGATGCAAGTTGGTTCTGTGAAGATCATGACTGTGAATCCCAGTATGAGAAGACGACTGTATGAAAGCAATGTTCTGTGGGCTCACACATTCGCATCTTAAGCTTTCATTTTCCTGGGGACATTGCCCATACAATCTCCATGCAAAAGGAGATACCCTATACGTTAACTTATGTATGATTACCATAATAACCTCTGATATCACTGCACTTCAGAGAAAGGGGTTCAGTGACTGCTGAATCAACATTATCAGCCCCAATTAACTGTGAAATACAAAAGCAGTTTTCATGAAATATCATTACTCACAGCTGTCAAATTACATTACTCTCCAATGACAAAGTCTTTAACTGACTATTCAAGAAATTAATATTTTCCTTGCATATCAGGGGAGGAATGAACTATGTCTTTGCATTTCAAAACTGCTCTTCTCAATGTGAACTTTCAAGATTTCACCTTCCTCATAAAGTTATCAGAGGAGCATCTATAAGACTCAGTGGGAGGACAATAAGACATTACCCATACCTCTTTTTCAACAAACATGTCTACATGTGAATCTACAGACCCCCACACAGCATTGTAAATGATTTAATAAGATACTGTTTAAAATTTTTCTTAACAGATGTTGACATTTGCAGTGGGAAGAAGGGAAAATATGCATAGTAAAACCTTTTGGACACAGAAAATGCATCATATTAGAAAATGTGGTTGATGTCTAATCCTTTAAAATAAGCACTAAGCAAGAAAGAACTGGGAAGGCTAGTTGATGCTGTATACAACACATCTATGCCACCCATGTTTGCCAGCTGTGCTGGCATAGAAGGATAAATCCCCGACTACAACCCAGGCAAACCAAGTTCAATTATCAGCTTGGGTACCTGCTGGAGGTGGCTGGGGAGGGGTAGAAGTGAAGAGGCTGAGCCCACTTGCCTCACTCAGGGGTATGGGTGGGGAGCACATCTAGGGCCCACAAAGTTCACCAATTTTCCTGGTGGAGACCAAACAATGTGTACAATGTACTCATGTACTCATTCTATGAGTTAGAGTTCTTTGTGGGGTTTATGTCACTCCTGGAAATGAGTGACAGTCCTATGCTACACCAAATGTGCATCCTCCAAAAAGAATGCAAACTGTGTGTGTGTGTGTGGGGGGGGGGGGGTTGGGAGCTAGAACCATAAAAAGAAAACTGAATGGATGATGGTGCTACTCCTGCTACACTCAACTGTCACTCCTAGGTGAACACATAGGTCATAGGTCTATCACTCAAGGTGGGGGGGGGGGACAAGCCAACTAAGTGACTGGGAGAAGCTTGACAGTCACCTGGATACCAGAGCAAAAAAAAAAAGTCACGTGCTAATGCGAATGGGTACAATTCTCAAATGGAACTGCTATGGAACAGGCTTTGCAAAACAGAACATATAGCTCCAATAGTAGGATAATATTTATTATACATGCAGAACTGAAAGCACCTCAAAGGCTACAACTAAGCATCTTCTTTGTTGGGTTCCTATTTAATATCTATACTTCTACACTGCAGTGACAATTTTCTACATCTGTGTAACCAAATGCTTGAGAGATCAAACTACTAACAATTACATAGGATCTGCAGCCTACCTGGAAATAAACTGTACACTACATAGGATGTGCAGTTTCCCAAGAAAATAACTGCATATTACAAATGGGAAAGTAAACTTTGCATTAATCCCCTAATATTCTGGCAAACAATTAACCTTCTCCTTAACCCCGGAAAACCTGCTACCCCAGACCCAACAACTAGTAGCTCTACAGGCTGTACAGCCACTCAATTCAATACCAACTTTATCACTTCTATAACATCATTACTAAACAATACAGCAAATTCCCTCCCCCACCAACCTCAATACTTCCCTTTTCTCTCATACACCATTCCAAACTAGTTATATACAAAATCTCTTAAGTAAATTATAACCATGTAGCCTTACTGCAGATCCGCTACCAGATGACTTTCTAAAAGTAGCTGTCACATCCATCTCTTACCCTATATCTATCCTAATCAGCCACCCTATCTCTGAACAGTATGCTCCTCTCTTCTGGAAAATATCCCATGCCATGCCATACCCCTACACAAAGAAAGCACCTCCACTGACCTTTCCAACTATAGACATACAGTCATTCTCTCACCACTAGCCACAATTTTAGAAAAATATATACACAAACAGATACCAGATTACTTCCTTAAGAACAACCTATTATCTAATACTCAACATGGCTTTCGCCCAAAACATAGTACTAGTACAGCTCTTATAAGTTTCACTAGTATTATAAATCTCCTCAAAAACAGCAATCAACTTGTTTCTGCCACCTTCCTTGATATGTCAAAAGCCTTTGACACTGTATCACATCAAATACTTCTTAATAAACTTGCCTCTTTTGATTTCAGCCCTGAATCCCTATGCTGGTTTCATAGTTCTCTCTCTAACCGTAAACAAGCCACCTTATGGGATAATAATCTCTCTCCCCTACTTCCCCTTACTGTTGGTGTCCCACAAAGTTCCATCCTTGGCCCTCTACTTTTCATAATTTTTACCAATGGTCTTAGTTCTGCTGCCAAAACTGCCTCTGTCATTCAATATGCTGATGACGCTTCCCTCATCTGCTAAGCCCCCACTATGAACGACCTCCAAGAAAAAACACAGGCTGCCCTCCAAAGCATTGAAAACTACTTATCAGACCACCAACTCATATTAAAGCCTAACAAAACCAAACTTATGGTCTTTAGCAACACCTCTCTAAAAAATAACTAATCGCCTCTCTCTCTTTATTCTTTCAATGGCACTAAAACAGAACCTGTTGAACAAACAAAACTTCTCGGTATTACTCTTGACAACGGCCTGAAGTTTGATAAACACACACAATTAACAATTAAAAAAGTCCATGTAAAACTTGATGCTCTTTATAGGGCTAAACCTTATCTCACCAATCATGCTAGACTTACAACAGCTAGGACACACCTTCTATCCACCCTTCTTTACTGCTCTCAAATATTTACCAACCTCCGTAAACGCACTGTCCTTAAGCATCTGAACTGGATCGAACTCCCTAACTTGCTATCTCTCAATCAATGAATTGTTGCCCAGTCATCTATAAACTTGATTTCTATCCGGCTCTATCAGACCTTGTACAACCTTACACTAATCTCAGTTTACTCAGGTCAGCAAATAAAACATTGCTCAGAGTTATCAAAACTCAGAACTTACATGCTGACTCCTTATACAGCCACACAATAGCCAAATCCTGGAATTCTCTTCTACAGCACATTCTATCTATACCGGATACTCAGAACCTCAAATGGCTCCTAATAGAATATTTTTCAAATTATTGGTTATCCTCCTGTACACCCTCTGGCTAAGTTATTCCTACCCTCCTTCACTGCCTACTAACACATATTTCTCTCTCTTGGTCTATTAGTATATTTGCAATTCTGACTTGTTTATATACAAAACAAAATATTTTTTTCCATTCCTTATATATACATTTAATTTCTGTTATATCCTGATTTTACTTTGTGTATATATTCATGTAAATTTTTAATCTTTACTTAGTTGCATTTTACATTTTAAAATTCTGTTTTTGCCTTGCTTTCACCCTTGCTTAATCTTATTGTACTATACATGTGTGTTTTGCAACTTTTGTAACTTTTCTGGAGCTTTTCTCCCCGGGTCTCCACTGAAAATGGGCTACTGGCCCTCTCGGACACTACCTGGTTATCAAATGTAATAAATAAATGAATAAAGAAAGAAATAAATTAAAAGTAAATAGGATATGTGACTTACCAGTAAAGTAAAGTTTACATGAAGTAGGATCTTAAGATCTGCAGCTTACTGGGAAAATTAGCCATACATTATGTTGGAGATGCAGAAAAAGTGTATATTATGTAGGACCTGCAGCTTACCAAGACAGGCTGAGGAAACTGGCAGACTAGCTAAGCAAACTGCCCTTAACTGCTGTTTCCATACCCTTTAAAAATGCCAGATTTGAAAATACTATCCAAACACAAATAGAACATCCAGTAAAACAACAAAGAAAAGGGCAGGTAATTTAACCCCCAACCATAAATGTCAACTCTCCAGATTTTCACAGAATGTCCAGATTTTTGCCTCAAAATTCCAGTGTGTTCCTCATAAAATTTTTGGTTTTCTAGTAAAGCACTGGGATAATCTGAGTTCGATTCAGACTTCATACCATTTAGAAAATGCATTTTAATACATACCCTGTTATTCTAGCATCTTCAAATAGATTGAACCATAAATTGTGAAACATAAAAATAATATAACATAATCAACTCGTCAACTATTTACAAACTATATACAATTGCCTAAGTATACAATCTATAAGATCACGTTTCCATATATAATATGCAATTTGTATTAAGATGCTGTGCTGACTAATCAGATCAATTTGTTTTGTCCAATATTTCATCAACCTTCTGTGAATAAGTGATGTATGATGTCTTATCAGCTCTTTTCTTTATGGTTGCTACTTCCATTCGAGACACAAACACTGTGATTTTCTTGAAACCTTGAAAAGTTGGTGGTGCTTTATTCTTCTAGTAAATTATGGCTTTACATGCAATGGTAAGCAATGTCCATAGTAAAGGATATTTTACTTTTGGGACACATTGTGGTATGGGGTACATTAAACAAAACTAATGACTTGATTAACTGAAAAGTATCATTAAAACTTGTTTGAAAGAAATAATTAATTTCAAACCAATATTTATTCAGTGAATGACCATCAAAAAAACATGTTCCCAATCTGCTTTTGTATACGTTTTACATCTCCAACAATCAATATGTTTCTTATATATTAGTTCTAATCTATGAGAGGTTAGAAAGGACCTATGTAGGAATTTCCATGCATATAGTTTCCACTGAACTGGCTTGGTAATAAGGCTTGATGATAAAAGGATAATTTCTATTTAATTTTTATCAAGATCCTTTTGATTAACCTGATTATAATAATTTCAATAACTATTATTGGTACAGTTCTTAGTTTCTTTAAGTGTCTTATGAATTTTGGATAGATATCCTTGCCCTTTATAAGTATTATTTATTAAAAGTATCACAAGATCTATGACATTACGAATATTAGTTTTAAAAGTTGGTGTCATCAATTCCAGCTAGTTTCTGATATACTGTCTTATTTGTTGTATTGCTAGCCACAATTTATCATCTAACTCAAATTTTCTTTTGATTTGATCTAGTGTGAATATTGCCATTCAGTATTTGATACCAATAAATCACTTATTTTTCTTTAAGCTCTTTAATTATATTTGAATCAAAGCTAGTTATACATTCTTGTGTACAAGCTATAGGATGTAATATAAAACATGTCTTTATATCTGGGTTCATGTTTATATATTTACTAAACAGTATTATTGTTTCAGTAACAATTATATACTTTGTTTTATACTTTTATTAAATATTATGTTATCTTTTATCACATTATAAAAGACTTTTGTTGGATTTATATTATATTGTTTATGGGCTGAGTTACTAATGATTTTACATACAGATTCATGAATTAATTCCCATTTGGCTGTATAGGTTGAGTTCAGACATAGATTACCTGTTTTAGTCATAGATACCAATGACTAAATCTTGACATCTGTTAGATTAATTTCACCCTTCTCCCAATCTTTTAAATGTTGTTAAGTGAGATTCTAGGCTTACTATTAAACCAAAGGAAATTCAGCATAATTTTATTCTATTGCTATATAATTTTCTTAGTAGGAGGGATGGAAAAGGATTGTATATAATACAATAATTTCGGGGAAATTATTGATTTAATTATATACAATCTATCTTCTACTGTATAAAACATCATATTCCATTTCTGTATTAATGATTTTATTTGACTTAGTATATGAATATAGTTAAAATTTGTTTCTCTAGTGTTGCTTGTTAGTAAGATTCCTAGGTATTTCATTTTATTATCAGGCTCTAAGTACTTAAAGTCATTATTTAATTCCCTTAGATTTGAGTTAATTAATACAATTTTAGTTTTGGCTTCATTAAATACAAAACCAGAAATAGTCTGAAAGAAGTTTGTTGTTTGGAATAATTCAGTTAATGATTTATCTTTATCAGATATTGGGGACAGGATGTCATCTGCAAATAACTGTATTTTCATTTCTAAGTTATTCCCAATTACTATACCTTTAATATTTGTGTTCATTCTAACTCCGTTAGCAAAAGGCTCAATTGCTAATGCAAACAGTAAAGGTGAAAGTGGACATCCTTGCTTAGTTCCTTTCTTAACATAGACAGAGAATTTTCATATAGTATTTTAATTAAGAATGTGAATTATTGTGAAAAAACATATTCTTCTAGTACCACCAGTAAATAATTCCAATCTATTGAATCAAAGATGTTATTGATGTCTAGACTCACCAGAGACACGCATGTCGCTCTTACTTAAATCAACATAATCTATCAAGGCAAGAATTCTTTTAATATTATTGTAGGTGTTTCTATCTTTTATAAAACCCGTCCAATCGTGATCAATTAATGATGGCAATACATGTTTAATTCTCTGTATACCAATAAATCACTTATTTTAATTATATTTGAATCAAAGCTAGTTATACATTCTTGTGTACAAGCTATAGGATGTAATATAAAACATGTCTTTATATCTGGGTTCATGCCATAAACATTTTATAATCTACATTTAATAATGAAATGGGCCTATAGGAAAAACATTCTGAGACATTTTTTTTCAGATTTCAGAATAGTGAGATTAAACTATATTTTCAAGAAGGTAGAACTAATATTCCTTGTTTAACCTGGTTAAAAACCTTCAACAATAACTGGTTAGCTTCTTTGGGCAATAACTTATACATTTCTGGTGTTATGTTGTCATTTCCTGGTACTTTATTGGGTTTCAGTTTTTTAATTTGATTCTGCAACTCTGACATTGATATCTGCTTGTCAATGTGTCTACTCTGTTGTTCCTTATCTTGAGATTTATATTAGTTTGAAGGAAGTTTCTAATTGTTTCTTTCAATTTCATCTCAATGTTGCTAGTTTTAATTTTTTGATAGTGCAACTGAAATGTTTCTAGCATGCTGTTTGAGTCTGAGACTTTCTTATTAATGTTGGAATTATATATTTCTTTTGATTCATTTTAATAACTTTCTTAGTTCTATTTGATATTTTCCTTTGATTCTTCGGATTCACTGAATAAGAAATAAGTTTGATTTTTTTCTAATTCTATCACTATTTTATGATGTAATATTTCAGTACATTCTTTATTTTTCATTGCTAAATCATTAGTTAATTTACTATGTCCTTTTTGTATATTTATTTATTTATTTATTTATTTGCAGTTGGTTTACCAGGATAGTCCATTGGGCCAAGATGAACCCGTTTTCAATGGAGTCCTGGGGAGAAAAGCTCCATTAACAAGGTTATATAGTTATACAAATATAATAAAAGATTAGCAATCAAGTTATCAATACAATACAATTACACTGTTAGAGCAATCAAGTTATCAATACAATACAATTACACTGTTAGAGCATAACACTGGTGTTGACTGTTACAGATGGTACTTTCTATAGAAGTGATTCAGTTTGCATTTTGTACAGAGTTAAAATGCAGTATTTACAGAATTGTACAAATTACAGTTTGTAGATGGTACATACTATAAAGTGAGTCATATTGCAGTAATTGTAGAATTTTACAGAATTACTGTTTGAGGATATAGAATCAATGTTTCTTTACGAGATGCAAAGGAACTTATTATCAGGAAGAGGAAGAAAATAAGGTAGTTTTGAAAATATGAGGGTGGAAGAACATTGAAATTATGATTCCCTCGCGTAAGTAGATGAGAGTAAAGATATTTTAATATATATATATATATATATATGTATATTAAGTTTAATAATATCTATTTCCTTTTGAAGTTCAGTTAATTGCTTGTCCATTGCTTCCTTTTATTTTTGTACCAAGTTAATGTTCTTCCATATATGTATGCTTTTAATGCATCCCATACATAGATTTCCAAAGTGTCTTCATTTAAGTTTAATTCAAGAAATTGTTGTAATTCTTTTACATAAAATTCTTTTAAACACTTTTAGATTCGTTAAATAGGATTGTGTCCTAATTATTGTCACCTTTTGTTTGTTATGAACTTCTACTTTAAAAGTAATTGCATTGTGGTGTGTTAATGGACACAAGATTACTTTAACATTGCCAAGAAAGGTGGTTATTTCATTTCATATATACTCTATCTATTCTTGAGCGTGTGTTATACCTATGTGAAAAAACATATAATGCAGAGAATCTTTGTCTGCATATTAATTAACATCTTTTAAGATTATATAGATCAACAAATTCTGCTAGTGTTTTTGATGTTGCAGTTTTCCTTCTGGTATTTATAGAGTCAGTGTCTTTATCATCTAGTATACAATTGAAATCCTCAGCTATTATCAAGTTCCCTTTGGAGTGCTGGATTAATTCTTCTAACTGTTGTTTAACTATACTTGCAATTAACCCAGGTATCCAATAAATGTTCATAAAAGTATACAGTTTACCATTTATTGAGATAGTTGACATACAAAGCATCCCAGATTTATTTTGATATGAGCTTATTATATTTGGCATAATGACAGAATATTTCCATAAAATCATTACCCCTCTTGTTTTTTTCTTATGTGATGAACTAGTTAATACTGTATAACCACTGAAGCTGAGTAGATTAAAGTCTTCAGTTAATAAATGTGTCTCTTGCAGAACTATCAGTCTATTTGTATTTTTAATGGGTCACAGTCTTTAAATGTAACTAAAACTGTCAACAAAACAAATGCGTGCATATTTAAAGTTGCCTCCCAGTCGCTGTGCCCTATTTTAAATAACATTAACCTTCTCGGAACTCACTTAACCTCAGAAGTATGCTGTCATGATAACTCACCACATAAATGTCTTTGTTTTATTATTCAGTGTATCTTTCGAAAAAGGCCATTAACTAAACAAAACATGCATATAAGGACTGTAATTCACTTCAAACTGTCAGAATTAGTGTATATATATATATATATATATATATATATATATATATATATATATATATATATAAAAATCAATTGAGAAATTGCTCCTTGCATGTGACTGTAATAAACTCGAATGCATCTTTGCGAAGAGGTCATTTAATTTACTTCAGAAAAAAGCAGCTGTTGAATATTAAAACAAATATGCAACAAACTAAAGCTATACCTCTCAACCTCTCACAATAAGAAATCTGGACAATGCCATACATAAAAGTGGGACAAAGGCCCAAAATAGGGATGATTTTTAAATATTGCTCTTACAAAGTTAGAATGTTGATATAGTAACAGGTGTTGCATTAACATGAATTTTCTGAAGGGTATGGAGTCTGAAACTCAAATGTCTATCATTATTTTCTATCTTTAGTCTTTAATGATTTGCAACTAATTTGCCAGAAAACCAAATTTTTTTGAAAAATGGATGAAAAATATGAGGCAAAAATCTGGACATTCTGAAAAGCTGTACAGTTGAGAGGTATGAGAGCAGTTTGCTTGTATACTGCAACAAAAAAGAATGAACAGGAAACGTTTGCACTGCACAGTATTTTAGTTCTTGTGCCATAAAAACTGCTTATACAATGTTCTGAGTTTTAAGACTTTATTGCACTTTACAGAAATGTTAAACTTCATTACACCAGCCGAACATATGAAAAAGATATCCAGAGGTGGAAAGGCACCAAGGATGTGGGAATGGCATCAGAAACTTGGGCTGCATAGAAACAAATGCAACCAGTACAAAATGGAGAGAGTAATACCATCATGAAGATCTCATTCATACCGCTCACAGAATAATGTCCAGTTCTATAGGCCCTGTGTCTGTTAAGTACAGAATGGAATCAGCTAAAAGAAAGATAATGCAGACTGAGATGGTACACAGCCTAAGCCCAAAGCTGTATTAGTACAGTCTGTATTTTGAAGCTGTATCATTTTTAAAAAAGTAGCCCTAGAACCCTCAGTAAAACTGATCAGAAAACAGATTGCAAAAAATCAAATGCTCTTAAACAAGCTACCAATATTTCAGCTTACTTTTACAAATGGTGCTTTTCTTTTTTAGGATGAAGAGGAGGAGAATTGCTTAACACATACATTATCTCAGTCACAGTGAGCCTCATTCAACCCAGATAAAAGTCATTGAGTATCCCTTACATATGAAAAAAACACCCTAGGCCTCCATATAGAGGCCATATACTCCATATACTTCTACACTGCAGTGACAATTTTCTACATCTGTGTAACCAAATGCTTGAGAGATAAAACTACTAACAATTACGTAGGATCTGCAGCCTACCTGGAAATAAACTGTACACTACATAGGATGTGCAGTTTCCCAAGAAAATAACTGCATATTACAAATGGGAAAGTAAACTTTGCATTAATCCCCTAATATTCTGGCAAACAATTAACCTTCTCCTCAACCCCGTAAAACCTGCTACCCCAGACCCAACAACTAGTAGCTCTACAGGCTGTACAGCCACTCAGTTCAATACCAACTTTATCACTTCTATAACATCATTACTAAACAATACAGCAAATTCCCTCCCCCACCAACCTCAATACTTCCTTTTTCTCTCATACACCATTCCAAACTAGTTATATACAAAATCTCTTAAGTAAATTATAACCATGTAGCCTTGCTGAAGATCCGCTACCAGATGACTTTCTAAAAGTAGCTGTCACATCCATCTCTTACCCTATATCTATCCTAATCAGCCACCCTATCTCTGAACAGTATGCTCCTCTCTTCTGGAAAATATCCCATGCCATGCCATACCCCTACACAAAGAAAGCACCTCCACTGACCTTTCCAACTATAGACATACAGTCATTCTCTCACCACTAGCCACAATTTTAGAAAAATATATACACAAACAGATACCAGATTACTTCCTTAAGAACAACCTATTATCTAACACTCAACATGGCTAAAACATAGTACTAGTACAGCTCTTATAAGTTTCACTAGTATTATAAATCTCCTCAAAACAGCAATCAACTTGTTTCTGCCACCTTCCTTGATATGTCAAAAGCCTTTGACACTGTATCACATCAAATACTTCTTAATAAACTTGCCTCTTTTGATTTCAGCCCTGAATCCCTATGCTGGTTTCATAGTTCTCTCTCTAACCGTAAACAAGCCACCTTATGGGATAATAATCTCCCCTACTTCCCCTTACTGTTGGTGTCCCACAAAGTTCCATCCTTGGCCCTCTACTTTTCATAATTTTTACCAATGGTCTTAGTTCTGCTGCCAAAACTGCCTCTGTCATTCAATATGCTGATGACGCTTCCCTCATCTGCTAAGCCCCCACTATGAACGACCTCCAAGAAAAAACACAGGCTGCCCTCCAAAGCATTGAAAACTACTTATCAGACCACCAACTCATATTAAAGCCTAACAAAACCAAACTTATGGTCTTTAGCAACACCTCTCTAAAAAATAACTAATCGCCTCTCTCTATTTATTCTTTCAATAAACAGAACCTGTTGAACAAACAAAACTTCTCGGTATTACTCTTGACAACGGCCTGAAGTTTGATAAACACACACAATTAACAATTAAAAAAGTCCATGTAAAACTTGATGCTCTTTATAGGGCTAAACCTTATCTCACCAATCATGCTAGACTTACAACAGCTAGGACACACCTTCTATCCACCCTTCTTTACTGCTCTCAAATATTTACCAACCTCCGTAAATGCACTGCCCTTAAGCATCTGAACTGGATCGAACTCCCTAACTTGCTATCTCTCAATCAATGAATTGCTGCCCAGTCATCTATAAACTTGATTTCTATCCGGCTCTATCAGACCTTGTACAACCTTACACTAATCTCAGTTTACTCAGGTCAGCAAATAAAACATTGCTCAGAGTTATCAAAACTCAGAACTTACATGCTGATTCCTTATACAGCCACACAATAGCCAAATCCTGGAATTCTCTTCTACAGCACATTCTATCTATACCGGATACTCAGAACCTCAAACGGCTCCTAATAGAATATTTTTCAAATTATTGGTTATCCTCCTGTACACCCTCTAGCTAAGTTATTCCTACCCTCCTTCACTGCCTACTAACACATATTTCTCTCTCTTGGTCTATTAGTATATTTGCAATTCTGACTTGTTTATATACAAAACAAAATATTTTTTTCCATTCCTTAAATATACATTTAATTTCTGTTATATCCTGATTTTACTTTGTGTATATATTCATGTAAATTTTTAATCTTTACTTAGTTGCATTTTACATTTTAAAATTCTGTTTTTGCCTTGCTTTCACCATTGCTTAATCTTATTGTACTATACATGTGTGTTTTGTAACTTTTGTAACTTTTCTGGAGCTTTTCTCCCCGGGTCTCCACTGAAAATGGGCTACTGGCCCTCTCGGACACTACCTGGTTATCAAATGTAATAAATAAAGAAATAAATTAAAAGTAAATAGGATATGTGATTTACCAGTAAAGTAAAGTTTACATGAAGTAGGATCTTAAGATCTGCAGCTTACTGGGAAAATTAGCCATACATTATGTTGGAGATGCAGAAAAAGTGTATATTATGTAGGACCTGCAGCTTACCAAGACAGGCTGAGGAAACTGGCAGACTAGCTAAGCAAACTGCCCTTAACTGCTGTTTCCATACCCTTTAAAAATGCCAGATTTGAAAATACTATCCAAGCACAAATAGAACATCCAGTAAAACAACAAAGAAAAGGGCAGGTAATTTAACCCCCAACCATAAATGTCAACTCTCCAGATTTTCACAGAATGTCCAGATTTTTGCCTCAAAATTCCAGTGTGTTTCTCATAAAATTTTTGTTTTTCTAGTAAAGCATTGGGATAATCTGAGTTCGATTCAGACTTCATACCATTTAGAAAATGCATTTTAATACATACCCTGTTATTCTAGCATCTTCAAATAGATTGAACCATAAATTGTGAAACATAAAAATAATATAACATAATCAACTCGTCAACTATTCACAAACTATATACAATTGCCTAAGTATACAATCTATAAGATCACGTTTCCATATATAATATGCAATTTGTATTAAGATGCTGTGCTGACTAATCAGATCAATTTGTTTTGTCCAATATTTCATCAACCTTCTGTGAATAAGTGATGTATGATGTCTTATCAGCTCTTTTCTTTATGGCTGCTACTTCCATTCGAGACACAAAGACTGTGATTTTCTTGAAATCTTGAAAAGTTGGTGGTGCTTTATTCTTCTAGTAAATTATGGCTTTACATGCAATGGTAAGCAATGTCCATAGTAAAGGATATTTTACTTTTGGGACACATTGTGGTATGGGGTACATTAAACAAAACTAATGACTTGATTAACTGAAAAGTATCATTAAAACTTGTTTGAAAGAAATAATTAATTTCAAACCAATATTTATTCAGTGAATGACCATCAAAAAAACATGTTCCCAATCTGCTTTTGTATACGTTTTACATCTCCAACAATCAATATGTTTCTTATATATTAGTTCTAATCTATGAGAGGTTAGAAAGGACCTATGTAGGAATTTCCATGCATATAGTTTCCACTGAACTGGCTTGGTAATAAGGCTTGATGATAAAAGGATAATTTCTATTTAATTTTTATCAAGATCCTTTTGATTAACCTGATTATAATAATTTCAATAACTATTATTGGTACAGTTCTTAGTTTCTTTAAGTGTCTTATGAATTTTGGATAGATATCCTTGCCCTTTATAAGTATTATTTATTAAAAGTATCACAAGATCTATGACATTACGAATATTAGTTTTAAAAGTTGGTGTCATCAATTCCAGCTAGTTTCTGATATACTGTCTTATTTGTTGTATTGCTAGCCACAATTTATCATCTAACTCAAATTTTCTTTTGATTTGATCTAGTGTGAATATTGCCATTCAGTATTTGATACCAATAAATCACTTATTTTTCTTTAAGCTCTTTAATTATATTTGAATCAAAGCTAGTTATACATTCTTGTGCACAAGCTATAGGATGTAATATAAAACATGTCTTTATATCTGGGTTCATGTTTATATATTTACTAAACAGTATTATTGTTTCAGTAACAATTATATACTTTGTTTTTATACTTTTATTAAATATTATGTTATCTTTTATCACATTATAAAATACTTTTGTTGGATTTATATTATATTGTTTATGGGCTGAGTTACTAATGATTTTACATACAGATTCATGAATTAATTCCCATTTGGCTGTATAGGTTGAGTTCAGCCATAGATTACCTGTTTTAGTCATAGATACCAATGACTAAATCTTGACATCTGTTAGATTAATTCCACCCTTCTCCCAATCTTTTAAATGTTGTTAAGTGAGATTCTAGGCTTACTATTAAACCAAAGGAAATTCAGCATCATTTTATTCTATTGCTATATAATTTTCTTAGTAGGAGGGATGGAAAAGGATTGCATATAATACAATAATTTCGGGGAAATTATTGATTTAATTATATACAATCTATCTTCTACTGTATAAAACATTGTATTCCATTTCTGCATTAATGATTTTATTTGACTTAGTATATGAATATAGTTAATATTTGTTTCTCTAGTGTTGCTTGTTAGTAAGATTCCTGGGTATTTCATTTTATTATCAGGCTCTAAGTACTTAAAGTCATTATTTAATTCCCTTAGATTTGAGTTAATTAATACAATTTTAGTTTTGGCTTCATTAAATACAAAACCAGAAATAGTCTGAAAGAAGTTTGTTGTTTGGAATAATTCAGTTAATGATTTATCTTTATCAGATATTGGGGACAGGATGTCATCTGCAAATAACTGTACTTTCATTTCTAAGTTATTCCCAATTACTATACCTTTAATATTTGTGTTCATTCTAACTCCGTTAGCAAAAGGCTCAATTGCTAATGGAAACAGTAAAGGTGAAAGTGGACATCCTTGCTTAGTTCCTTTCTTAACATAGACAGAGAATTTTCATATAGTATTTTAATTAAGAATGTGAATTATTGTGAAAAAACATATTCTTCTAGTACCACCAGTAAATAATTCCAATCTATTGAATCAAAGATGTTATTGATGTCTAGACTCACCAGAGACACGCATGTCTCTCTTACTTAAATCAACATAATCTATCAAGGCAAGAATTCTTTTAATATTATTGTAGGTGTTTCTATCTTTTATAAAACCCGTCCAATCGTGATCAATTAATGATGGCAATACATGTTTAATTCTCTCTGTATACCAATAAATCACTTATTTTTCTTTAAGCTCTTTAATTATATTTGAATCAAAGCTAGTTATACATTCTTGTGTACAAGCTATAGGATGTAATATAAAACATGTCTTTATATCTGGGTTCATGCCATAAACATTTTATAATCTACATTTAACAATGAAATGGGCCTATAGGAAAAACATTCTGAGACATTTTTTTTCAGATTTCAGAATAGTGAGATTAAACTATATTTTCAAGAAGGTAGAACTAATATTCCTTGTTTAACCTGGTTAAAAACCTTCAACAATAACTGGTTAGCTTCTTTGGGCAATAACTTATACATTTCTGGTGTTATGTTGTCATTTCCTGGTACTTTATTGGGTTTCAGTTTTTTAATTTGATTCTGCAACTCTGACATTGATATCTGCTTGTCAATGTGTCTACTCTGTTGTTCCTTATCTTGAGATTTATATTAGTTTGAAGGAAGTTTCTAATTGTTTCTTTCAATTTCATCTCAATGTTGCTAGTTTTAATTTTTTGATAGTGCAACTGAAATGTTTCTAGCATGCTGTTTGAGTCTGAGACTTTCTTATTAATGTTGGAATTATATATTTCTTTTGATTCATTTTAATAACTTTCTTAGTTCTATTTGATATTTTCCTTTGATTCTTCGGATTCACTGAATAAGAAATAAGTTTGATTTTTTTCTAATTCTATCACTATTTTATGATGTAATATTTCAGTACATTCTTTATTTTTCATTGCTAAATCATTAGTTAATTTACTATGTCCTTTTTGTATATTTATTTATTTATTTATTTATTTGCAGTTGGTTTACCAGGATAGTCCATTGGGCCAAGATGAAGTCCTGGGAGAAAAGCTCCATTAACAAGGTTATATAGTTATACAAATATAATAAAAGATTAGCAATCAAGTTATCAATACAATACAATTACACTGTTAGAGCAATCAAGTTATCAATACAATACAATTACACTGTTAGAGCATAACACTGGTGTTGACTGTTACAGATGGTACTTTCTATAGAAGTGATTCAGTTTGCATTTTGTACAGAGTTAAATGTACAAATTACAGTTTGTAGATGGTACATACTATAAAGTGAGTCATATTGCAGTAATTGTAGAATTTTACAGAATTACTGTTTGAGGATATAGAATCAATGTTTCTTTACGAGATGCAAAGGAACTTATTATCAGGAGGAGGAAGAAAATAAGGTAGTTTTGAAAATATGAGGGTGGAAGAACATTGAAATTATGAAGGGTGGGTACAGGAGCATTCCCACTGCGTAAGTAGATGAGAGTAAAGATATTTTAATATATATATATATATGTATATTAAGTTTAATAATATCTATTTCCTTTTGAAGTTCAGTTAATTGCTTGTCCATTGCTTCCTTTTATTTTTGTACCAAGTTAATGTTCTTCCATATATATATGTATGCTTTTAATGCATCCCATACATAGATTTCCAAAGTGTCTTCATTTAAGTTTAATTCAAGAAATTGTTGTAATTCTTTTACATAAAATTCTTTTAAACACTTTTAGATTCGTTAAATAGGATTGTGTCCTAATTATTGTCACCTTTTGTTTGTTATGAACTTCTACTTTAAAAGTAATTGCATTGTGGTGTGTTAATGGACACAAGATTACTTTAACATTGCCAAGAAAGGTGGTTATTTCATTTCATATATACTCTTATCTATTCTTGAGCGTGTGTTATACCTATGTGAAAAAACATATAATGCAGAGAATCTTTGTCTGCATATTAATTAACATCTTTAAGATTATATAGATCAACAAATTCTGCTAGTGTTTTTGATGTTGCAGTTTTCCTTCTGGTATTTATAGAGTCAGTGTCTTTATCATCTAGTATACAATTGAAATCCTCAGCTATTATCAAGTTCCCTTTGGAGTGCTGGATTAATTCTTCTAACTGTTGTTTAACTATACTTGCAATTAACCCAGGTATCCAATAAATGTTCATAAAAGTATACAGTTTACCATTTATTGAGATAGTTGACATACAAAGCATCCCAGATTTATTTTGATATGAGCTTATTATATTTGGCATAATGACAGAATATTTCCATAAAATCATTACCCCTCTTGTTTTTTTCTTATGTGATGAACTAGTTAATACTGTATAACCACTGAAGCTGAGTAGATTAAAGTCTTCAGTTAATAAATGTGTCTCTTGCAGAACTATCAGTCTATTTGTATTTTTAATGGGTCACAGTCTTTAAATGTAACTAAAACTGTCAACAAAACAAATGCGTGCATATTTAAAGTTGCCTCCCAGTCGCTGTGCCCTATTTTAAATAACATTAACCTTCTCGGAACTCACTTAACCTCAGAAGTATGCTGTCATGATAACTCACCACATAAATGTCTTTGTTTTATTATTCAGTGTATCTTTTGAAAAAGGCCATTAACTAAACAAAACATGCATATAAGGACTGTAAGTCACTTCAAACTGTCAGAATTAGTGTATATATATATATATATATATATATATATATATATATATATATATATATATATATATATAAAAAAATCAATTGAGAAATTGCTCCTTGCCTGTGACTGTAATAAGCTCGAATGCATCTTTGCGAAGAGGTCATTTAATTTACTTCAGAAAAAAGCAGCTGGTGAATATTAAAACAAATATGCAACAAACTAGAGCTATACCTCTCAACCTCTCACAATAAGAAATCTGGACAATGCCATACATAAAAGTGGGACAAAGGCCCAAAATAGGGATGATTTTTAAGTAATGCTCTTACAAACTTAGAAAGTTGATAGAATAACAGGTGTTGCATTAACATGAATTTTCTGAAGGGTATGAAGTCTGAAACTCAAATGTTTGTCATTATTTTCTATCTTCAGTCTTTAATGATTTGCAACTAATTTGCCAGAAAACCAAATTTTTTTGAAAAATGGATGAAAAATATGAGGCAAAAATCTGGACATTCTGCGAAAAGCTGTACAGTTGAGAGGTATGAGAGCAGTTTGCTTGTATACTGCAACAAAAAAGAATGAACAGGAAACTTTTGCACTGCACAGTATTTTAGTTCTTGTGCCATAAAAACTGCTTATACAATGTTCTGAGTTTTAAGACTTTATTGCACTTTACAGAAATGTTAAACTTCATTACACCAGCCGAACATATGAAAAAGATATCCGGAGGTGGAAAGGCACCAAGGATGTGGGAATGGCATCAGAAACTTGGGCTGCATAGAAACAAATGCAACCAGTACAAAATGGAGAGAGTAATACCATCATGAAGATCTCATTCATACCGCTCACAGAATAATGTCCAGTTCTATAGGCCCTGTGTCTGTTAAGTACAGAATGGAATCAGCTAAAAGAAAGATAATGCAGACTGAGATGGTACACAGCCTAAGCCCAAAGCTGTATTAGTACAGTCTGTATTTTGAAGCTGTATCATTTTTAAAAAAGTAGCCCTAGAACCCTCAGTAAAACTGATCAGAAAACAGATTGTAAAAAATCAAATGCTCTTAAACAAGCTACCAATATTTCAGCTCACTTTTACAAATGGTGCTTTTCTTTTTTAGGATGAAGAGGAGGAGAATTGCTTAACACATAAATTATCTCAGTCACAGTGAGCCTCATTCAAACCAGATAAAAGTCATTGAGTACCCCTTACATATGAAAAAAACACCCTAGGCCTCCATATAGATAATATATATGTTGCGCTGCTGAGAAAACAGACATTCAGTCCCCAGCAATACACACACACACACACACACACACACACACACACACACACACACACACACACACACATGCATGTACACTTGAGATAACCAATATAATATTTGGCATGGAATGTTTTTTGTTTAACAAATGATCTGTAATCAAATATGCATACAATCATCTTTCTGCATTTAGCCTGAGCCAAGCCAACCCAAAAAGATAAAACACTGAATATTGTAAATACACAACATTTTCAAACTTGGATGGGCATCTCATGAAATAAGCCTATGATAAATTCTGGCTTAAATTACACTTACCAAAAAAAGGGGAGAAAGGGACATTATTCCTACCATACCTCTCAACTGTCCAGATTTTTGCAGAATGTTTACATTTTTGTCTCATTTTTAGTTTATCCCTCAAAAAATTTGTAGTTTTCTGGCAAAATCACTGAGGAATGAAGTCACTAAATAATGACATATATCTGAGTTTCAGACTTCCTATCTTTCAGAAAATCATGCTAACACAACTCCTTTTATTCTAGCATGGTTTTTACATGATTTTTCTTTAAGGGGGTGTGTCATTAACTTTTAATGATTGTTTTACCCAGTTTCCTCTGTACTATATAAATGGTTTGTGTAAATTAATTAATTATCTGATGAAGTTCTGAAGTGGTCAGGACGAAAGCGCTCATCATTTGTTATATTTTCTTCAATAAAGTCCAGAATTGGTTTTATTGAATTTGGCCTGAATAGGTGCATTTTTTACTGTGGAGTGGCTCATCCTTTTGTTCCTGTTTCGCATCTTTGTATTTTGCAACAGTTTTTCCTTTTGTCTTTTTTAACTGGAGTGAGAAATTTGCTTTAGTTACAAAGTATACTGGTTTAAGGTGAAGGAGTAAGTTTTGCTGAAACATAAAATTCCAATAAACAATGAAATAAAAACACATTAAAAACTTATTTCTTTAAATGTGCTTTGCCTCAAACTGCTCTTGGGTGTTCTATCACTAATCTGCAGCATGTAGAATCTTGGGAGAATTTCTAACAACAACATAAAGGGCACTGCTAAAGTGGTGTCTGTTCCACAATAATACGGTTATCTTGATTCATTTGTCTTTGCCTTTGCTTTAAGCAAAAGTCAGTTATTTCTGATATTTATTCAAATCATATTTGATCATCGGGGCTGCAATATGTACAACTCCACTGCTGTTTTTACATATCCCTCTCAGCAATGCAATCAAGAAAGCAGCAGTACATTAATATATGCCTACCCTGGTTCTCTGCTTCAGTCCTACCTTGTCTGCATGCTTAAATAGAAATAGAGCTTGAAAGCACATTTTTGATAAGAAAGTCATGTGTGCCATGAAGAAATGAAATATCAATTGTTTGAAAATGCATTAAATGCATTCTCCTCACAGCATGAAGTCTGGCATACTAGAACTGCTACAGAGAAGACAGACATATACTCACCTTTAACTGAAAACACATTGAAGGATGCAGAATACAAATTTAGCATCACAGTTAATGGACAAATTAATAATGTAATGAACATGTGTGCACACTGACAGCTGTTAAGTATTTCAGAACTGCAGCTACATTCTTAAACAGTTATTCAACATTCAATATAAAACAAAGTCTGCAGTACTATTTATACACATCTACATACTCAACAGCACTCAATGTATTTACAGTTGTACTGTATTTTTTTTCTATAGTTTGCCCTATGGCCTGAGTTGTGGCTAAAAGGGTTTTCCAGCCAATATGACATCACATTCCGCAATAGGGGGTACACCAAGTCCTGTGCCCATCAACTTGCCCCAACCACTGAGTAAACACTCTTCCTTGTAATAAAGAAATCTCAAGAAAAAACAGTGAAGACTTGACAACTTTGTGTTTATAATTTATACCCATTCTAAAGACTTAAACCTCGCCAGTGATATAAATAGGACCTGCTGGAGAGACAGGTATGTATCACAGAGACTAGCCTGTCTTTGGAACAGGCTCCCCATCCATGTGAAGCAGAGTTCCTTCCTAAACCAATTCAAGTGTAACTTTGAAAATTGGATGGGGAACAGGAAATTCATCCATAGTTTGGCATTTATGTCTTTAATGGACAAAGGCAGCCTGTAAATGGTTAATTTCCCTAGCCCTGCTTACACTTATCAAGGGTACCAGAACTTGTTAGAGATTTGGGATGCATAGCTACACTTAAAAAGGGGGTCTATATTGGATGATCGAACTTTCAAAAGTTCGACTGACATATGGTTGACACCTTATGATCGAATTTTTGAAAGTTTGAACGTTTTAACGGAGATCTCTGTACAGCGCAGAATGGGAAGACTTCTCTTTTCTGCACTGTAGTCCAATCTCAGAATTGGTATATTTAAAGAGTGGGGGGGGGGGTGTTGGGGGTTTGCCCCCCTGCTTAAAATGTTCAGGTAGGTTATTTGTGTAGTTTATTTTTTTTATTAGATTTTCAAACTTTTAAAAGTTCGATTATATGTTGTCGACTATATGACAGTTGAACTTTTGAAAGTTCGATTATCTAATATAGACCCTTAAACCGGCCCTTGTGGTTGTTAGCCTAGTAAACACCTATGAACCTACTAACTATACATTTGCCTGGCATGAAGAGCACTCCAAAAGCTGAGGCTGGGTGGAGAAGATGACCAAGAGTATGAGATGGCAGGAAGTTATATGGGACCTACCAATGACTGCCTCCTTGTACATCGACTGATACAGGAAAATCAAAAAACTAAGCTATTATTCCAAACAGAAGTGTTGCAACTATATTTTCCTTGTACTTGTGTATAGAATTGCACTGCTAATTAGACAATACGATTCACATTTGCTCTTTGTTTCATCTGTTCTTCACCCTCTAACAACTGTACATTATTTCTTATTCTTTTCACAGTAAACACCCTTTAGTGCAATCTGCGAGGTTCCCTTTCCCTCAATGCGGGTCCAGAAGACTATTTCCTGGTCTTCCTTCACCTTCTTCTGCTACCTAATCTGGAACTACATCCAAAGTTTCAAAAACAAATTAAAACATTAAAAGGGACAGTAACTTCAGCTAAATGTAGGTCATCCCCTGTGATTTTAATACTTAAAAACTACTTCTGAAATTGCTTCAATATAGTGCATGTACTCTTACTATAGGATGAAGCATGCACACTAACCACAGCACTGCAGAGTGGTCTCCCCTATTTGTAAGACACTAGATAGCTCTCTGTCTTACCTAAACATACCTGACACTTGGGCTGCTTGCAAACTACCTTAGGGCCACCCCATACTAGTCATTCCTACAGGCTTTTCTAGTTCTTCTGTTATTTTTTTTCCTTGTTAGGGACTGTAACCTGGTTCTCTCTCCCCACTATTTCCACCAGCCACGTTCTCCTACTCGTTACCCTATTACTCCCATCCATCTCTTCACATAATTTCCCACTAACTACCTTCCTTAAAGCATACTACTCTTCCTACCCTCTCACCCAATAATCCTAAGCTCTACTCTAACATACTCTTTACATTCTACTATCCTACCTCTCTTACATCACACATGTGATAAAGTACAGTTTTGTACCTACCATAAATGTAGATGTCCGATAGGTATGCATCTGCAGTCATCTCATATGGGTTGTCCTGCCTCAGGCAGCCGGATTCCAAAGTCTGAGCTGATGTTGCCCTTTCCAGAGCATCTGGGGTATGCCAGCCGACACCATCTTCCTCAGTTTTTCTTGCCCCAGATGCCAGGTGCCTTCTAAGGAAGGCTAAATTTGGAGAAATGCAATAAAAATCCAAACATGCACAATAATATATATATATATTAAAACAAATACACAACAATAGATTCCCCCAGCTAGCTATTAGAGGGGTAAGTACCCAAGAATACCACAGAGGGGAAGGAGGTGACTGCAGCTGCATACCTATCGGACATCTACATTTATGGTAGGTACAAAACTGTACTATGTCCTTCAAGGATGCATCTGCAGTCATCACATATGAGTAGAATACCATAGCCAATCTGGGGGTGGAGGAAGTAAGAGAAGGATGGTGTAGCTAAGATACCTTGCAGGACAGCCGTAGCAAAGCCTGCTCTGAATCTGGAATATAAAGGTAAATTGTAATGCTTGGCAAATGTATGCACGGAGCTCCATGTGGCAGCTTCTAAAATGTCCTTGGTAGCCACCCCTCTTAAGAAGGCTGTGGAGGTGGCTATGGCTCTCGTGGAATGAGGTCTAATGTTAGTTGGCACAGTCTTTCCATGAAAGGAGTAACAAAAGCGAATGCAATTTCCTATCCATTTTGAAATTGTCTGTTTGGAAATTGCTTTTCCTTGAGTACCAGGAGCATATGCTACCAACAGCTGGTCAGCTTTTCTGAAACCTTTAGTTCTGTCCAAGTAGTAGCGCAACTGTCTGTGAATGTCCAGGGTGTGCAGAAGTTTCTCCCCTTTGTTTTGTGGATTTGGGAAGAAGGTAGGCAAGTGAATGGCTTGGTTTAATGAAACCCTGGATACCACCTTTGGCATAAATGTAGGATTAGTTCTCAATGAAACTCTGTCCTGATGAAAAATAATGAATGGCTGTACTGCCATCAGGGCCTGCAACTCCAAAACTCTTCTTGCTGAGGTTATGGCCAGAAGGAAGGCAGCCTTCCATGAAAGGTACTGTAGATCTGCAGATGCTGCTGGTTCAAAGGGAGGCAGCGTTAGTTTTTCCAACACGAAGTTAAGGTCCAAGCAGGTAGAGGTGGTTTCCGAGGAGGTTTGATGTTTTTGATTCCTCTTAGAAACTGTCTTAGGAGCGGATGAGAGAAGACAGGTGGATCAGTATTGTACTCTGCTGAAATTGCTGAAGCATGAATTTTAATAGAAGAGTAAGACAGACCATTGTGGAACATTTCTGCCAAATATTCCAGGATATGTGCCATGTTCATCACTGTCGTATCCAGGCCCTTTGTGATGTTCCAAATGAGAAATCTTTTCCATTTTGCTGAATATGCCTTTCTTGTGGACTTCCATAATAATATCCTTCACTCTCTGGGATAGCTTATCCTGAGGAGGAGTCAAGGTATTCTCCAGGCTATCAGTTGCAAGGTTCTCAGGTTGGAATGTAGAGTTTTGCATCTGTGCTGTGTCAGAAGAAGTGGCCATAGAGGAAGAGGCCATGGTTTCGTATGTGACATGCTCCTTAGCAGTGGGTACCAGTGCTGTCTTGGCCAGTCCAGAGCTATCAGAATTACTTTTGGCTGCTCTGTCCTGATCTTCAGTAACACCTTGGTCATTAATGGAATAGGTGGAAATGCATACACTGTTAGATTTCTCCAGCTGAATCCACTTTCCACGCTTGTGGGTGGTATGTCCTTGAGCAGAATTTCTTCAGTTGATGATTGTGGGGGGATGCAAATAGATCTATGTCCGGCATCCCCCAAAATTGTGTTATCTGGAAGAAAATGCCTGGGTGCAGCATCCATTCGTGCGCATCGATGATATTTCTGCTTAAGCTGTCCGCCAGTGTATTGTCTTTCCCTGGCACAAACTGTGCTTGCAGCTGTATATTGAGTTTCAAGGAAAGATCCCATAGTTTCATTACCAGTCTGCAAAGAGGGTATGAATGGGTACCTCCTTGCTTGTTTATGTACCACATAACTGTGGTGTTGTCTGTCCTTATTAGTAGGTGGCCTTGATGCAGAAAGAGTTTGAAGGCCTCGATTGCATGTATCACTACTAGCATTTCTTTTTGATTTATGTGCATGCATAGCTCCTTCTGTGACCACTGTCCTTGAATACCTCTGCCCTCCATGTGTGCTCCCCAACCTAGGTCTGAAGCATCCGCTGTAATAGTTTGGGAGGTTTTTGACTTTGTGAAGGGCAACCCCCTGTTGGACTGGCTGGCCTGAGCCCACCACAGAAATTCCTTTTGAAGGCATGGAATGAGTGGGATTAAAGCTTCTAAACTGTGACTGTGCTGAGTCCATAAACTCCTTAGGTACCACTGTAGCTTCCTCATATGTAGCCTTGCTTGTGGGATCAAAAGAATACAGGATGCCATGTAACCCAGGGCCTGCAGGATTTTCCTTGCAGTCAGCTGGGTTTGTCTTGTCAGATTCTTGAAGTAATCCGGTAGTTGTCTTTGTTTTTCTTCTGTGAGATAAGCCATTTGGGTGGTTGTATCTAGATCCGCAAAAAGGTTATTCTTTGGGATGGAACAAGTCTTGATTTGTGCATGTTGACTGTATATCCCAAGGCCTGCAGAAGATTGATGGCATAATTTAAGTCCTTTACCAAAGTTTGTTGGCTGTCCGCTTGTATAAGGCAGTCGTCCAGATATGGGTATATTTGAATCCCTGAAGTCTGCAGTGTGCTATTACTGATGCCAGGCATTTCGTGAATACTCTGGGCACAGTAGATAAGCCAAAGGGCAATGCTGAGAATTGATAATGCTCTGACCCTGCAAGAAATCTGAGGTGTCTTCTGCAACTTTGTCTGATAGGGACATGCAGGTATGCCTCCTTGAGGTCTAGAGTCACCAGCCAAGACCCCTTGCCCAGCATGGGAAGGAGTTGCTGTAGAGTCAGCATTTTGAATTTTGGCACAATGAGATAAGTGTTCAGTGCGGACAAGTGGTCTCCATTGATTTTCTTTTCTTGGAACAAGGAATAGTCTGGAGTAAAATCCTTGGCCTTGTTCTGAAAGAGGAACTTTTTCTATAGCTTTCATTTGTAGTAAGCTTGAGATTTGTTTCAAAGCCTCTGCCCTTTGATTTGGTGAGCCGGGCATGCCTTTTCTTTTTGGCAATGTGTGGAAATGGAACCTGTATCCGTTGTCTATTATTTGCAGTGTCCATTTGTCTTTTGTAATGCTGTGCCAATTTTTTGAGAATAAAGAAAGCTTTCCGCCCAAAGGTGCTTCTAATTGATCCCTGGTTGGCGGAGTCAAAGTAAAGTCACTGAGTTTGTCCTTGTGCAGCAGTTGCAGGTCCTGCACTACCTGTTTGGTTTGGAGGTTGCCATTGATGGCCTCTGTAGGAGCACCTAGCTTGCCCTCTACCTCTGGCACATCTGTTTCTTCCTCTCTGAAATCTTTCTGTGTCCGGAAAGGACCAATTCTTGGAAGGCCAATTTCTGCTGAATCTTGGTGGTTGGACTTGAAGAAAATCCTAAATTGTTTGTACAGATTTTGCCTTTTCCTCAAATTTCTTTAGGACCTCTTGAGCAGTGGAACCAAATAACTTTTGCTTTTCCAGTGGAGCATCCAAAAGCTTAGCTTTAACATGGTCTGGCAGAGATTGTTCCTTCAGCCAAGCATGCCTACGTATGACTACACCTGTCATTGCTGACCTACATGAAGCTTCCAATGCATCATAACCACACTGCAAGAAATGGTTGCTAACCTGCTAGGAATTATGCACCAGATCCTGAAGGGATTTGCGATCAAGGGGTTCAGTAGAAGACAGTTTCTTATGCATTTCTTCTAACAAATACTCTTGGTACTGTATCATATGAAATTGACAATTCAATGCCCTCATGGAAAGAGTGGCAGAAGTATACACTTTTTTACCCCATCTCTCTAAAGCTCTGGACTCCTTTGCAGAGTGGATTCTTAGTAGTAACAGCTGCAACCCCTTTAGGGCCCTGGGAAATAGTTTCAGGATCAGCAGAGTGGGCCTTGTAAAGAAAATTATGTGAGTCCGGGACCCTGTAATACCTATCGGGTTTAACAGGAGCCGGAGGCAGAGTGTCAGGGGTCATACTAGAGTCAGAGTACACATCATCAATGACATTTAAAACAGGAGGGATAGCCAAAGGTCTATGCTGAGGTAAATGAAGAAAAGTTCTTAGTCTTTTTCTGGAATCAGAATATTCCTGGCCCTGCCATTTGAAATGCTCTCTCATAGAGTGAAGGGTCTCCCCAAAGGAAAGCTCTTCAGGAGGGGAGGCTGAGGGGATAGATTCCTCTGCATCAGGCGAAAAAGCCTCCTCCTAGTAGTCCGAGTGATCCGAGCCATCCGAGGCCTCCTCTGAGGAGAGGGGATCAGGGGGATCTACCCTGGGCCTTTTGTCTAGAGGAGGTTGGGAGCCCCTGTCCGGATGGGACTGAGAGCCCCTGATTAAAGAGATAAGGTCCTCTGCCAAGGTTAGGATCTGGGAACTAGAAGAGGGTCCCTGAGGAATAACCCTGGGAGGCATGGCTTTAGTGTGCTTAGCAGCTTTAGCCCTGGTGAAGGCCTTTAATGGACATGGATGCAGGAGGCCTGGCTGCACCATGTGCTGGTGTAGCTTTGTCTAGTGGTATGGTGTCAGAAGCTTCCAAAACACCAGTCTCTGAAGGCAATTCCAAAACCGACAGCCTTCGGGCCGAGGCTGTCGGTTGTACTGTTTCAGGGTTCGGAACTTCCAAGGACTCGGTATCAGCCGAGACTGAGACACTCGCGGTAGGCCTAGCCTCGGTTTCAGCCGAAACAGCGGGCCGCGTGTGTCGGTCCTTGTCTTTCCGTTTCTTAGTTAAATGTGAAGTCGGGGTCTCGGACGGCATTTTATAAGAAAAACTACCCTCAAAACACTCCTCTGCGAACTCCGACCGACGTCTAAGAGTGTGTCGGTTGAAGGAAGCACAGGCTGAACAGGCCGAGACGTCGTGGTCTGGGCCTAAGCAGGGGAGGCAGTAAGAGTGGAAGTCCTTATGAGGTATTTGTTTCCCACAAGTTAAACAATTATTAACTTTATCTGACATCGGCTGAGGCAAGAAAGAGTCCCCAACGGGGTACTTAGCTTTTGAAGTCTTCGGTTAGCTGAATTACAGGAGCTGGCCGACCGGCACTCGCGAACTGCTTCTGCTTCGGGCACCACGCGGCAAGAAAGACTGAGGAAGATGGCGTCGGCTGGCGCTTTTATACCCCAGACGCTCTGACGTCGGGGAAAGGGCGACATCAGTTGACGCCGGACCCAGACTTTGGAATCCGGCCGACCGAAGGGCTGCCTGAGGCAGGACAACCCATATGAGATGACTGCAGATGCATCCTTGAAGGACATCCTTCTTTTCCAGTCACTTTTCTTGTCAAAATGCTACATCTACTCCTTTCTTTAACACTGCTTACCCTCTTGTCATTCTCCACATCCTATCACCACTCACTACCAGACCTGTACCACAGCCCTACCCTTCCACACCAACATTATCATATCCCAAGACCCTACTCTTTATCCTTTTCACCCCCTTTCTTCTCTCATCACTTTGTCCATCTCTACAAAATTAAATACTCCTTTCACATTCTTTTCCCTCTAAATCTAAAATTAGATCTTCCTTTCTCAATTCTCTTCTCACCAATTCCACTTCCTTCTTTTTTAATTTGCTTCACTCAGGTGATATTCATCCCAATCAAGGCCCTGACTCTCACCACACTCATCTCTCTAGTCATGTAGCGTCTTCCTTCTCACAAATCAACTCCTAACAATATACTACCCCAACTACTAAAAATCTTAATTTTTTTGCTCTCAACATTCATAGTATTCTTAACAAAGTCACTGAATTCCATTCCTGGATTTCACTCCACACTCCTGATATTCTCTCCATCTCTGAAACCTGGCTAAAACCTCACATATCTAATAGTGAAATCTTACCCCTGGTTACAATATCTTCCATCATGACAGACCTACAAAAATGGTGGAGGGGTATCTGCTCCATAATGAGAGCATCCCCCCCATCTCTTTCTTTTCACCCTTCCTGGCTTTCACCCAGCTGAAATACTCATAGTCAACTGTAATTTAAACAATCGTAAAAAAATTGCCATTGCTTCTATATATATATATATATACATATATATATATATATATATATATATATATATATATATATATACCTCCCAGTAAGAACATCCCTACCCTCAAACTTTTCCTTGATTGGATTTCTCAAGCCATCTCATATGAAACCATCAATCTAGGTGATGTCAACATTGACTGGAACAAACTGGCAAGCAAACAAGCATTAACCTATATAGTTTTTCACATTTCATAACCTCTCCCACTCATATTAACCAACAATCTAATACCAGCTCTACTCTAGACTGAATTCTTACCTCCCACCTCAATCGTTATCATAACCCCTCTTTCTACCTGACTCAGTTAGCCACCACCTCCCAACTTCCATCCAGCACCACTCCTCCCAAGCATCTAAATCTCACACATATATGGCACTGTCATAACCTATCTAAATTTGACCCAAATGCATTTAATCAAATTCTCTCTTCTATCAACTGGTCTTTCCATTTTGACCGCCCCCTTGAAGAAGCTGTCCAAAAATATAACACCATATTTCTCAACATTCTTAACTCCTTGGCCCCCATTAGAAAAATAAGGGTTAAAACCAACTATGCCCCCTGGATAATCAAAGACACTCTCTCCCTCATGCGGAGAAGAGACAGTGCTTGTAAATCGTGGCATAAGCATAAAACTACTGCCAATCTCTAGCTCTATAGAGAACTTCAAAATATATTTAAAAAACAAATCAACCTAGACACAAAGGCATTTTATCTTAATCAACAAAAAACCCTCATTCCAAACCCAAAAAATTCTGGACTACTATCAACTACATATTATACCCAGAAAAACCTTAACCCCCCAATCCCTCCACTAACATCACCTCAATCGAAACATCTACTCTGCTGAATGCCTTTTTCATTAACTCCATACAGAACTTAATTAAACCTAATTCTAACTCTATCCCTGACACCTCTCCCCCAGTCTCCCATACTACTCTTTTCGCCATTAAACCAGTCACACTTCCAATATCCAATCACTTCTCAATTAACTTAAACCCTGGTCCCTATCTGCCAATAACTTACCACCCCTCTACCTCAAGTTAGCATCATCCTCCGTTGCCTATCCAGTCTCCATACTTATCAATCGGTAATACAGGAAAGCCTTGTCCTGCCATCTGGAAACAATTTTATGTTATAACTATACACAAAGGAGATAACTGACCCCTTTAACTTCAGGCCCATTGTTATCCCATCCCCCCTTTCTAAAATTCTCAAGAAGTGTATACATAAACAGCTTATGTCATATCTTACTCAAGAGAACCTCCTTACCCCCACACAACATGGTTTCCGACCTCATCATAGCACTACTACTGCACTTATATCTTTTACTCATTCTATTTCTACTTCTCTTGACAATAACTAAAGTCCTGCTTTCATATTCTGTATATGTTACTGTAATCAAACCAACTAAATTCCTGACTTATGTATATATTCTGATGAATGTATTTCTATATGTATTTAATATGTAAAATTTATATTTTCTGTTGGAGCTTTTCTCCTTGGGCCGCCACTGAAAATGGGCATTTGTAGCCCAGTCGGACAAACCTGGTCAACAAATACAAAATAAATAAATAAAATATTACTACTGTAACCACTATGTGTAACACCGTTTCTACTTCTGTACCAATTAATGTTTAATTTTTTTTTCTGCATCTATATTCTTGTCGGAGATTTTCTCCCCGGGCCTCCACTGAAAATGGGGTCTTTTAGGCCCAGTGGACTTTCCCAGTAAACAAATGCAATAAATAAATAAATTTATAAATAACAAGCTAGTCTCCTGCCTATTCCGCAACCTCTCTAAAGCCTTTAGCACTGTATCCCACAACCTCTTTCTCTCCAAACTAGCTTATCTCAACCTCTGTAACTCTACTCTCAGCTGGTTCTCTAGTTACCTGTCTGATTGACTACACTCTGTTAAATGGCTCTCTGCTACCACCCCCTTTTCTCTCCATTCAAACTGGGGTTCCCCGAGGTTCTATACTGGGGCCCCTCTTATTCAATATCTTTACCAATAATCTCTACCAATCCTGCCCACACTCCACCCTTATACAATATGCTGACAACTCAACTACCATCTCCACGTCTGCTAATCAACCTCATCTTCTCATCCTCACTCAAGAATCTCTGCACTCAGTTGAAAAATGGCTCACTACTAATCAACTGCTGCTTATCCCTAACAAAACTAAACTCCTACTCTTCTTTCCTAAATATCTCCAACACCTCAAACCCTCCTTGTCTGTCTCCTCTCTAAATACCACCACTATCAAAGTTGAATCTCACACTAAACTCCTCGGGGTTTACATAGATGATGAACTCAAGTCTGACATCTACATCAATAACTCACCAAAAACTTGGTCTTCTATATAAGAACAAAAAAATCCTAATTCCAGAATCTAAACTGGCCTTAGCTCAAGCTTACCTATTCCCCACCTTGCTATATGCCCCCCCAATATTTACCAACCTCCAAAAGAACCTGTCTACTAAATTTGAACTCACTTATAACAGAATAGCCAGATTCACCTGTAATCTCCCTTATCGATTGCACCACTGTCTTTCTTTACAAAATCTTTACTGGCTGGAACTTCAAGATCAACTCCTCCTGCTACAGCTTCACCTGGCCCACTCTATCCTTCACCAACCCCTAGCACCAACCCCTAGCTTGTCCATCTCTGGCAAACCTTATCACCCCCTATATTCCTAATCTTGACCTATGTAGCTCTGACCAACTCTTGCTGCAAATTTCCAAACCCAATAAATCCATTGGCAAAATACTTTATAGCCACTCAGTCACCTCTGCGTGGAACAAACACCCTCTCCACATATGCTCCCTTAACAACACAACCAGATTTAAAATAGCTTTAAATGAATTTCTGCTTAACTCCTGGATCTGCTCCTGTCAGGACCCCACCTGAATGTCACCATCTCTGACTTTACCCTGTTTCTCCCTTTACCATTGTTGTCCCTTCTTCTAATTCCCTTATCTACTGTGTAACAATATCTTCTGCTCACTCTATTCCTTTACCACTAACTGTCCTCCAGTATATTTCACCTGATCTCCTGTCTCTGCTACTCCTCAAGAACCTAAGTCTTTTCTTTTAGCTTAATTATGATGGCACTTTTATGATGACTTCCTTGTTCCATAACTTCTCTCTAATCCATGTCATCACAATTACTGTATTATGTTTCCTTTGATATTACTATGTATGTCTCAAATATTTGTATGATTTTATTTTTCTCGGTTTTTGCTATGTATAATGACACAGCATTCATTCCTCTAAATGTTTAATTCCCACTGCATTTCTAACTTTATGTAATCTGGAGCTTTTCTCCTTGTGTCTCTGCTGAAAAAGGGCATGCTGCTCAGCCAAACTAACTCGGTTAACAAATGTCAAATAAATAAATAAAATCACAACTGTTACATCTGGCATCATAGACTGTCCTTAGTGGGTCAACAACTGGGCTGAATCCTGAATAAAAAAAATCCATCACAATGAAAGGAGGTTCCTGTAGATATTTGTTTCCCATGCTAAGATCTTGTGAACAGAGATGACAGCACAAAGAAAAATGTTTTCCAAGAAACGGACTTCAGTGTCACCAAACCAGCAGATTTTAAAGAAGTTAAGCAAGACCATCAATCATAAAGTTCAAATATCAATTGAAGAGATGAGTTCTTCAAAGGTAATCAGAAATGCAAAACACCAAGGAACTAACAAGGTAGTGCTGGGCTACAATCATGCCTTGCACAAATCTATGATGGGCAAAATAAATGACGCATGCACTGCATCCATGCAATAACTGTTGCTTAAGACAGGCCAGGATTACCTGTAAACTGACTACCAAGGATTAAGGAGAGCTTTCACTTGATAACAAATGTCTGCTAGGTGGAAAGTGTTCTAGTAGCTTCAACTACAGCTGACATTCATGCTAAAAGTCCAGTGGAATCATAGCATCTAAATCAGTATCCCAACCACAAGGTTATCTCTTGATTAAACCTGGAACAGTTTCCTGTACCATTACATTCCCTAAATCCTGAAACCACACATATGGTTGAGGTTTGCCAAGAGAGTGAGGAGGGTCCTTTAAGCTCAATGGCTGCTTCTTGTTATCACTCCAGTAAAAGGGGTGGTTTGTCTAGTCAGCTGGACTATGGGTAGTACCTGTGGACTGGGATGCACTTTCTCTAAGATGGGAGATGAAGATGTACCTACTCTGGGCTCTTCATTATCCAGTGAAGCAGAGGATGGGAACAAGCTCAAGCCTTCATTAATCAAGACAGAGATCACATCACATAAGGACCAAAGGGACATTTCTACAGTTCTGGAATTACCACGAAGAGAAGGTAACTGAGGCAATTATTTTCATGGTGCTGCGCATGGGACCCTCTCAGTGCTCCTCATGCTGGACACTTTCAACAGTTAAAACATTTCCCTAATAGGGAAATGGGCCAGAAGTGTTCTTTCTTCTGTCTATGAGTGGCATGGCTAAATCACTGGCAGAGCTTAAAATTATGCTTTTCATCAAGTGGAAGAGATAATGCCAGTGTTGGTCTTGGCTCTATCTAGAGGGCCACAAGAAAACTGAAGGTTTTGGCAATTTAGCCATCAGATGAGGAGATATTTCCATAATGCAAGTCATATCTGCAAACTCTGCAAAGGATAGAAAAAAACTCTCTGGTTTGGTGGCTACGTGCACTTCTATTACTGTGGCAGGGCACATAGGATATGCCAGTTTAGTGCACACACACAGTCATGCACCCAAAGGCACACAGACACCCTTTGAGCAGGAGCTTCAGAGAAAAATTCTGCTATTATAATCGAAGAGATGATGAGCGCAATCACAGACCCAGCAAACAGAGTCCAGAATGGTAACTCGTGTTTTTTCATCTGGTTCACAGATGCTTTTATTTGATGGGCAAGCAAAACTAAAGTCTTGTCATGTACCTGCCATGTGTTTAGGGTAGGCTATTCACAATTTGGTGGAATGAGGACATTATGTATTCTTCCAGTGTTTCATTTGCATTGTGTTTTTTTTTTTTGTTTTAGGACTTCAGAGCAAATTCCAAGAGTAGGGCCTTCTTCTGATCAAGATAAAAAATAGAAAACTGATAGAGGAACATGTGCACCCTGTTTGTTTTATCAAGAACATAGAGACGGACATGCAGTGGTCATAAATTTATGGATGGAGAGCTAAAAAGGTGGAGAGTTTGTAGCTGTTTGGCGAGTATACATTCCAAGAAGGTATTTTCTCTGTGTTCAGACTGAGCCTAGATTTGTCTACTAGCAGTAAGGGAATAAGATACTGGAATCAATGAATCCTTGTTAGAACTAAAACTCAAGTAAGAAGTTGGACATCAGAGGAAGATGGAAGTCCCACTTCAAGGAATTGCTGGACCATCCCTTCAAAGTAAGCTTCAAGAGGTCACAATCCTGTCCTTGCAGATGCTGGATATCAAAGGAAAATGGAAGTTCTGAGATAGATCTTCCACAGCAGCAGCTTTAATATCCTCACACAGCTGTTTATATATATATATATATATATATATATATCAAAAATAAACTCCCCATCCACCCACTGTGTATCTTTCTATCTAAATAATATAAATGTGAAACTAAAGGGTGTTTAATCACAAGATACGCACAAAAGGGTGTTTAATCCCCAAATGTCAAGTTATTCCATATCTGGACAATGGGAAGTTCCTTAGCTGCCAGTATACAATCCATGGAAAAGAAAATACTCATTTCAAAAATTAAACAAGCAGCTTCATTTGACAATAAAAAAAGAAAAGAATACATCTTTCCCAGCAGAATATCCTGGCTAACATGCAATGCCTACACTCACCAAACTAACGTACTCCTTCAGTGGTGACTATGGAGGTAACTAATCCTCAGTGTGAAGTGTCCCATGTTTTGACACTAGCAAGTGTCCACTCCAGTGTTGTTCAGTTTCTGAAGTAAAGAAATACATGCTTTCCCAATGCTTTCTCTCTCTCTTTTTTTTTGTGAGACTTCAAAACAGAAAACATGCCACCATAATCATTACCTAAGCAAGCCCTTCTGAACTTTCTGCTATTCATATGGTTATAGTCAGAGGCAAGTACTAGGCTAGCTATGTTTATGGGCCATTTTAAGCCTAGCCAATTTCCCTTTCAAAGGTAAGAATCAAATCATGTACCTTGTGAGTGTGAGGTAAACACCTTATCCATTATACAAAACAATTTAACCTTAAGTTATAGGTGAATACTAGGCTAGCTGCCCCACAAGGATATTTTTAGCCTAGCCAATAACCCAAGGTCAAAATCAAACCCAGTACTGTGTGTCTATGAGGCAAAAACCCTAACCATTATATGAAACCCATTTGGAGAGTGTTGATCCATCACTCTCCTTTATTCAGTATATATTATCAGGACCTGCAAAACTGTTAAGTTTACCTAAAATGAAAACTGGTAGCAGGCCTTCATTCCCCAGAAGACAACCACAAACTGAGGCTACTATATTTTACATTTTTCATGACTGAAGAAGGAGTACATCTAATAATTCACAAGCAAATAACATCCATCAGGAGTCTTTACTAAAACATAATAAAATGTTCTAGCATCTAGGCTAAAGACTCATTTAAAAACCAACATTTAAAAATTACACTGTTATGACATCAGCATACAATTAACCAGTCATCCTTGCCCAGTTAAGTTCCTGACTTAACCATCTGAGTTTCAGTGTACCATACTTTAAAAAATAAACTGATTCTATATTGATTCAGATTCCTGTATTCGTTCCCTGTGGAATAAAGTGTTCATCTTCTGTTTCATGTACAAGAGCTTTGCTTCATGCATCCCGAACTACATCACTGTGTAATCCTGCCATTTGACCCTCCTTACCAGGAAGAATATAGTATCGAGACCACCCAGTAGAACGGATTCAGAATCCAATTTAAAATCCTGAGACTGGAGCCTTTTATTTTGTTTAATTCACCAACTACATCACTGTGCGAGCCTGCCATTTGACCCTCCTTACCAAGAAGAATATTGTACCGAGACCACCACGTAGAATGGATCTGTACTCCAATTTAAAATCAGACTGGAGCCTTTTCTTTTCTTTAGTGTACATTTCTCTAAAGTACTTTTCCTTTAAGATAATAGTTGCTGTGTAAAGTTACTCCAACACGGCCTCATTAATAACAATAAAAGCTAAAATAAACCTATGGCGAGCATACAGCACGTTTCCAACATGCTTAGTTTCTCATCCATCTCCCAGAATAACTAATTCTTGCCATCCCTCATTCACCTTAGCTTCACATACACCTAATGCACTTTTTGGTTAACTAAGGATTATCCAAGAATTCCGTCTAAAGAAAATAACTAACTGGCCCCTTAGACAACTGCCATCATATAGTGGCCTAGTGATAAATTATTTCTATAGTTTACTTGGCTGCCGTTTTCCCCTCCAGCTTCACTGTATGCAGATATTCACTCATATAATTGGCTTTCCCCACTCCTACAAATCACCCTAATTGGATCTCATCCTCTGTTTACATCACATACAAGGTTGTTAAGCCTATGCTCACTTGGGTGCAATTTTCAAACTCTGGCTGTATGCAAGCCATGTAAGTATCCAAGTCTTTATTACAATGATCTGTTTATTTTTTAACCTTCATCTGGTTTTCTAATGTGCTGAGCTGATAAATGTTTTATGCTGAGGGCTATGTATTTTATATTTGTGATGCAAATACTTACTGCAATGTAATGTGATGCTGAATCTGTTTGTAGCGAAGTTTCACAGGTATCACAATTTGCATTAGTTACTGCTAGTATACTGTTGTGTCTTTGCATATAGCCTTGTCCTTGAGCTAATGTTTACCATTTCTGTTGTTTAAACATAGTGTAATGTAGTTCTGTATCACATACTGGTTGTACTATTACATCGCTATTTCCCTAACTGCCAGGTTCTTGATTGTATCGCATTTTTGCATTTGCTCTCCCTTTTTACAGCTTTTTGACACCCATCTATGTATTTCTCCACTGTTCTTGCCTCTTACCATCCCTTACACTGACCCACCTGAGCCCATTCTACTGTCTTTTCACTCCTCTAAGCGTTCTATTATTTTTTCAGCTATGATACGCTTATCATGAACACTTGTACTGCTGAGTTGTGTACCTTATTTGCTAGCCTCTTTATCTAATCCTCACTTGTTAGTTACTGCTGCTTTTGTCTTTTTATAGTCCCCAACTACATCACTGTGCGATCCTGCCATTCGACCTTCCTTACCTGAAAGAATACAGTAAAGAGACCACCCAGTAGAACAGATCCAGACTCTATTTTAAAATCCTGACACTGGAGCCTTTTATTTTCTTTAATGTATGTTTCTTTAAAGTATTTTTCCTTTGAGATGATAGTTGCTGTAAAGAGTAAAATTACTGTAACACGGCCTCATTAATAACAATAAAAGCTAAAATAAACCTCAAGCGAGCATACAGTACGGTTCCAACGTGCTTAATTTCTCATCCATCTCCTACAATAACTAATTCTTGCTATCCCTCATTCACCTTAGCTCCACATACACCTACTGTACTTTTTGCTTACCTAAGGATTATCCAAGAATTATGTCTAAAGAAAATAACCAACTGGCCCCTTAGACACTAGCCATCATATCCCCTCAAAATGCACACACTCGAGGCTCTCCTTAGCATGGAGAAAATTGATGTTTGTGTAGTGACAGAAACCTGGTTCAAGGCTCAAGAGAGCACCCCAGCACTGCCAGGTTACAATTCATATCATACCTTCCAGCCTCAGCTACCGGATCGCAGTACAAAGGGCAGAGGTGTATCCATATTCATCAAGGATACCCATATCTCCAGGTTAGTAGCAAAGCATGATGCCCCAGAGATCATCCATGTGCAACTATCAGCAGGCAAAACCACATTTCAAGTCGTAGCCAGTTATAGATCGCCCACCATGTCCCAAGATGCTCACTCTGCATTCCTTGAGACATTGGAAAATATAAAGGTCCTACCCAACACCATAATCTTGGGTGATTTCAACTACCCTGGTATAGACTGGATGAACTACCAATGTTCCAACTCCTATGCTCAGCGATTCATAGAATTTATAAATTCAAATGCCCTTGAACAACTAGTATGTTCCCCCACTAGAGGGGACAACATATTGGATTTAATCATCACAAATATGAGTGCCCATTGTACCACACCCGTTATCACTCCCTCCTTGGTCAGATCTGACCACAAACTGATAACCCTGGACATCCTAACTCCTCCACCTCCCCCAGTCAAAGAAACCATAGTCAAAAACCTTTCCAAGGCAAACTTCAAACTACTTGCATCCGAAGTGGAAAGCTTCACTATTCCCTTGCAGAAGGATAATAATATCCAGGATGCGGAATCCTACACCAAGGCACTCTATATGCATCTTCAGGATTGCATGGACCGTGCTATCCCAAATAAAACCAAGACTCCTTCCTCAAGCAAGAAGAAACCAGTTTGGTGGACCCTGACCATAAGCAAACTTTACAATAAAAGGAGGAGACTTATACAAAAAAAGGTCAAATTTCAAGTAGAAAAATCATCCCTGATCAGCATTACTAAGAAATTGAGGGCCCTCATCAAGTCAACTAAAGCTAATTTTGAAAAGAAAGTTGCCAAGGATGCCAAGGATAACCATAAGGCCTTCTATGGCTATGCCAAAAACCTAAATGGCAACGCTCAGGTCTGTTCTGAGCTAGTACAAAATGGAACAAAATACACTGACCCTTCTGACATTGCCAACATCTTGGCTGACAGGTTCAGTGCAAACCCCCCCCCCACCACCTACAGGGCCTATTACCATTCCAGGGGATTGTGTAAGTCCAATTATTACTGATACGTTGGTTAACCAGCCTCTATCTAAAGTTAAAAACACTGCCCCCATGGGACCAGATGGTGTTCCGGGCTGTGTCATACGCGAGCTCCAAAAGGAATTAACCCCGCATCTTAATACCCTGTTCAGTCTCAGCCTCTCCACAGGATATGTGCCCATAGAATGGCGCACGGCAACGGTGGTCACGCTACACAAGGGTGGGGCCAAAACTGACCCTGGGAACTCCCAACCAATAAGCCTAACCAGTCTGATCTGTAAGGCTATGGAGCGAATCATTATGGAACTCATAAATGGAGAGATTGGGAACCTCCAGTCGCTGGACCCCACACAGTTCGGCTTTGTCAAGGGCAGATCATGCCTCCTGAACCTGGTGGATTTCTTTGAGACAGTTACTCAGGCTATAGATATGGGAAAGGAGGTACACACGGCTTACCTTGACCTTGCTAAAGCATCTGACACCATTCCCCATTCAGGTATTATTGATAAGCTCACCAACCTGGGCATAAACCCTTACGTCACAAGATGGATCGCAAACTGGCTCTCAGACAGATCCCATAAAGTAAGAGTAGTGGGGTTTATGTCCGAATCTAGAGCAGTAATGAGCGGTGTGCCTCAGGGCTCTGTCCTGGGGCCCCTCCTGTTAGGCATATACTTCTCAGAAGTATAGGCAAGCATGGAAGGGCTGTGGCTGACTAAGTTTACAAACGACTGCAAACTGGGTGCTATAATAGAGTCTCCGGCCGACATGGAGATCCTCCAGAAGGGCCTAAATGAGACTGATGCATGGTGTCAAAGCCATGGTCTCAGGCTAAATGCAACAAAATGTGTAGTAATCCCCTTTGGAAAAAACAGAGTATCTTCAGATGCCCAGTATGATTGTGGGTGAAAGCGCTTAGTACGGAGAACTGTTGTTGCATTATTGTATTTTTTATTTTTATTTCATTAAAAAGTGGAACCAACAAACCAGTTTTCTAATGGGTTATTGAGTGACTTGTCAGCTTACCAGTTGTTCTAATATACATTTGTTTCTATAGTTTACTTGGCTGCCATTTTCCCCTCCAGGTCTACCAGCTCTGTTCGACCTCATTCCACTCCCCTAACCTACCACGATTCTCACCCACCCCCTTTCCTTAGATTTATACTTAACTAGCCACTCCCCCTTCCCATCAGCCACCTCACCTCCCTCTCTTCTCTTATCTCACTTCCTTTCTGACACCAGCACTGCTCAATCTATGCCCATCATGCCCCCATATTATATCACACTTTACCCCATTCTCTATTTCTCTAGTTCTTGTTAACACTTATACATGCCACAACAATAATCCCCCAATCTCTTCCTCCCACAACAAACTCCCCAACCTGCCTCAATTTCCCCACACTCAACTCATATGCTTATATAGGCCCTAGCCTATATCACAGTACTCCCATTGTATATGCCAAAATTCATATACTCCACACAAACGATACTTTATATTACACACCCCCTCCCCACCACAACATCATCCATTACTTAACCTGTAAAATATATTATTTCAAACTGCATCTCTCTTATACCCTCTCCCTACTCCCACGTTCCGACAACATTCATCCCAACACTGGCCCATCTCCTCTTACTTTCCTACAAACCCTAGCATCTCCAGCTATACTAAAGCCCTTCACCTAACTAATGTGAATTTCCAAAGCATCTGCAATAAAACCCCTGAATTGTATTTTTGGTTGTCTCAAAATAAGACTAACATCCTTGCAGCCACAGAAACCTGACTAAAACAATATTCAGGACTCCAATATTCTCTCTCCAAATTTCAGCATAATTAGGTCAGACAGACTGGATAAAAAAGGAGTAGTTGTAGCTATCATTTACCCCAACACCTTCAACTTAACCCAATTTAAAGGCCACATTCCCAAATTCCAAAATGTTCAGATTGTGCTCTCCTTTCTTGATATTAACTTTTCAAAAAACTCTGTATAACTGTCATTTACATCCCACCTGGAAATAACATTCCTATTCTAGAGGAATTTCTATCCTGGATGTCTTACACCATAAAAAGCAAAACAATAATCCTTGGTGACATGAATACTGACTGGGCCTCTATCTCCTCTAAACAGTCAACCTCCAGCACTAACCTGTATCATTTCACACAACTTATTACTACCACTACTAGGTATAATAAAAGTAATGGGGGATCCATCTTAGACTGGATTTTGGTCTCAGATCCCTCCAAGTTAATATCCTTGGGCACTATGCCCAACTCCTTCAGTGATCATCTTCCTGCCTACACAATTCGAGCCTGCACATCTATAGCAAAAACTCATAACATTAAACTAGTCCAAAATATTTCAAGATTTAACTCCATCATATTTAACAACGTCCTGAAAAACATTAACTGGAATAGCCTCAGATTTCTCACCTTAGATGATGCTCTGCTATACTTTAACAATACCTTTCTAGCAATTCTAGAGAGGCTAGATCCTACCAGAACTAAAAGAATCAAATATAATCATGCTCCCTGGTTATCAAAAGCCGCTAAAGAAATCATCTCCACTAGGGACAAAGCATGGAAACTCTGGAATAAATCAAACAATTTTCCAACCCTACTCGATACAAACAGCTCCATAACCATGTTAAACACAAGTTGCCAAAGACAAGCAGCTTTACTTCTGGAACCAACAATTAAATAGAAAATATAACTCCAAACTCTTCTGGTCTTCTATCAATAACCTCTTGAACCCTGGCATTAAACCCAGCCCCTGCCCACATCCTAACATGCACCCTTAACAAATAGCTGGTATCTTTAACTCTTACTTTATAGACACTATAGCTAAGATTACTGCAACTTTCCCCCATCCTCTCCCCAATAATTCTACTCCCACATCTTCCCCTTCCAACAGAGTACTCCACAGTACTGGCCTAATACTCCAAAAAAACTCACTACAATCTACTCCTAATACCTACACCCTCCAACCTAACTGCACACTACAAACCTCTCTACCTCAATTTAACCTCTCACCTATCTCCACTTCATTTATCAAAAAAACTGTTGCTGAAACTAAAACCATGCTTTAACTCTGCTGATAATATTCCTGCTAAATTTCTAAAACTTGCTGCTGATTCAGTGGCATATGCTATCAGCATCCTGATAAACAGATCTTTCCAAGAATCTCATGTCCCTGGTCTATACAAAAAAGCCATCATTTTACCACTCCACAAAGGGGGCCCCATTCACTGATATTTCTAATTTTCGCTCCATTGCTATTCTTTCCCCTATCTCTAAAATTCTTGAAAAATGTGTCCATAAACAACTATTAGACTACCTTCTGAAACACATCATCCTCTCCAATACACAACACGGTTTCCTTCCAGGACACAGTATGTCTATAGCACTAATTTCCTTCTTTGACATAGTCAACAAGGCCCGTGATTCAGGTAACACTGTATTTGCCATTTTTTTTTTTACTTATCAAAAGCATTCGATACCCTTGCTCACCCTATCCTCCTCTCCCAGTTTTCCACTATAGGTCTTTCTCCCCAATCTGTTAACTGGTTCAAAAGCTACCTCTCCAATAGACAGCATGTTATTAAATAGCAGAACTCCATTTCCCCGTATTTGCACAACCCTGCAGGAGTACCTCAAGGCTCTGTTTTAGGCCCTCTTTTGTTTAGAATTTTCATTAATAACCTCTACCAAACCATTCAACATGGCTCCTTAGTCCAGACTACAGATGACTCTACCATAGTCTGTTCTGGTCTAAGCTCCGATAACCTACAGAAATCCACCCAGGCAGCATTTTCCACGGTTGAAAAATGGCTTCACAAAAATCACCTCTCCTTAAATCCAAAAAAGTCCAAACTTATGATATTCTCTCCCAAGAGAAACAGCCCTATTAATATAGACAACTTTGATATCTTCTCACTAGGCTCCACTAAAATCGAGTTAGTAACCTACACTAAATTGCTGGGAGTAATAATTGATGAAAACCTTAAATTCAATCTTTACATTCAAAACAATATAAGCAAAACTCACAAAAAACTTGGGTTAGTCTACCGGCATAATAAATTCCTCTCCCTCCCAACTAAACAGACTTTAGCCTCATCTTATCTCCTACCCTCACTAACCTACAGTGCCCCTTTGCTACTCAATCTACAGTCTTCTCTGATAACAAAACTAGAATCTTGCTATAACAAGATCACTAAATTTGCCACTAATAACCGCCATTCTGTTGCCCTAAAACAACTGCAATGGCTGGAACTCCCTCACTACCTACTCCTACAACTGAGATCTTTGCAAAAACTGACATACAAGCCTCAGGACTGCCCTGCATTTAGCTCCTTCTTTAGACTCTATAACCCTGCTAGGTCCATACGATGTGAACACTAACATCTTCTCCAAGTTCATAAACCCAAGGTAACTGCAGATCTGTTATTGTACTCCTGGAAAATTGCCAAACCATGGAATAACCTTCCATCTTCTATCCCACTGCAGCAATGCCCTTCCACGTTTAAAAGGGAACTATACAACCATTTTCTATCTAAATGGACATGTAACTGTTCCATTACTCACTCTACCATTACTTAATTCATCTAACTAAACCGTCAAACTACTTACTCTAGCCTGTGCTAACACTGCTCAATGTACCTCCCACAAAGTTTTTATTTTCACTCATTCTTTTGCCTCTTCTTAAGTTCCGCTACGGCTTCACCTATTCCCTTTCGTTCTCTAAGTCGTCTTCCTTCTCTCTTCAATCTAGCTACTGGCACTGCCCAATATTTTCCCTCCTCCTCCACCTCCCCTTCTCTCTCTTTCTTACTCTTCCTTACTCTTTCTTATTCCTCCCTGGCCTTTTGCATCCTTAAAAGTAACATCACTTTTCTTTTCTCAACTTGTGTTATCAAATAATTTAATTAATGGCTCCATTCTAATGCCAGTGACAATTGCTTTTCTTATACTACCCTAGTAATATCCTGCACTGTGTACATCATACCATTTATATCGTCTCTAGACTCTATAACTAGTTGTGCTACCTATTTGAGATATATATGTTAAAAGAAATTGTCTATGAAACTTTTGTATAACTTTTCTCTTATGTAACTTCCAGGAAGTTTGATTTGTTGTTTATTTTTAAACTTTACATAATTTGCCTACCAACACTTTGACTAGTTGTGCTTCCTACTGAGTCTTATTGCATTTTCATGACACTGTTATGAAACTTTTGTATAACCTTTCCATATGAAACATCTAGGAAACTTGTTTTGTGAAACTGCACTGTAACTTTTGTTTGTTCTTTTTCAAATTTTATATAATTTTCTCTCTTCTCTAAATATATGTATTTTCACGTAACTACTTGTTGCAATGGAGCTTTTCTCCCCAGGCCTCCACCCGAAAATGGGCTTTCCCTAGCCCAGTGGACTTTCCCGGTAAACAAATACCAGTAAAATAAATAAATAAATAAATAAATATTGGAACTGTATCTCAAGTTTTAAAACATTTTTGTTGTTAATTACTCTTTCTAAGATGCCTTAAGACAATGAAAGATACATCAGCAATTATATTAAGTAATCTAGCCTTATTCCTGCAACTTTTAAATGTTGGCTTTACACTGAGGTTTGGATTCTTTGAAGGCCTTAGCCACACTGATAGCAATGCTGGCTTTAGTTAAAATGGTGCCATATGTGAAGGACTCACCCTGCTGCCCACTGCCCTTCTCGCACATCCCCAGTGCTCTGATCCACCCATCTCCAGATAGGAAATTGCTTTTTTCTTTTTCTCATATTTTGTCTAACTCTAAGTCTTTTTTTATATCCTTTCAACATGCGCTGTGGTCAAGACTGGACTGTAATGAGTGTGGAGTAAATAAATGAATTAAGTTAGGGTTCTGGGGGTCACTAGGTTCCCAGAATCTGTGGGATTATAAATGCTCTGAACAAAACTTATGACTAGAGAAAGAAATTCAGTTATACTTTTCAGCTTTCCTCTTACTTGTATCATTGGAACAGACCCCTAATTTGCCAAAACTGCCATAAATGAATTAAGTAAAGGGTCTGGGGACTGCTAGACCTCCAGAAGCCATGGAATTATAGATGCTATGATGTACATATGTCCAAGACTAAATGTTCAAAGCTGACAAAACAGTGGATTGCAATACAATGAGAAGACAAAAGCTTGTGAAGATTTGTACATAACATTTGGGAATAATGCCTACCTTCCTACCCCACTCCCCCAAATAACAAACAATAACATAAAAAAGAAAAGGATGTTGGTGCAATCTCTTTGTCAAAAAAGAGCAGAAGTGATAGAGCACCATCTGGCATCCATACAGTGCCTGTTTCCCAGTCACAAGACACTTACCAGTCTAAGAAGATAAAAGACTCGTCTAACCGAGTGGGAAGAATGGATGGGGTGGATCAGAACTTTGACAAAGTCCTGGCAGAATTGATCCATACTAATCTTAGGTATTGCTCAATCTTCCTCATGTGGAATTCAGCATGATAAATCATCAGAATACATGAAGCTAAGAAACCCAGGGATATGAGAAATTGCCCTGATGATGTGATTTGCTCTTTTGATAAGCTGATGAAGTAAAGTTAATAAGCCTGTACCTTGTCTCGTGGAATGAAGGCACTCATTACAGAAGTGTTTAGGAGACATCCCAGGAATACCACTCTGTTATCAGGCAGCTTTAGTGGGAATCTGAGAAGATGAAGAAGATTCTTAGGAAACTCTAAGGTTATTAAATTTCCTGAATGAATGGTACTGAAATCAGACAATTGTCCATGTAAGGAAAAATAGTTTGTGAAGACAGAAGAGGAACTAGGGTTTGCAGTGCTAACATTTTAAATTCTGGACCATATAAGAAAGTGTTTAATCTGGAGAGCTCTAGAACAAGTTTCCAGGTGCCATCTTTTCTGGTTACTAGAAAAGTCTTGAGTTAAAAACCTTTTACCTACTTAGCTACAACTGTTTTTATGACCCCTTGAAGAATTAATTCTGAATTGATTGGAGAAGTACGATCTTATTGGTCTTTGGGAATATCTGGTATTACTGAGGGTATTAGGGTAGGATGCATATTTGAGTTTGTAACAATTTTTATGATATGTAGCACTCCAGTGAGTGTCTTGTGATATATTCCAATACTGGTGAGGAAAGAAAGAGCTTCAGTGCAATTTTCTGAGGGGTGTGTGTGTGTGTGTGTGTGTGTGTGTGTGTGTGTGTGTGTGTGTGTGTGTGTGTGTGTGTGTGTGTGTGTGTGTGTGTGTGTGTGTGTGTGTGTGTGTGTGTGTGTGTGTGTGTCTGTGTTTTGGGGGTAATTGTAATTTGTCAACAATAGTCAAAAGTTATTTCTTTGTAAACTGGAACCTTGCAATTCACTGGGCTTTCTTTTAATGTCTTAACACCATTTCTCTTTAAACTGACCCTTACCAAATTTTTGTTGTTTGGATTTAGATGGTGTATGAATGAAGGGTCCTGGATTAGCTAGATAACTCCTTTAAAACCAGGAAATGGAGACAGAAAAAGTTGTTTCACATCTTGTGCATGTTCTTCTTTTTCCTCTAACCTTTTCAAGATTTCTGCAGAAGAATTTTCAAATAAGAAGTTTTATCTAATGAAGCATAAACAAAGGCAGAAGCTTTAACCACGCGTGTCTCCTCATAACACGGCCAGTGGCAGCTGCTCTTGAATCAACATTCACAGCATCATAACCACACTTAGTGGGATATTCACTACCTGTATGGCTGGAATGAAGCATGACCAAAAAGATAGCTTTAACTTTAGCATTAGAAATATTAGTTATAGTGTGTCCCACATTGTCCAAAATGGGTAGAAGGTATTTATCATATGAGTTTGACAGTTAATTGCTTTGGAAGATAAAGTGCCAGAGGTATAAACATTTTTCCATATCTAGCTAAAGCTCTAACGTCTTTGTCATTAGGAATGTTGAGTAAGAAGGAAAAGCCCTAGTTCCCTTGCCTGAGTAAATGACAGGTCAGGAAATCTATCAAACCTGTTTGGTTTTTGGAGGGCTGGAGGATGGGAGTCAAGGATAAGAAAGCAACCAAAAATGTGTCTTCTAATGCTCCCAGAATGGGAAGGATGGCTGTGAGTTTGGGAGCATCCATATTTAAGAGCTTATGATGTCTTTTTTGGGAGTCAGAAACCTCCCTGCCATTTAAAGTAGTCCTTTATTTTTGTAATAGTATCCACAATGAAAATATTTTTGTTAGGACAGTCTGAAGATAATGTACCCTCAGAATTTGATTCAGATCCAGAGGGGAAAGAATCCATAAGGCATAGTCTAATCCCCCCATAGTCCGACTCAGAAAGATCTCTCTCCTCAGAGAAAGATGAGTCACTTTTCCTTTTTAACAGCATACAGGTAGAATATGAGGACGAAGGCTAACTAGTCTAACAGGCCTGAAGGGCTTTAAAAAGTCCCGGGGTAAAATTAAATCAGTCATCTTTAATGGACTTCTAACTAGAAAGAGGAGTCAATCGGGAGAGAGATGCTTGTTTTTTGAGTCTGCTTACTGGGAATGTCCAGACATATGATCGTAGGGTTGAAGTCAAAGATGTGATTTCCATCAGAGAGCCCTGAACATCGTCATGGACAAGGGGTTAATAAATATCAATATGACCAGCCAGTGACCACAGAAATAATTTAATAAATTATATAATTAATCACTCATTATATTAAACTTTCCAATTACAAGATACATTAATCCCAGCAGGGGTTAAAGTACCATATTTTAAAATAAAATGAGCTTCTTTGTACAGAAGCTTCTTTTTTAACATCAAAAAGCCTTCACATCTTTCTATCTTTTCTAAAATAGTACCCTGCAATCCTGCAGGGTCTCCATTATGGTGCTGTAAAAATGTTGCACTAGAGGGCTTTTAAATTTCTGTTTTTTAATATCTCTCACATGCTTCTGCAAACAGAGCTTGAAAGCCCTCTTACTTTCCCCCGCATAAAACATATTACATGGACATTTTAAAACATAAATAATACATTCCGTATTACATTTTTTTATTTTAAAATATGGTACTTTAACTCCTGCTGGGATTAATATAACTTGTAATTGGAAAGTTTTAATATAATGAGTGATTAATTAATTAATTATATAATTGTATAATTGTCTATGTGATCATTTAATGTATATAAGATGTGTTTCAGTATTAGTTTTTTACTCCATTGAAGGCATTGTGTGCCGAGGAGCTAGAGTTTATTAAATTATTTCTGAGGTCACTGGCTGGTTGTATTTGTATTTCTACAGTTTTTGGTGTTGTTTTGGGGTTAATAAATATCCCCTACTTCATCAGTTAAATCTAACTTAAGTTCTTCCTTTCCAACTAAATCAGTCCTATCAGTGGCCTTATTGGAGGTGCTCAATTCCTTAGCCAAAAGAGTCTCCAAACGGGCAAGGTTATATTGCACAGAAAATGCAGGCAAACTGGGAGATGCAAAAGTGCCTTGGCCGATTTGCTCATCTCAGAATGACAAAAAGAAAAAGATGTGTTGACTACTTTCAAGCACCTGTCCATTAGTTTTACTTTTCTTTTTCAAGATGGGGGAGGGAGTGAGATGTTGGAAGACTATGCCTTGGCAGCATGAGTTAATGTCTATAGCAGCTTGTTTTCAAGGTAAGTGTTAAGTCTACTCTGGATAATAATTTAGGGGTGAACACTTGACAAACTGAACAAAGTTTTACATTGCGTTCTGCCCCAAGACAAAACAAGAACTCAAGTGTGACTGTGAGTCCTTGTATGGAATCTGACCACCACAGCCACACTTGTTTTTTTCCTGATTAACATAAGGTAAATTTCTCACAGAGAAATATTGAAAAAAGAAGCAATCCCTATCAGGGTACTTGCTGCTTGAGTCTCTGCACTGATGCTGACCAAACAGATGACTGGACATGATGGTAATAGAAGTCTGCAGACACAGACATATTTATAGGTAGCCTAGTGGATAAGTCCCATTTGTGAGAAATACTACAACAATGATCTTATGAAGAACATTAACTTTTTTCTTTTATTGTAGTGTGAGTTCATTGTTTAATGTACTTTAGTAATATAGTGCGGGTTATATTTTGATAGTTTTATAGTTTCGCTATTTTTAGCTCATTTTTTAGTAAATGTAGATAAAATCGGGTCAGTTTTACTTGCAATACCATATTCTGTTTGGTTAGTGGTTGTTAGTGTATTTAGTTTTATTTTTAACATTTTTTAATTAGATGGACAGTGTTTTATTGAGGGTAGGAGTGTTTTAATGACGTGTGTGTGTGTGTGTGTGTGTGTGTGTGTGTGTGTGTGTGTGTGTTTGTGTGTGTGGGCGTGCACACAATATACAAGTTTGTGTTGTTTTTTTTTAACAGAATAGAGTGAATGGGAAATGAAGTCAATGTTTTGGCCTATTATTTTCTTTTATCTTTTTGCTAAACTGAATTAAGATTTTGCTTTAGGGAGGCAGTTTTAGGCAGATTAGCATGTTTTGCAGTGTGTGTATATTCAGAAATATAAACTAAAAAACAAAAAAGCAGGGGACCAGAAGAATGAAGCCTCAACTCTGGTGAATCCCATACTTTGAGAAGGCAATACTCAGGCCATAAACAAACAATGAAACCCCAAAATGCCTCCATTTAAGACTAAGTGATTATCATACATTACCCCCATATACTTGAGGAAGTGCCATTTCAGATGAATTGGCAGGATGAGATATTTTCTAAACTCTGTGTATCCATTAAAGTTTCTTAATGCCATTTTAAGATTTTGTAACATTCTTATGTGATGTTACTTTAAATATATAGTACAATTCTGTACAAAAAATGGTATGTCATAAGGTCTGCAACTAATTAATAAACATATCTCCATTTTTTTTTCATTTTAGATGCTACTTATCTGTCATCTACTAAGCATTATGCCATCAGGACTGTTTGTGCTCCATGTAAAAAAATGGTACCAAACCTTTAACACATTTCAATTATTTATGGATATGGCTAGTTATGGTGGATTTTGCAGTTAAATGCTGTATCAAATAAACACACGTGAGAAAATACTAAATTCTTCAAAACTTTTCCTGATGTACACAGTACTCCTATAGAAGACATGAAATAAAAAAAAAAAAAAAAAAAAAACAATAAAAAAACCCAGTTTAATACAGCTCACTGAAAGACTCCAAAAATAAACCATCTCCTAGTCAGCTAAGGTAACTTTCTTAACTGCACATTACGCAGTAAACTAAACTAAAATGAATGAAAGCTTGTGTGTTTTAGTTTATATATTTTCAAGGGTTATAACCTGATTTTCCCTCATTTAACAAAGGTCAACCAGTTTAATTAACATGTCTAATTACAACAATCTGGTCTGAGTTTTACTGTGGTTGACTTGGAGGTACAGATAAGCATCAAAATGCATGAATATAGTGGAGCTTTTTAACAAAAATGCACAACAAGAAAACTATCATCTTAGTATCAAAAGCTACATTTTAAAAGTTATATACTGTTTCTTCCCTTATACAACCGTGAAAACTGCATACACTGAATCAAGATGAGCTGTACTTAAACCCCATTTTATGATGATGAGGTAGGCATTTAAGTGTTTCATTTAAAGTTTCACTGGTTAAAAGAACTCTGAACACAGCTGTGAAACATGAATGTGTTTTGTCAAAATGTCAAGGAGCTGTGTGCACAGACTTCTGAAATCACCTTCATGATGAAAAGGTAGGAACATTTCTGAAGCCAAGGCACTCTGTTACAGTGGAGGTGTTATCAATACTGACTTGGTAACATGACAATTACCGACTAAAAATGGATCTACTTTAAAACAGTGAATTACCATAACGTCGACTTGAAGAACATTGAGACGAAAACCATGAAACTTTACATTAAAAAAAGTTCACATCAGTTTTCACAACACAAGTAAACACTTGGTCAACAGTACATAAAAAAAACAAACTGAAGCAAATAAAACCCACCTAAGTGGGGGGATTTACCCCCACACACCCCCAACTAAATAAACCAACTCTGAGATCGCACTACAGTGGAGAAAAGGGCATAGTTCACCATGTTGGGCAACTACCTTCTTTCACAATGAAAATTTACGATGATGAGAACGTTTGTTAATGTAAAGGTTTGTGGTTTTCGTCTCGATGTTCTCCAAGTCGACGTTATGGTAATTCACTGTATTAAAGTAGATTCACCAGAATCATACCTCTCAACTATACAGATTTTCATAGAATGTCAAGATTAATGCCTCATACTTAAACTTTGTGGTTTATTGGCAAAACACGGAGGAACAAAGCCACTAAATAATGACATTTATTTTATTTTACATGTTTACTGGGAAGGTCATGCATTTGAGTTTCAAACTTCATTTCCTCCAGAAAATGCATGCTAACTCAAATCCTGTTATTCTAGCAACTCTAACTTTATAAGAGCAATATTTAAAATCTGTCCCTATTTTAGGCCTTTGTTCCTCAGTTATTTTATCCTTTTACTTTGTCCAGATTTCTTGTGCTGAAAGGTTGAAATGTATGGCTAGCAAAGTGTTTTTTTTAATACACATGTACCAGACAAACTGTCGTCAGACTCAGTTATGAATGGTTTTGATGATTAAAGTAGGCCAATGTATAATGGGCATTTTGAAGAGTTAAAATAGAAAACACTTTACTCAAGCATGATTTCATCTCACCTCCATAATATTCTTAACGTGACAGCAAACTGTACGGTTACTAGTCGTAACTTACTTTGAAAATTGCCACTTAATCACTACTTTGACACTTATTTAGATCATTTAGCCATATACATTGCATCCAAGAATAAAAAAAAATGCTGTTTTTAAACTGTATTAGGGGCTACACAAATTTTTGGCAACTCTGCCCTTTTCTAATGCATTACAGCCACAAATGCTCAGACTTCATGAAATTATTAAGAAGCTCGTAATCTTTCAGTTAATGTGTCAAACCTGAGGTCTTTTGCAAGGGAATGAAATTTGTTTTTAAGGTGAACATTACAATTGTTTTTAAGTTTATTAACTGAATTAGCTCTCTTCAAGAAACTGGGGGTGTATTCCATAAACTACCAGCTCTGTTCAGCCCACTCCCTCTAATTTTGGTTAGAACAAACAGCATCAAATTTCAGAAATGTACTCCAGCTCCTGGTTTCTAAACCATTTAAGGATAGCACATTTAAGAAATATTTATCTCAGTTTTGACTGATCTGCATATACTGAATAAGTAATAACAGGCAACATCCTAGATCCTTAAGTCTATCAGTACAGTACAAGCAGCTGGACCCATCAATCTTCTTCATACAGTACCACTAGGATCCCTTCTATATTTCTGCAATCACCTGCAGATGAATACAACCAAAAAGGCCATTATACTCAATGTCAAGTTTAATAAGGGATTGGTACAGTCAAGGACAACTGCTGCTTTCTTGATGAGACAACATTAAATATCTTTCTGACCATACCGAAATGTGCTTTGCTATAAAGGATAAATTATACTCTAAGAAAAATCTGTAATAAAGATGTACCTAGATTATTTGTATTAGTCCACTGTGTGGAAAATAATATTAATGATATAAGGATAGGAGAGGTCATTTTCCAATAATGCACTACAGCAGATTTATTTACAATAAATATTATAAAATAACTTGGTGACCACACATACAGTTTGCCCAAGTACATATGGAAAGCAAGATGATTTTGCATACAAGCAATGGCAGCCCCAATTTTGCTGTTGTATGCAAGCATGATTCAGACATATTATAGTAGCCATAACAAACATTAAATAGGAAAAAGACTTAGGACTATGTCCTGCAGAATACTAAAAGCTTGCGTTTTTGATAATGGATACTTATTTTTATTCCAAATAAAGAAAGTTTTACCACTAAGCCATTCAGTGCTCCAGGAGCAGACAACTGGATTAATATCAATACTGTGGGTCCCCTCCATGATGTACAGTGAGGAATGCAGCTGAATATCTGACAACTTATGGTAGAGTTATGCCCACGAACAGTCTGCTACAAAGAGTGAGGATTATACTACAACAGAATTTTGTTAGCCTGGTAAGGCATGATCTCTTCTTAATAAAATTCCTGCTGAGATACAACAGAGGACAACAACAGAGGAGAAGTTAAGGAGGACAACAAGCATCATAACAGAGGTAGGCAGAATATGTCTTAGAAAAATGCCACAGACTTTCAGACAACTGCTAGATACAACCTGTCAGTAGTTGTTGCCTGACAAACTTACACCTTTATACAAGCGTTGTGGATACACTGTATCTGGGTTTATCAGTGGGTGTTGCCAAAGTCTTTCACTTAGTACCTCACAGAGAAATACTATTAACTATGGATTGCTTGTATTTAGATGTACAAATCAAAAAGGGGTAAAGACTTTAGCTACATAACAGAAGAAAAAGAGTCAGCATTCCCAATATCTTCTCAGATCCCAAAGTTATAAACAGAGCTGGGGACTGTGCTGGGGTCTTTTCTTTTTCTAATTTGTTCACGTCTACACTCAGTGATAATGAAAGAAAATACGGATTAGTACATTTGTAGCTGATTCTAATCAGCAACAAACCGAACATGAAAAATGCTGAGGTATCTAGATACCTTGGCGGAACTGTCTGAGCACAATAGTATTTTCTAAAATACTAGAAAATGCAGTGTCTTGCATTTTGGAAGTAAAAATCACAAACATCATGTGCTATAGACTGTCATATACCTCTGGCAGCAGATATGCTAAAAATATTGGGGTAACAGCTGATAGTCTGCTGGATTTTTTATATCAATGTCAATGTTATTGCAACACAAAATCCTAGGATGTACTTGCAAAGGGAATTAGGTCTGTATCTAGAAAAGATCCTAGTCCTTTTAGACTTAAGAGTAGTATTTTAGTACCAGTAAAATAGACAGGACCGATATACCCAACCAAAAATGATCAGCAGAGGTAGGAAATGCACCAGAGAGCTATCTCTCTGTCTTATCATTCAGCCAGCAAACCTTTATTACAAATGTTTTGTAACCCTAAAGGGCATGCTTTGAACCACAACTTCTATATGAAAGGTAATTCTGGTGCCACTCTACAAATCCCTGACAAGACCCCTTACTTAATACTGTGGAGCCTTATGCAATTATAATCAAGCACAAATAAAGAAACTGTAAATAATACAAAAATCACAAGATACATTGATGCTTTAAGGGAACTGAGTTATAATGATAGACTAAGGGAGTTAAAATTTCATTCAGTCAGCTACAGATTCATAAGCTGTGATTTGATTTTAATGTACACATGATTTAACCAATGAACCAATAAGACATCGGCACCTTGCAAATGAGTATCATTTATACCATACCAGCTTGGACCAGAATGAACTGCCGCCTTACAGAAGTGCATATACATATATATGTATCTGTATATATAACACACACACACACACACACACACACACACACACACACACACACACACACACACACACACACACACACACACACAAACACATGTGAAGAAATACACTTTTCTTATTAGGGCAGGATGTTTACGGAATGCTTTACTTAGAATGTCACCAACCAAGTTTCTTATACTGTTTTGTTTTTGGACCCACTATTCTTGTTTAATGGGTTGTTTGAGACTTTGGGAACACCACAGAGCTTACTTGTTTGGTTGCTTCTGAAAGGTATACATACATACTGATCTACAGTTGGGTACCTATAGCTACCTCTGATGTGTTAGGGGCCTTTGCCCATAGTTAATTGGACATGGAGCAGCTCAAGACAGTCATACCATATGACTAGTTTAGAGGTGTTCTTATCCTTAATGAAGATGAATACACCTCCTCCCTTTGGTTCTTTCACATTCAGTTTGTGGTCTGAATGTATGGAAGACAATGTAGCCCTGCTCGGCAGGGGGACTTTGCATACCTTTGAACCATGTCTCAGTGACTGCACAGATGTCAGCATTTTCCAAAGTGAGGAGTGCTTCCAGGGAGTGCAGTTTCTTGTTTAGACTCCTAGCACTAAGTAGCAGTACCCTGAGTTTATCTATAGAGGATTGTGTTATGTTGGGAGGTTGGTTATTTGGACACTGCCTAAAAAAAGGCACAATATTTGTGGCTAATGCCTTTGCCAGTATCTGAAAGCCTAGAGGAGCAGGTGCAGACCATCTGTGGCAAAGCAGTGTGGCCTATTGACCATGGCTTCCCAGGCTGACAGATATTGGATCCCCTTAGACTGACATCAGAAGCTAAGCCAATTGTTATAGCCAATCATTTTTTGTTTGTATTGTAGCATCATCCTTGGAGAAGGTAGAATGCTGCTTAATGTTTGGCTTATACCTGCCTGTGAAACATAATCTGAGAGTTCAGTCATCTTTCTCTTCATATAGTCCAGTGAGGTACGTCTCAAGTCATTCATCCCCACATGGACTGTGACTGAGTCATACTGGTACTTGTGATTGAGTGACTTGAGTGCTTGAGTGACTTGTTGGATCCTGACACCTGACAGGCAGCTAACCGTAACATACTCCTTATCTTGCCTGGTGAGGGGAACATCCACATGTCTCACAATTGAGTCGCCTATGACCAATACATTAGGTTTTGGGGAGTTATGCCTTATAGACTTATTTGTTGAGACACTGGTGCATGTGTGTGTGTGTGTGTGTGTGTGTGTGTGTGTTATTATGTGTTGTGGTTGCTTTTTTGCACTGTTACATGTGTAGGCGTTTTCCATTTGGGAGGCCTCTGATCTTTTGGTAAGTTACTAGTGATGAGTACCTCTGCATATGTAGATTTGTGTGTCATGTCCTTATCTAGTGTGCGAAGTGTGTGGGTGAGGACAACCCGCTTGGCATTTGATTTGTCCTTATGTGAGAGTCTTGCCGCCAGTTTCATAGTGTAACTACATCCCTCACATAACATATTTGTTTCAGGAGTAAGTGGTTTTCAGTAGACATGAGACAATTGCTACATTGCTTCAACATGCCCATGTTTATCAGGCTGCCCAGACAGATGATGGGAAACTGCCCATCCATGACAGCAGACTCTTACTGTATGTTTTATTAAGGAAGGGAATTATTAATTTGACAGGACTGTGCTGGTAGAGCTGAGATTACAAGAGTAAACCTATACTTTGTGCAGGCTAAGGTTGATCAATAAGGCAACACAGCTCAGTGTGTGAAAATGAGTTGCTCCTAGAACAGCAGAAAAGCTTGGAAGGGTTTCACTGACAGCTGTTTAGGGAAAAAATGAGCTTCTATGCTTTTGTGTCTATACAGGGCACTGCTGACTGCCACTGTGCGAAGAGCAGAACCATGCAAATGCGAGGCTTAAAAATGAGCAAAGAGAAACAAGTTTTAAGTAAACTACCAATCAGGAAAGCACACAATAAAACTTCCACCAGTAAGCCCCAACTTAGCCAGGTTACAGCAGCATACTTCTGCCACAAGAGTGCAGAAAAACTCCCTCTTAATGTAGAATAGCTGGTTTGGAGCCCAAGTGTAACAAGACCACACAAACTACTGATGATGTTGTTGTTGTTGTTTGTGAAACATGGTTAAAGAATGATTGGAAACCAGTTCTGTCAGGGTATAAATGTTTTTACTGTAACACACACTCAGAAAAAAATCAGGTGGAGTTGTTATGATAGGGACTGAAGACAGTTATCAGACGTGTGATTATTACATGTTTCATGATCACAACAATACTACAGATTGTGTAGCTCTGACAATAAAGACAACCCTGGAACACATAACAATTGTTGGAGTGTGTAGACCACCAAAGTCAAGTGTTGATGAGCTACAGGAATTCATACATTTCTTGCATGAAACATAAGAAGGAAGAAAAATACTGACTGGGGACTTAAACTTAGCAGAAATAGACTGGAATAATATTGATTCAACAACGTTAGTACAGAAATTATTCACAATGTATGCTGAGGAATAACAATTTCTTCAGACTGTAGTAAAACCTACCGTGGAACAGAACGTACTAGCCATTGTCTGCGTTCCTACAGAAATTACTGTTACTTCATATCAGGTTTTACAACTGTTGATGTGCAGTGATTATGGGGTTATAAAGGTTAATTTGTTGCAAGATAATTCTGCCAAACTGTACTCTAAACCAATGCATAGAAGATTAATAACAGATTATATGGGAAGCAAAACAGTCACTGTGTAAAACTAACTGGAGTGATGCATTCAGTGGAAAAACTGCAGAAGGAATGTAGAAAACTTTGAAAGAGAAATTGAGTACAAAAAAATAAAAAATATATTTAAGATCAGGATCTAGGCATACAACATCGGGGGCTATATTTCCATAACAGCAAGATACCTGATTAAGTTGAGAGACAATAAATATAAGAATTAGAAAAGAGGCTGAACTACAACTTTGAAAACTGAAATAAACAAGCTGGACAAACAAATTAAACATAGTGTGAGATAAGATCAAGAAAAGTTTGAAAAAATGTATATAAGGATACTGATCATAATAGGAAGCCATTTTATAGATACATAAAATATGGAAGGAATAAATGCATACAAATTGATAAACTGTGTGTATAGTCTATAATGTATTCTCAGAAACAACAGATTATAGATATATTTACAAAATCTTATGCAAAACAGTTTGGTTCCACAAAGGGGGTGATCAGTTGTTCTAGTGGCATCCAGGTAACCTCAAATACTGGAATCAAATTAGATTATATTGAAAGAGAACTATGCAAACTGGATCCAAACAAAGCAAAGGAATGAGACTGAATTAGCAATAAAGAACCAAGAACACTTCAGTAAGAATGTATAGTGCCATTATATCTATTATTTACTAGGTCATATAAATATGGGGAGAGTCCTCAAAACTGGAGATACGCACTTATTAAACCTGTTTTTAAGGGCAAGGGGAGTAGGGCAAACCCAGAGTAATACAGACCCTTAAGTCTACTTTTATGTCATGGAAAAATAATGGAGAAGGTAATATTCGATACATTTTTGTCAGAATTGAAACAGTTGGGACTTGAAACCAGATATCAGCATGCATATCTTGAAAATAGATCTATTACCACCTGTAACATGATGTTCTGTAACAATACAATAGCAGCCATGAATACTAAATTGTGCTGTGATGTAATTTATACAGACTTAACTTCAGCATTTGACAGGGTCATACACAAAACACTGATTAACAAATTTGAACAACTAGGTATTGATTTACTTTTGATAAGATGGATAGATGCATGCCTTACAAATAGGACATGGCAAGTATCATACAGCAATTAGATAGGTGAAATTCTTGGTTACATTCAGGGTGTCCCACAGGCCTCTGCCCTGGGATCTTACTTGTTTAGATTGCATCTTTCAGATTTATCTCTTCCATCCTAAGTGTCCTATAGTCTGTATGCTGATGACCTGAAATTGGGTAAACTGATTACATGTGTTACAGATAGGACAGGTCTACAAAAGAACTTGACTAAATTGACCATTTGGGCACAGGAGAATAAAATACTGATAAATACATCAAAATCTAATCATATGAGATTTGGAAGACATATATTGAAAGGCGAACATTTAACACAGCACACAGTGGCTGAAACTGTAGATTAATTTAAGGACCTGAGTACATGGATGGATCCCACTTTGAGTTTTTATGGTCATATCAGCCAACTGTTTAATGATAGCTATAGAAGATTTATAAAGTCTAGGAAATCCGAAATGATGAATTATTGTTTGTTAATTACATTAGACCCAAACTTGAGTATGGAATAACAATATGGAAATCTTATAAGAGGACAACCATGAGTAAACTGGAAAGAATTGAGAGGAAATATACCAAGGACATCCATGGAAGTGCAAATTTAAGTTATTATGAAAGACTAAAATATCTGAACTTGTACAGTGTCTTTTATAGATATGTAAGAGGAGGCTTTATTCAGGCATACAGGGCATTTAGATACAACTACCTCTGGGAATGCTTGGGGTTATCAAAAAGTAGTACAGAATCAGACAAACTATGTAGAAATTTTTGTAGGAATGGGAAGTGTACTAACTGGTTCTCTGAGAGAGGAGCTGATGCATGGAACAGACTACCAAATTACATTAAAGCAAACACTAGTTTAGACATTTGTAAGAACAGCCTAGACACTTATTATGGGAACAACTGTTTTGGTATATTGTTAGGCTAGAACGGCATTAATGCCCTTGCTTGAAATATTTGTAAGTATGTATAGTGTACATATTTTATTTTAGTACTTAAAAACTACCATGGAAAATATTCCACTTGTATCATGTAAGTAAAATTTGACTCTTGACATTATTATATTTTTTACAATATTAATGTACCTCATTGTCTGGGTCTATAATAAGATCCGATTAATGTTTCATATTGACCTTTAGTGAATCCATACCTGTCTTCTTTAGTTACATGTGTTTCTTGCACACATGCAAAATTAACTTTGTTTACATTAGTAGGTATTAAATTAGACCATATCTCTCTTCCATACAGTTGCCTCAAGAATATCACATGGCATTATATGCACACATAGTATGACCTGAAGGTAAATAATAATATTATTCTCTTCAAATCTTTATGATTTTGTATGTTACTTCTGTTTATCACTCACCAAAAAAAAAAAATTAATAATAATAGTAGCAAGCTCCTCTCCCCCTCTGTCTCAGACAATCCAAATAAAGAACTTAATTATATTTTAGGGTGATGTCTGCCTTAGACACATACATTCATTAGCATCATATTAAATGCTTGTCAAACAATCTTGCCAAAGATATTTCAAATTAGCCTCTCCTTTCTATTGTCAGTCCCCCCTTAAACAAAGTAAAACACATTCATTAATATGTCAAGTAAAATTCCTAGCAAAGTCTGGGGAGAAGTAATAATAATTGCATCCTTTCATGCCCTTTCTGCAAGACATCAGAGAGGAACCCATTTTTGTGCATTCTTTTTTTAACCCTGCCATGTTCAAGTATACTTCCCCTTAATCAAACCTTTCCTCAGAGTATAAATATACAATAATATTCCAAATAAGGATTTGATTTAGCTTTAAGGAGATGCTTATCTGAAGTTTACACAATGATGAGTCCTATGTTTAATTAAATACATTGCTGAGCAGTATTAACACAGATATCCATTAGGGAACCACATATTCAGAAGTACAACAATTGGCTCCTGTGTACATAAATTAACCGATTATGTAGGGTCAATTTAGTTCATTTGTATATACTTTAAACAGGTCATGTAGCAGAACAGTTAGTGCGTGTGAAATGGCTGTATTTTATGATATCAAAAACTCAAGAGTTTATCATTCCTGTTTTTGTGTTTCCTGCCTTTTGACAGTGCAACTCACATAAGGAGATATTCTCTTCACATCTGTTTTGTAAGGAATATTCATGCTTTTAGGTATATTTTTTTGTGGAGATTTCTTTTTTCTCTTCAAATGTGCTGCTTGTGATTTTTGAGGAGAAATGATTAAACATCATCTTTCAGGAATTGTTCTAGTTTGTTCTATTTAAGTCAGAAACACTGTAAAAACATTTTGCTTAATAAATTCACTAATCAGTTATGTATTCATGAATATATTCTCTAAGGCGCCTATGCAAACTGTAAGATTATGTAAAATCATCTATGCTGGAGCAGTCTCGTCGTAAATATTTATCAGCTAATTACATATTCATGAATATAAGAAGCAATACAGGAGTTGATGGACCATGTAGGGTTGTTTAGTCTCATTTACATATACAGAAAAATGTCATCAAGCAGAACAGCTACTACTTGTGAAATGGTTGTACTTTTTATGTATATCAAGAAAAATATTAGAACTACTGTTATTGTAAGATTACTTACACAAGTGCGCTATGTTAGAATATAGATCATAGTTACAGACGCCTGAGCTATACGGCTAGAATACCATACCATTGGAAGAAAGAATAAGGGGGAAAGGGCCACAAACTAAGACTCCAGGAGTCCCTGGAGAATGTGTTTAGTGCAGTACTTTGTAAAAATATAGACAGATGACCAAGCTGCTGTCTCTAGAATACTTCTACAGTCCACCCTTTTCCTAACAGACACCAAAAGCTAGTGCCCTTGCAGAATGAGCTGGAGAGAACCTTGCCTGGAAGTGACTTACTGTGGTGAGTGTGACGACCATGCCCTGGCCCAGCAATCAAAGAGCCTCAATCCTCACCACTAACACCAGGGAGGGCGTCTCATATAAGAGGAAAGGATAACACATACACACAGTAAAGTACAATTTCCCTTAAGTGCACACAGAGATCACAGTCAGTCTGGGGCTGGTTGATCCCTTGTTCTCCAGGTCCCCAATAAGACTCCCCACTGGCACAGCTATAGGGTCCAGATTTCAGCCTAGCTGACAAGCTAACTTCTAGTACCCTCTCTGTCCCACCAGTGCTTCATGTCCCTGCCCAGGTAGCTGACACACCACACACACTTTGAGATAAGTATTTATACAACTTCACAGACACTCCTGGGAAAGGCTGACACAGATTTTCTAGCTGTGTCCCTTTACCCAGACTATATGGTAGTAATTTCTGCCACCACCAGCTAATAATTATCAGCTACACAAAGGCCCTTAAAAGGGTGTCCAATTATTACTGTGCAATATTATTATCCAATTGGTAATGTGACTATTCAGTCTAAGGCTTATTAGAGTGGCTTATTACAATAAACTCTATAAATATGTAATATACTCAGAGCTTACTTATCTCTACACAAACCAGCCACAGGTAAAAGTTTTTAAAAATATTTAATAATAAATAATTAAAGATACAATACTACTACACCACAGTAATAGCTAAGAGTTCAGAGATCACACAGAAACGTAAAATAATACAGTAGGAAAATTCTGATATAACAGAAAAGCATCTGTCTAACTTTCTTCTAAGTTCCTAGCTATTACTACAAGAAAACATACTTCTAAGACACTACTTATATAAGACAACAGGCAGAGTGCTGATAAGTTTGATATCAAGATCAAAACGCTCACAGTCTCTCTCTGAATAATAGTTTTTTAAACTCAGTAACAAACATCTTTGTTAGGCCCTCCCAAATTACATCATTTTGACACTTAGGTTTTCTCAGTACACACATTACATCATTTTGACACTTAGTCTGGAGTTCCCAGGCCAACAAACTGCATTATTTAACAATCTAATGCCTGCTCAGGAAACTACAACAATAAAAAACATTTCACATGTACACTCTAGCAATTATTCCTTAAGTTAAGACAATAGAAAGAATGTGTTCAGCCAGCCGCTTCAGCACCACTATTTAGATAATTTTACTTCAAAGAACATTTGAAATGCTTGGCTTAGTTTTCCTTACAGCAGATGGCAATGTTGCAACAATCTTGAAGTTCACATTTTACAGTGTTTTCTTTCATTTAAGAACACAAGCCTGTATTTTACATTTATATATACAAATGATAGAATTATGTATCAAATTCTATTTGACTAGGCTGGCAGCCTTCGCCCATCTTCCCCCAATCTTCACAGCGAGTACAACAAAGAACATGAGACAGCCATTTCAAAATTTCACAGGAGACAAAACAGCTGTTCAGTTTTCCTGAAAGTATGAGATTTGTCTAGATAGTATTTGCGCTTCCTATGAACACCCAGAGAGTGAAGAATCATTTCTCCCTTGTTCTCCAGATCAGGAAAGAAGACCGAGAAATGAATAGTCTGGCTTAAAGTGAACTCATGTCTTTAGGCATAAAAATAGTATTTCTATCTCAAAGAAACACTCTGCTTGTGAAAAACGATGTAGGGTTGACTCCACAAAAGCTGACTTGTAGTGCTGTACAATGGGAAGGTGATGGTAGACATGCTTTAGATCCAGCTTTACCATAAAAGCTAGAGGGGGAATTACAGGTACAAGAGACTGAAGAGGTAACATTTTGAACTTCAAAATACTGACAGACAGGTTCAGAAACAAAAGTTCCAAAATACGCCTCCATGATCCTTCCGGCCTTGGAACTAGGAAAATTCTCAAACAGAAGCCTTTGTCTAGGAGACTGGGGAGCACAGGTTGTATGACTCCCTGAAACAGCATATGGTTTACAGTGGGAGGACTTAAGAGAGGTCTTGTTCCATGGACAAAGGCGAATCCCCTGGAAAGCAGGATGTGATTCCCATTGCCAGGTATACCCCTGCTGAAGTACACTCCAAACCCAGCTGTCTGAAACTGTTTGATACCAAATGGAAGATAAAGTCTAAGGGACATTGAAAGGTTGCAAAGGTGGAAGAGAGAAAACTTGGACAAGTGTATAGGTTGCTGATCGACAGGGCTAGTTTGCGCTTTTAAAAGCTTTTCCTTTCTTTTTTGAGACTTCTTGTCATGTTTTTTAAACTATTTTCTGGCTTATTGCTGTCTAAATTGCCTACTGGAAAAGAGGGGTGAGGGAGGAGGGAAAATCAGTACTTCTTCTGAAGACGAAGGGCTGAAAATTTGTCTCTTTCCTTGAATTAATTTTCCTCTTTCACTAAACTTTTTAAGCATTGCAGCTACAGAAGGACCAAACAAAGCCTCTTTATCTAACGGAGAATTTAGAATTTCATGGAGGTTTTCAGAACACAGTCAAGCAAGTCTCCTCAAAACTGAACCAGAAGTAGCATCTCTGGGAAAAGATTCAATTGTATCATATGTACACATTTAAATATGTTTAGTTACCCAAGAAACAGCTGTCACAAAAGTACTTAATGAATTCTTTACCTCATAAAAAGGCAGATTAACAATTACCTTCTTTATATTCTTAAAAGATAACAATAACAACTTTACATGAGTTTGGCAGTTCAAGATTCTGAAAGCTGAAGTACTGGAAGAATAAGTTTTCTTCCCCAATTTACCCAATGCTTCCCCTTCCTTGTCAGAAGGTATGTGATTAGCAGCAGAAACCTGTTTAGCAGCCACAGATTTGGCCACAGAAATAACTGCTGGATATGTGTTTAGATTAGAAAACAGGTACTTGTGTGACTGCAGTACCTTATATAACCTAACCAACTTCTTGGAAAGAGAAGGCTGACTGCCAGGTAAAGTATCAACAGTGATGAAAACATTCTGTAAATAGGCAACACAGGAGAGACAGCTGCAGTTTTCAATGCCATAGGAATTTCATTCTGGTTTCATTGAAGAATGAACCTGTTTCAACTTACAGAATGTGTCAGAAAAAGGTATCTCCTCAGAAGGGAAATCTGATGAGATAAATTCCTCAGAATTGGAGTCCTTAGATTGTGAAGCTCCTAACACACAACCACCCCCCTGTAAAGTATGTTCTTCTGATTGAACACCCATGTCAGAAAAATAATGAACCCTATTCTTTTTAGTGCTTGAAGAATCTGAAGACAATGAACAAGCAGAAATATGATCCACTGCAAATCCTAGTAAATCAGCCCTGCCCATACAAATCGTGACAGGAGTCTGGGAAATCTTTGTATTAAGCATATTTCCCTGACTACTGATTGACCCTTACCAGACATACCAATCCGAGCTTAAATGTCCCCACTTGTTTAAAGTGAAGACCTTTCATTAATCCTTTCTCATGAATTCGACAAAAAGAGTCTTTTCCTTGCCTGTCAAGGGCATCCAAACAGCCATAAAGAAAGTGGCTAGCCCTCAGCCGACCAACTCACTCTATCCTGACCTGGTCAATAAGTGGAATCTACCTTCCAATGGTCAACACAAGTCCTGCTTGAACTGTTTTATCCTGACCTGGTCACTAAGTGGAACCTACCTTTCAATGATCAACACAAGTCCTGTCTGAACTGTTTTTCAATATTTTATGTTAACTGCCCTGATAATTAAGAAAACAAATGACCGACTCACTCTTTCCTGACAAGGTCACTAAGTGGACTCTACCCTCAACCATCAACACAAGTCCTGCCTGTACTGTTTTTCAATATTTTATGTATGTAAACAAATTAGCACAACTGCTGATCTGAAAGATTAGCCGATCAGTTTCTAGAGGCAAAATGCATATTCAACAAGCCATAACTTGCAGACCCCCCTCTCTGGTCTTTCCTCCACTTTTTGCTACTCGTCCCAGTAAACTTCCTCTACAGCTTTCTACAGAAGGGTACCCTTTTCTCACACCACTTTGTCCCCACATTCTAATCTGTACTCTAGTTAAAACCTAAACCTAATCTCCTGCACTGTGCCTATTGTTCAGTCTTTACTACTTGTTCTTGCCTCCCAACAATATTTTATTTGCCTCAATTTTCTAGTAAATGTTCCTGGAATTACATTTACTTACTGTCCCTGAGATCGTTTTTTGTTGAAGTCTTTCTGCCCACCTCTCTCCCCACATCTTAACTCTCTCACAAACTGGCTCAAATCTCATATCACAAACTCAGAAATTCTACCCCCTGAATATAACATTTTCCAGCAAGACAAACTTTCCAAAAAAGGGAGAAATTTTGCTATCATGTACTCAGAACAGCTTAACATCCCCTCCATTCCTGACTTCACCTCTGCAGAACGTATATTTCTCAACTGTCACCTTAACCTACACAAAAAGAATTGCCATAGCATCTATCTGTATACCTCTTGGTAACAATATTCCAATTCTTGAAACCATTTTATCCTGGATCTCCCAACATCTGTCATACGAGACAATCATAATAAATGACATCAATATAGATTGGAATAAATTCTCTCCCCACTCCCCTAGCCTGAGCATTAACCTTTTTAGATTCAGTCAACTTATTTCTTCTCACACTCGCATCTATAAAAAATCCAGCTCCATTCTTGATTGGATCTTAACTTCCAACCCTAATCAGTACCATAATCCCACTACTTTACCAGACTCCAATCTCAATACTAAGACTACCTTCTCAAACACCAAAACCCACCTTTATACAGACTGCCGCAACCTGTCCAACTTCAATGCAGAAACTTTCAACAACCCTATGTCACTAGATGGGTTGCAAACTGGCTCAAGGACAGAACCCATATGGTTAGAATTGCTGGAGCCATGTCAGACTCCAAACCAGTTACAAGTGTCAGTCCTGGGTTCCACAAATTACCACATAGGTGGTAATCCATTAAGTACAGAAGAAGTCATTAGGGACCTGGGGACTTGACAATCACGTACAAAGTGGTTAGAAAAACATTTTATATTGCCCACCTAATCATGAAGGATTCACATCTAGATCAGTCATCCCTCATCAGGCCCATAATTGAGTACAATGCCTTTGGGATACCAAGAGGATCAAAGGCTCAAACAGATGCCATATGCTACCTCAGAAATTGAACCTCAGCACTGAAATAAATAGGACATGCTGGAGGGACAGATTCATAACCCAGAGGCTCCCTTCACTCTGGAATAAAATCCCAGTCCAGGTTAGGCAGAGTTATCACTTCTGTGTCACTGTTAGACACTCTGGCTAGGCTTATAAATGCCCTAGGGCAGATAGCCTAGTATGAACCTATGAACCTAACTCTCCCTTGTTAGTTGGTCTCACCTATATAACTGATGACCCACCACTGGACCACTAATCAAGGAACCTCAATCCTCATCATTGACAACAGCGGGGGAAGTACACTGGAAGAACCTCATGTTGCTCAGGAACTAATGCAGGAATGGGTAAGGAGAGGTGAATTCAAACCAAGAGAGGAAAGGGTAATATTGGCGGATCAAGACAGTGGCTTTCGTACACGTTGGTTTACAAAGTCCATTGAACATGTGGTAGAAACAGACAAATGTAGGTTTTGTAAAACCAAACTGGAAACAGTTGCACACCTCGCTGCTGGTTGCGACATACTAATTACAGAAGGTCTGTATACCGAAAGGCATAATAATGTGGCAAGACTGTTGCACTGGGGATTGTGCAAACATTATGGTTTTGAAGTGGCTGAAAAGCACTGGAAACGTGCCACAAAGCATCACAGAAAATGATGACATCTACATCACATGGGATCATCCATTACCAACAATTCAAAAGATAGATGCTAGAAAATCAGATATAGTAGTCCAAGAAAAGAAGACAAAAGCAGCAATTAATAATAATAATGATAATTGAAATTGCCACACCCTGTGACTACAGTATCCTTTGTACAGAGAGACAAAATCATAAAATATCAGGATTAGCAGGCAGAAACTAGAGCAATGTGGATAGTTCCAATAGTAGTAGGAACAACGAGCCTTATAAAAAAGAGTCTACAAGCATATTTAGATATGCTACCAATACATGTAACTCCATACGAATTACAGGAGGAGTCATTAATGGGCACATTATTGTGTGTGCTGCGAAGAGCACTCTTGGCTGACATCAGACAGTGAAACAATACTAATTTCATGAACTTTCATCATACTTTGACTTAGTAATGGGGTTCATTCCTGTCATGGTATTAGAATACCAAAAGAGTTGGAGAAATTAAAAATGGAAGGAAGACGAGTACATATATACACACACAGACACACACACACACACACACACACACACACACACACACACACACACACAAAATTTCCAGATACAGCTCTCTGCATCAAGTGCAATTTCCCTTAAGAGCACACAGAGATCAGTCAGTCTGGGGCTGGTTTCTCCCTATTTCTTCAGATCCCCAATAAGACTCCCCACTGCTACAGCTATAGAGTTGAGATCTCAGCTGACGGGCCAAGCCAAGACTTCCAGCACCCTCTCTGTCCAACCAGTGCTTCGAGTCCCTGCCCAAGTAGCTGACATACACACTCTTTGAGGCTTGATTTTCACACACACACACACACACACACACACACACACACACACACACACACACACACACACACACACACACCTGAGAAAGGCTGGCACAGTATGCCCCCTTCTGCCCAGCCCATAAGGTAGTTATCACTGCCACCAGCCAAATCCTTATCAGCTACTTCAAGGCCCTTAACAAAGGGTATCCAATCTTACTGTGTAATATTAATATTAACACAAATGGTAGTTTGACGAAGAGCAAGGCTATTAAGAGTGGCCCACACATTGTCACCAAATAAATATGCAATTACTCTCAAAACTTAAATATCTCTATAGAGATCAGCCACAATGAAAGGTTTAAATATATTTAGTAATAACTAATAAAAGAACAACAAAATACTCACTATATATTCACAGTGACAGAGTTCAAAATCACAGGAAATATTTAAAACAACATTGCAGGACAGTCTCAAATAAATAAAGAAAAATATCTAAACTAAGCTTTGCTATATTCCTGACTATATCTAAGAGAGTTACTATACCCTATAAACTTACTTACAGAGCAAGGTAGATGTTGTGGTGAATGGCTCTTGTCAGGTCCAGTACAGAATACAGAATGTTCTGTCTCTTTAAGAGACTTTTAAATTAATATATCAAATATTACTGCTGGGATAGCTTGCAGAATTACATAATTTCTTGTCATCTGACTCTATCCCAGGTGAATCCCCTACTGCTGGGAGCTGTCAGTATTTAGCATCTACCTGTGAAAACACATAGACCTCAGATCTTTGGCAGATACTGGAAGTCATAAAACAATTGCACTCCTTCATGTTTTCAAGACTAATAATTAATTCACCCTAAAGACAACACAGAAAACTTCTCAGCACAGACGCTGTCTCCAGCTCATTGAAAACTGAAAGATACCATCTTTCGTTATGTAGCCATAAAGTAATTTAATTTCAGCTATTTTTATGAAGTTAACCTCCTGTATTCCAGTTTCCACTGTTAAAATATATACACTTAAACAGTTACAATAGTGCATGTACATTTCTGATTTATTCCAGTAGGGCACACTGTGGTTACATTTCAAGCACAAGTACTTTATAAAATACCTTTTTAACACAGGTCTGTACAAACCAGTTTGATATACATATGACATACAGTTGTAATACAGTTGTAACACAAACATCTTATATAGATCATGTTGATAGTCACAAACAATATATAATTATTTACAAAATTCCAGATAGCTGTGGTGGCAGTATCTCTCTTTGTCACAATAACTTTCTTCTAAATGATGATGTTCTGGAGTTTAACAATATTTTCCTAAACATATTAAATGCCCTAGCACCTATAAGGAAAATTAGGAACACATTTAATCCCACTCCCTGGCTCTCTAAAGATACCCTTCCCACTATGAAACTTAGAGACAGTATCTGGAAACAATGAATAAAGTCAAAATCTTCTTCTCTAATCCTTAAATACAAAGAACTAAGAATGCTTACTAAAAAACTTATTACCCATGGCAAGATAAAATTCTTTCAAGAAGCTCAATCTACCCACTCTTCAAACCCCCAAAAATGTTGGTGCACCAAACAAAACATGCTGGAGGGATAGGTTCCTGACCCAGAGAATCCCCATACTCTGGAATAGACTGCCCATACAGGTCAAGCTGAGTGTCTCTTTGGCTCTCTTTAAAAGAAACATTGACGACTGGATGGAAGATAGGAAATTCACCCCATGGATCAAGTCAGTCGCCCTGCTAGACAGGGGATAAGGGAAGTAAATATTCTGGGGAGAAATAGCCAGGGAATTGTTATGGCTAGGTTTGTATAGGCCTATGGCCAACAGCCTAGTACCAACCTAATGAACAATATTCTCCATTCGATGAAACCTTCTACCCCAAAACCTCCCCCCATAAAAACACCTTTTGAAACCCCCACTCTACTAAACAATTACTTCATTGACTCTATAAGTAAACTAAATCGCCCCAACAATAACTAACAACCCACCACCCTCCATCACCTGCCTCCACATAGCCTTCTCCCTGAAATCTGTTTCCACTGCCTATATAAAATCCCTTTTGCAGAAACATAAATCATGCTCTCCTTCCTTCAAAAACCTACTCTCCCAACTTCTCAAACTTGCAGCCACTTCTATAGCTTATCCCATCTCAATCCTTATCACCATTTCTATCAAATAATCCTCAGTCCCTGAAATCTGTAAATCCTTTTATACAATTCCACTTCATAAAGGAGGTAACTCCACCAACCCTTCCAATTTCTGACCTACAGCCATCCTCTCCCTTCTCTCAAAAAATTCTAGAGCAATGCATTCACAGACAACTTCTTAACTATCTACTTCAAGAGAACCTCCTCACCCCCTCTCAACATGGATTTAGACCCCATCACACCACATCCACAGCCCTTCTATCCTTTACCCAGACTATAGCAGAGGTAAGAGATAACAATAAACTGGTGTCATGCCTATTCCTTGAGCTCTCCAAAGCATTCTACAGCATCTCCCACCCTAAGCTTCTTTCTAAACAAACTGAACTCAACCTCTCCACATCCACTATTCTCTGGTTCTCTAGTTATCTTAACAACAGACAGCAATCTAATAGATGGCAGACCTCCTCCTCGCCTTTCTTGCCTCTCCAAACAGGTGTCCCCCAAGGATCCATTCTAGGCCCCCTTCTCTTCAATATTTTTACTAACACTCTATGCTTCACCTGCTGCACCTCAACACTGATCCAATATGCCGATGATTCTATTCTTATTGCCCTCTCTGACAACTCTACTGACCTTCACGCTCCCACAGACTGTCTCTGTTCCTTAGACATCATCATTCATACTAACTCCCATACCAGACTTCTAGGAAAATCAACTGAAATTTGACCATCAAATCCAACAATCCATCAAAAAGACCAATCAAAAATTTGGTTTACTAACAGACACAAAAAATTCCTATCTATCACCTCGAGGATTTCACTTGCTCGCGCCTATCTCCCCCCTGCCTATTCTACTCTTCCTCTATTTTCACCCACCTCCAAGCAAATCTTTTAACCAAACATAAACAAATTTACAACCAGATAGCCAGATTTGCCTGTAACTTCCCTTACATATCTCATCACTGCCTTGCCCTTAAACAACTACAGTGGCTTGAATTCCCTCAACTACTCCAACTTTCTCAGCTACAGATGACACACACTCTACTTTACAGTCATGCAGATTGTCCCTCCCTGTCCACCCTTCTATACCTATACAAACCTTCACGATCTGTCAGAAGCACTGATCAACTGCTACTTACCACCTACAGGCCTAACAAAACTATAAGCAGATTATTTTATAAATACTCCATATCTCAAACTTGGAACAAACTCCCAACTAATATACATTCTATCCAATCTTTGATTCACTTCAAAGGAGAATAGAAAAACGACCTTGCTAACTCTTCCTCTTGCACCTGTCATCACCCTACTTAATATTTCCTCCTCCCAATCGTCAGACTATAACAATTCTCCTGTCCTTACTTTAACATTACTTTATAATAACTAGTACTATGATACCTTAGCAATGCCGCTGAGCAATTCTATACTTAATCTCTTCTTTTCTCTTCCTTAGCTATTATACTCCCCCCTCCCTTTTCATAACTATTTTCTTTCACTCTCTTGACTCCCTTAAGCATTCCTCCTAACCCCTCTCCTTTAACCCTTCTATTTAATATCTCTGCTTTCTCTCTTCCAGCTTGGTTTAGTCATTAAATATGTTTTGGGGACATACATTCTTTTTTTCCAAAATGTTTTTATTCTCTTTATAGCACAGTAACTTAACAGTATAGTAACAAGAAAAAACACACTATATACAATGTCCATAACAACTAAAAAAGCAATATACATAGGAGAACACATAATATTTCTCTAACAGATTAGGCAATTCTGTCCAAGCAGTTAAATGACGGGTTGTGTTGTTAGTCCTTGCTTTTATACTAGCAATCTCTTTCTTACAAATGTATTTCTATACTCATCTTTAATGACAGGAGTAGATTGGGATTTCCAATTTTTAGTAAGAATTTTCCTTGCTATAAAGAGGATAGACCACAGTAAAAATGTTTGGTTTTAGGAATGACTTCAGGAACAGGAACATTGAAAAGGATAAGGGAGTCAGAAATTATACAGTTGTCATTCCATAGAGCTTTACAAAGAAATTTAAAGCCTAACCAAAATGGGGAAATTATTTTGCAATTAACAACCATATGTATCCAGTCAGCATCAGGATGTCCACATCTCCAACATTTTGTTTCATCTTTCTTGTACATTATTTCTAGTGTATGTGGAGTGAAAAAACATCTGTGCAAAAATGTACATGTGTACACATGCCAGAACAGGGAGATGTGGATTCCTTCAACTGTAAACAAAGTTTTTTTTATCTTTTCTGAGAATACTTGTCTATTAACTTAACTTGAATAATTCCAAAAAGAAACATCTGTTTTGCTAAAATAATTTCTGAGAATTTTATAAATAACAGATATGTATGAAGTATTCCTAGGTGAGCTATTAATAATTGTTGAGAAAAAAGTTACTCTTATTGTATGCCTCTAATGAGGGTACGAGCTTAGTATGTATAAAATCCTTACAAGTTTGGATGTCCAGCCAATTGTAATTTTGCAAACTATATCTACTGATCAAATAGTCCGCCGAACTTATTTTATTAGCTGAGAGAAATTGATTCCAATATAATAGGTCACCCTTCTTAAATTCTAACATTTTCTGACTATCAAAATATATCAAACATTAATTTGTGTAAGAAATAGGAAACAATTATTAATAAATTCTTAATTAATTGATTAAAAAATGTAAGCTTTTTAAACAACAGCAATATTTGGTTTATAAGAGGTGTGAGAACAAGTTTTGACCTTTCACTTTGAATGTATATTTTTAAAATCCATATAAAGATGTTTGTATGTATTTGAGTATACAGTTCAAGCAATATTATATTAGCATTAAGAAGTAAGGTTTCATGTACTGATTTCCAATATGATGTATAAGAAGTATTATTCCAAAGCAACACTATGTTAATAAATGTGAAGTTTAAATAAAAATCAGTATTTGGAAACCCATACCTCCTTCACCCCAGCTTCTGGTGTGCCAAAGAAGAGAAGTTCTTGTCTTTTTGGGATACCAAAGGAAGTTAGGTAATAAGTTATTAATTTTCTGTTTAATTTTGACAGGTGGGGGAATTATTAGAGCTTGGCCAATGAATATGATTTTAGTTAACCATATCATTTTGATTAAAGTTAGTCTGTCTTCAAATGTGAAGAAGAGTCTGTTCCAACTGTCTATTAGACTAGTATTTGAGTTTATAAATTGTTAGTAATTACATGCGAGTGATTTTTTTATAATTAGATTCAATAATGATACCTAAATATTTAATATGCGTGCCCTCCCAGTTTATGTCTCTCTTTTATCTAAGATTCATAGCAACATTTTTATTTACTAGAAGTGTCTGAGTTTTGTTGTGATTGAATTTTAGACCTCATATGTTTGCAAAGAAGTCCAGATTATCTGAATTTTCAATACCATTAGAAGTTATTAGTAGGTCATCAGCAAACAGCTGCATCTTGGGGGATAAACTGTCAGACATGTTATATCCTTTAACGCTGTCATTATTTCTAACATAATTTGCAAGAGACTCAATAGCTAGGGCAAATAGTAAGGGGGCACTCCTGTTTAGTACCTTTTAATATTTTCGAATGGGCTAGATAGATAAGATCCAATCTTTACATAGGCTATGGACTTTTCATATACTTTTTAATTAATCCTATAAAGTTTAGGGAGAAATTGTATTTTTACAGAGATTTAAACAGATATGGCCAATTTAGGGAGTCAAACGCATTGTCTATATCAAGGCTTAAAAGAGAAAGCTAATTTTTTTTCTTGTTTGCTAAGACTATCAAGGGCAGTAATCTAATTACATTGTCATGTACCTTTCTGTTTTTGATAAACCCTGTTTGGTCTTCATGAATTAATATTGAAAGAATTTATTAAATCTGTCTGATAAGACAGACATGAATATCTTGTAGTCAATGTTAAGCAAAGAGATTGGCCTGTATGATGTGCAAAGATTGGGCTCTCTATTTGGTTTTAAGATGGGAAAGATGATAGGATATTTCCATGAGGGAGTCATGTTTGCTGTAGTTTTAACTTCTTGGAATGCAGAGTAAAATTTTCAAGATGTTATCAGGTTAGAGTCTGTAAAAATCCCGAATTAGACCATCCAGCCCTGGTGCCTTTTTTGTCTTAAGATTTTACATTTGTTGCTTTAATTCTTTAAAGGAAAAGGGTTTATCTATGTTATTAATAATGCGCTTGGATAGCTTCTTTTGAATATTATTAGCAAGAAAGTTGTCTATACTTTTGTTATCACTTGTAGATGAGTTATAAGCATTCTTGTAATGGTTTGTAAAACATAAGATTTTTTTTAGATCTGTAACTTTGATGGTCTGATTATTTCTAGTATATATTATTTCTTTTATATGACTTTCCTCATTTAAATATTTAGTTCTAATCTCAATCCTGTGCATTCTCTTGGGACTTTGTAGGATTTTAATCTGATTTTTCCAGATTTATTGATAGTTTATGCTGCATGATATCCTGATATTCCTTGTTCAGTTTACATGTGTTAGCTAATGCAGATTTGTTATTTGATGTAAGTTTTAATTTTAGTTCATCAATTTCTTTTTGTATGTTTACCAGTTTTGTATCCCACTCTTTTGACTTTACCATGAAAGACTACCTTTAAAGTGACCCATAGGATAATATCTGAAACCTCTCCATTATTATTGGTGTCTAGGTAAAGCTTTATTTCATCTAGAAACCATTCTTTAAATCCTTGTGCTGTTACTAGATACGCAGGTAGGCTTTGACAGAAGTTTAAGGAATCAGTATTAAGTGATACATTGAAGGTGATAGCATTGTGGTCAGACATAGGGAATGATGTCAGCATTACATTATCAGTTTTGGCCAGTAAAGAACTGGTTACAAAGACTTTGTCTATGTTGGTCTGTGTGCCAAATATGTAACAGTAGTGAGAATACTTCAGGGAGGATAATATTTTTATACCGTCAATGTCAATTAGGTTTCTGTCTTTTATGTAGTTGCTCAAGTACTTGGTGACAGGGGACATCTTGAAAGGCGTAGAGAGCTTGTGGTATCAGTGGAAGAAAAGATACAATTAAAATCACCTGCGAATAGTAACTCACCTTTAGACCTTAATGTTATGGTGTCTAAATGTTTTTTCACAGTTTTAGCCCCAATACCCGGTATTCAGTAGGTGTTTCCAAAAGTGTACATCTTTTTATCTAGTTTTAATGTGACTAAAGCAAGCATACCATCATTGCTTGAGTATGAGTAAACTGTTTATGGAATTCTCATTGATTTTCTGTTTAAAATTAGGACACCTCTTCTTTTGTGGTTGTAGTTTGAAATTACCAAAATCTTATAATCCTTAAAGGTTAATTTGTTTAGATCTTCTGTTACTAAGTGGGATTCCTCAATGAATGCAAAATATGCTTTATGTAGCATTAAATATTTGTTGACACTAGTCCTTTTTATATTCTTTTTTCTGATAATTTATTTTATTTTGCATGCCCTATTACAAATTCCACATTCTTGTTCCATGTTTCTATGTCTATTATTTTTCAGCTGTACTTTTTATACTTCATTAATTTTCATTATTGCATGAATGTATATAGTATGTAGTTATGTATTCATATTCATATTTACTTGTGATGTAACTTTGTTGTTGTTATTTTTATTTTTTTGTGGAGCTTTTCTCCTCGAGTCTCCACTGAAAATGGGCCAACATCCCAGTTGGACTAAACCGGTCACCAAAAGACAAATAAAGAAATAAATTTAACACAAACATTTACAAAAGCGCTGTCTTAGAAATGCCCTGCTGTTCCAAATACTAAGTTTCCTAGTCAACACCACACATTCTGATGAGGAAACAAAAACATCAGTTTTCCTCATAAAAATTATAAAACAGTGGAAGATTTTTTTTCTTAACAGGAGACTCAGCTGCCCATCCTTGTAGATTGCTAGCCTAAAAACAGTTTCACAGGGCCCACCAAAGGTGCTCGCTCTTCATCAGTGAAAAAAGTTCTGAAGATTTTTCTACTCCAACTGTCCTTTAATAGGAGCTCTGTGTGATTTCCTAATAATGGGAGTGCATGGAAGGCACGCAAAGCTTTGCTAAGCTGGCCAGTAGGGGGGGGGGGTGTAATACCTATGTACCTTAGGCTACTGCAACAGTGAAATATGGCATCTCAAGAGTTTCAAAGTACATTTGAACTCATCATACCTGTCTTTACGTTTACCATTCATATTTTCCAGTCATAGGACCTGAGTATGTAGCACTTCCACTCCTAGTATACAGTTTGTAGCTGTCTGTATATGTAGCCACCACTAGTGTCAGGCATAATCTGACTTCTGCATTCTTGTTTTTTCACTGAGGAGGGAGTGTTTCAAATGCACAATTCCTTCTTCCTTAGTAAACCTCCAGTGACACAAAATTAAATGATCAATCTGAAATTCTTGGCTGCTGAGTAAGGACTGTACTGATGTTGCATATGGTGATCCTAAGTACTGTCCTGGACAGTTCTGTCAAATTTATTAACAAAAAGTGAAAAAAAATGTCTGTAATACAGTACTGATATTTACAGTTGGCATTGTTTTGCTGGGCAAGAAGGTATTTTCATAATGTTAAATTAAATATGCTTTTTTAATAACCTGCAAACCACGCACAGGTAAATTAATTACATTCGACATAAAAATACCTAGGCTCCTAGGGGAAATATGATTAGCCAAGCTCAACAGATGGACTGATCACAAACAAAACCAGTGCATATCACCCGAGCTCAGATATAGAATGTCAAATATACAGGACCAAGAAAACTGTAGTTCCCTCTGCAGCCATACTCAATAAAAAGTTTTCAAGTTAATTAAACTTTTCAAGGAGGGAGGTTGGCATAATGGTTAAGCTGTTTACCTTACAGACACAAGGTGCAGGGTCTGATACTCACATGGGATAATTGGTTATGCTTAAAATGGCTCACAAGGGTAATTAGCCTAGTACTAACCTATAAACTTACAAGTTAATTAACTTTTGAATTTGATAAAAAAGACGGCTTTCAGCTCAGACTATTAACTGTCATAGAAGGTTAAAAAAACACCCTTGAGTAATTTTATAAGAAATATGACTTTAAAAAGAAAGTACAGTTGTGTAAGTCAAACTTACCATATCAGTAGATGTTCAAATGATTACTAATGCGGTAGCCTTAGCTATACGAGTTATATCCTGCCAAGGATATAGCAGCTAGCCAGCATCCAAAGCTTCAGGGCACCTTCCAAGTAACCAAACTATCAGGTAGCTCGAGCTGAGCTGACTAAAAGACAAATTACAGCACAAGTTTAGATATTTTTAAGAACAGTCTGGTCACTTATTATGGGAACAACTGTTTTGGTATATTGGCAGGCTAGAAGGTCATTAATGCCCATGCTTGAAATACCTGTATGTATGCAGCAGTAATCATTCAAACATCTACTGTTATGGAAAGTTTAACTTTCACAACTGTTCATACTGATCTCTGCTGCAGCAGCCTTAACTATATGGGTAGATTACATTAGCTAACTACATTTGAGAGGTGGAAGTAGAGTCCAGAGGCTTGTCCAGGAGTCCCTGGAGTATGGTCCTAGCAAAGCTTGATCTGGACTTGGAGAGGGAATCAAGCTTAAAGTGATTTCTACAAGTATGTACAGAGGATCAAGTAGCAGCTTCTAAAATACTTCTAGAATCTAAATGCTTCCAAAAAGCCATAGAGGAATCCAAGGCCCTGGTAGGGCAGGCCTTGACCCTGCCTGGAATAGTTTTGATATTGTGAGTATAACAAAAGTTAATCACCTCAGACAACCATTTAGAAATGGTCTGTTTTGCCATAAGTTGTCATTTCTTTTTTTTCCTTCATGAGAAATGAACTGATCTGAAGGTCTGAAAGATTTAGTCCTGTCAAGGTGGTACCCGAGTTGTCTGTGGACATCGAAGGTACGGCGTATCCTTTCTACCTCATTTTAGGTTCAAGAAACGAGAAGATGGATAGTTTTGGCTTAAAGTAAACTGGGATAGCACTTTAAGCATTAAAGAGGAATTAGTTCTCAAAGAAACCCTGTCCCTATGAAAAATGAGGTACAGTTGAGTAACCATAAGTGTTTGCAGCTCAGATACCCTTCTTGCAGAGGTCAGAGCAATCAAAAACTGTTTTCTGTGTTAAGAACCTCAAGTCAGCCAAATCTGCTGGTTCAGGTGGAGCAAGTGCTAGCTTCCCTAACACAAAGTTAAAATCCCAAGGAGGAGCCGCCTTTTATGCAAAACCACTTGCAAGAACATTTTGACATAACACTGCAATGAAAGAGGAGGATTCCTGGGCAGATATGCTGAAATAGCTTATAAATTAACCTTGACATAGGATAATAACTCACACAAACATTGTAAAACAAGAGAACAACTAGCCCTGAATGGGTGCTGGCTATATTGGTGGCACCAGCTACAAAACCTTTTCCATTTGTTAATATATGATGTTCTAGTAGCAGGCTTTCTCGCCTCCATTACCACATGCTGCAGGTCTTCAGTAAACAGGTGCCTAAAAGGAATTATGACCATATCAATCAGGCAGTCGATGGGATGTATCAAACACCTCTGTTCTTGTGTGAGTTGATCCAAAAGAAGGGAGAACCACGGTTGCCTGGGCCAGATGGGAGTCATTACAATGATCTGAGGAATCTTCAGAAGTACTCTGGATTTGCCTGTAAAGAGCTGAAAAGCATACAGGAACATTCCTGTCCAATGAAAAGAAAAGGCATCTGCCTTTAAGGCTTTCTTGCATGGAGTCCTGCTTCTATCACTCCTTGAGAAAGCATGTGATGAAGAACCAGTGGATAAAAAAAATAGTATGATCTGCAGGATGAGGAATGACTGCCCCCCCCCCCCCTGTCAAGGACAAACTTCCTCCAACTGCCATCTGTAACTTTGATGAATAATTTTCATAACCCATTTGTCTGAAACAATCTGCTGCGAAAAAGAAAAATGGAGATTCAGACCTTCTGAAATAAACAAAAAAAAACCCAGCCAGGATGGGAGCGGGTCACAACGTCTCTTGAAAAGTCATTCAGACTTGTTGGACTGTGCTTGGTTTTGGGAGGTTCAGAACTTCTTTTTGTAACCCCCTTGCCATTTCTTCTTAAACAGCTGTTTATCTGTATTTTGTTCAGACTGTTTATTCTGTTTTTTGCTAAAACTGGAATGGACGGCTGTAAAATCTAAAGATTTTCCATGGATCAGCTTGCCCCTTTTAGCACACTTTTTGATCAGCTCTGCAGTAGAGGGGCTAAGCACTATGTCTCTATCCAAGGGAAATTTTAAAATCTCATTTTTTAACATCTGGGAGGTTCTGAGAATGCAGTCATGCAAACTTCCTCACAACAGTGCCAGTGGCCATCGCCCTGGAATATGTACAAACTGAGTCATATACACACAGTACACAATAAGTAATAACCCCTGCAAAAGAAGTTTTTTTAAAGCAGGTTTTTCCTCACAAGAAGAAACTGCAAATAAAACATTCCTCACACTCTCACAATTTGCCAGAACAAACTTTAACATAAGAGCCTGTCAGTTCAAAATTCTGAAAATCAAAGCCGCAGAAATATACATTTTCCCATATATATCAATAAATTTCCCATTCTAATCAGAAAGAGTGGGACTGGAATTAGCTATGTACTTAGCAGCAGTGGGATCAACTAAAGATACATATGCTGGGTAAAGTTTGGGAATAGTGCATACAATTTTAAGAGACTGTGGAACTTTATATATCATATCTGCCTTTTTAAGGCAGTTGGCTAACTCTCAGGAAAACTACAGGCTGTAACACACATATCCTCTAAAGCAGACAGAACAGGAGGAATGGGTGCAGGATCTGGAAAATCCTTCTGCAACAACTCATAGTATTTTCTAAGGAACTGAGAAACCTCAGCATTCACCCACTGAAAAGGCTGGCACATTCTATCAATAGCCTCAGAGAAAGAAACTCCAACAGGGAGAATTGGAAACTGACCTCTTCTCTGAGTATGAAACAGAAATCTGAGGAAAAACACTGTATCCATCCCTGCATCCTTCTGTTCAGATTCAGAATCTTGAATGTTTTCAGGAAAAGAGGACTATTTTCTTTTACAAGAAACTATTTTACAAGAAAGAACATCAATAGTCTGAATTAAACCCTTAGCCAGACCCAGTAGATTACTCCTATCGAAAGAAAATTGAGTAGTAGTAGATACATACTTGGTTTTATGTTTCTTTGTGGCAGGTAAAATGGAGGCAACGGTGTTACTAATGGCAGCAGTAGCAGCTTCTCCAGGGATGGGCACAGCCTTCTGACACAACAGGGAAACCTTTCCTGTTCCCTCTTGCAGGACTGACAAGAGTGGCTCTCCTTTGCCAACTGAGGGGACCACAACAGCCGTGCAGGATGTGGCTAACCCTGGTCCACATTGGCTGTAGGTACTACACTAGAGGGGTCCGGAGAAATGAGATGAGTGGTGTGAGGTACAACAAATGGCCACAACAGAGTCACCCACTTACAGCTGAGGCAAATTGCTAGTCTACTGTGGGGACAAAGGCCGTTTGCTTAATTTTTTCCTCTTGTGGCTAGAAGAAGGACAGACCATGGAATCAGTAGTTTGTTCTATGTTCAAGCTGAAAATTATGCCTCTGTTCTGGGTAAGACAAGCAGCAACTGCCGGTAAACATTATCAGTCCACAAACGTTATTTTTTTAACAGAAAAACACAGTAAAAAGCACTTTAAAACACAAACACCAGCCTTACAAAAGTAAAATAAACACTTTCTCCACAAAAAAAATGTTTACGGTTATTTTATACCACTTTTAAACTGACAGAAAAATAATCGCTCCATTTAAAAGTATGCTACAGTCTTGAGACAGTCCATTAAAACGTAACAGTCCTAACTTTAAAATAACTTTTCTGAAGATAAAAGTAATAAAACATCAACAAGATTACAAAAATGAAAGTACCCCCAAAAGGGAACTTATCTGCTAAGCAAATTAAGCACAAGCAGACCATCGATCCTCGAAAGTCTCACAGAAGCATACTCTTGTGCCCAGACTTATTTTGTAATCAGCTCAAGCTGACTGACACAGTTTTGACAGAAGGCTACTGCAGCAGTGCTCAATATGATGTCCATCTAAAACTTGCTAAATGTAAATCTGATAAGCCAAGAAAAAAAGAATCACTGAATGATACTCAGTGCAGTCACCTGCAGAAATAAAATCACTGAAAGGAGACCTTGACCCAGCTAAGTGTTATAAATCATGGGGCTACAGGTTCCGTCTCCATAACAGGCACCAAACAGTGCAAAGGCTTACTCACTGAAGAACAATTCATACTATAACACAGCCATACATTTGGAATGAGGAAAGCAACTGAAAAATTATTATCAGCTTCAAACTGCACTTACCTTTTTTCCCTGGGGGTATAATAGTGTCTAAAGCCATCAAAAGATAAATGCCAGCAAGTAGTGGTTGCCTAAGGAGGGAAAAGTTATGATTATTCTTATTCTCAAAATTACACTAAAAAAAACTATATTTTACTGCACAATGATTGATACAGACACATGCTACAATGAAGACATATGTAAAATAAATGAGGCACATTTTTAAGTACTGATGGCAGAGAAATGTACAGTATATAAAAGAAGAACATCAGAATGCAGACTATACAGCCAATAACTGTATCAGAAGGAACCTTTTCCAGCGTCATTAAAGCCATTTAGAGTTGAATTTGACTGTAGTTATTACTGTTTTAGAAATTAGCAAAGGAAACGTCATTCTGCTGATAACAGTGCACAACTCAAGTATAATTCATACAAACGGAGGCATTCTAAATGGTACAGTATTCCTAGGCCAAGCAATCATACACTGCTTGGAAAACAACAACTAAATCTTAATTCAAACAAAAATAACTGGTGCGAACTATCCTTGGCCTCTCAAACTTCTTCCACAATGCAGTCAGGAGAGCTCAGCTAGTCAAGGAGATGGCACAACTTTATTAGGAATAAAATATTTCGACATGATGTCTTCCAAGAATTCAAACTGAAATATTTACTATTTTTACAACTAGCCAGTGATACAACATAAGAACCGACTGTACTTGTCTAACGGGGGGGGGTCTCATATAATAATTTGTTGTTCAAGTGAGTGAAATCATAACCAATACTTTACCACACTTTTCTGACCCTTATGAAGAATGCCTGTAATATGTTTTAGTTTCTCATTCCTAACACAACTAATATATATACTGTACTGAGGACTGTACCTTAAATGTGCCCATAAAGGTGAGTGATTTGATACAAAAAGCCATTAGGATGAATCAAGAAAATGAAAGTAAACAGTTCGACAAGTACTCCTGTTGATCTACTGGATAGTTTCAGCAAGGATGAGTGATTCATAAAATGTGTCCACCACAGAGCTCTCACAAATAATTAATTGGTCGGCTTAATGTGCTGTGCTAAGCCGTGAACTGCTGCCACCTAGTGACATGACAATAAGGTTACTTGGGGGCTAGAAGTGTAGCTCTAGTGATTCCCTTCACAAGCTCGAAGTTTCAAAACTTCAACCTGCAAATGATCGAGACCATAAGATCAAAATTTTGAAACTTCAAATGTTTTAATGGCGATCGCTGTACAGCGTGGAATGGAAATTTACCATTTTCCTCCCTGTAGTGTGATTTTGAAGTTGGTATATTTATTTAGCAGGGTGCGTGTGGGGTGCAGGGGGCTTGCCCCACTGCAACACCCCCCCCACAAAAAAAGTTTTTATTTATTTATTTTTTTATTACAATTTCAAAGTGTGAAAATAGTCATCGTATGATCTCAACCATTTGCAGTTTGAAGTTTTGAAACTTCGAGCATAAAAGATCCATGGGTCTGGATGAAGCTTGTGTGCAGCTGGATCTTTCAGTATTTATGGAAAAGCTACTAAAACATGTTAAAAGTTAGTACTGAATGGTGCTGGAAAGAACATCTAAAGCCAAATCCTGGTCCTACTGACTCTACACATACTTCCTGTGATAGTAAACTATGTTGCTGTATGACAGACACTCCTGATGTACATCTTGGTGTACAGTAATATGAAAACTGCAAAAGTGGATGTTAAGTACATTTTGTTCTTTTAAATAAGTGTCTATTACAACAACTAAAAGTGGAACTAGTCCTCCCACATCATTAAGAATAAAAATACCTACTGAATTACTTCTTGGAAGTCACAGGGCAACCTTGCAATTTCATGGGTCAGCAGCAAACATGAACCCATGTGCTGCATTGGCCTCCTGAATAAAAATAGTCTACGCACCTGTACATTAGCAATCCATGAACATAGGCAAGCATGTGCTGTTAGAGTGTCACCAAGGGAAATAAGGACCACATATTCCATGAAATCTCTATCTATGGGGAAGGAAATGCGGGTCTGCCTCAGAAAATACTTGACCCTAATAAAGGCAGTAAACCATTTCTGTGACAGTGCAGTTGGAGGGAAGGCATATCCAGCTGTTACTAGCATGCATGGTTCACTGCTGGTGATAAATGAGTTTTCCTTGCCCAAGCTAGAAAAGAATTGAAAAAAGGCTCCAGCCCACAGTATGGTTGGAGGAGTAGCATGAGGCTGCAGCCAAAGGCTACCACATACACAACGAGAAGACCGACTGTGTCTAGTACATCTGAGTGCAACAGTTAACATCCCCCTCCCCTCCAAATCTCCACATTTTGCAGTTAATATCACTGTCCTATTAATAGAATCATTTGTTTTACTCAATATTACCCAGTCCAATAGGCCATGTCATGTATTTATTTAATTTTATTTATTATTAATTTGTTTATAGGGTCATTGGTTAGTACTAAGCTAACTGCCCTTGCGAGCCATTTAAAGCCTAGCCAATTATCCCCTGTGAGATTTAAACCCTGTACCTTGTGTTTGTAAGGCAAACACCTTAACCATTAGGCAGGGTAAAGAACTAATCCATATGGCCACATTTTAAGTTCAGCCTAGGGCAAAGAGAAAATACACAAACAGCAATAAGATACAAAAGAAGAAGTTATGTACTTACCATAACGTTCCATCTGAGTTTTTGCTTTTTATTTGTCTTCAACCTATGGAACTCGAATCTAGCACGGATCCAACTTAGCCATAAACTCCAGCATCTGAGCTGAAATCCTAGCTCCTCCCCTACTCATAATGCCCCGTTCTCCCTCCTCCCCTCAAATCGAGTTTGATGCAGGACAGCACCAACCCTCCCCACAGCAGAAAAAACATAATCCCTGATTAAATAAGGTATTGGAGCACACACACTTAACTCAGGCCAAGAAGAAGCCTGCACCTACATCTGCCCAGTCCACTACACAGCCAAAAAGGCAGGGAAGGAGGAAGGGACAGTTGAAGACAAATGAAAAGCAACAACTCAGATGGAATGTTATGGTAAGTACATAACTTCTTTATCTGAAGTTGTTTTTCATTTGGTGTTCAACTTATGGGACAGAGTTCCTAGCTACAATAACTTTGGCAGATCTTCATAGAAGGATGTTCCGGAGCACAGCTGAGACAAAAGAAGCACTGCTCCTGGAGAGAATATCCAATTTGTAATGGGAGATAAAAGTATGCCAAAAGGACCAAGTAGCAGCCAATCAGATATAATCAATAGGAACCTTGAACTAAAAGGCTGCAGAGGTAGACACTGATCTGGTAGAAAGCACCTGGATGGGACCAGCTAGAGCCAAACCTTTGGAATAAGCTGTAGAAATAAAGCTTGAAATCCAATGAGCAGGAGTGACCTTAGAAATAGGCTTTCTCAGATGTGGCTTGGAAAAAGATACAAAACGTTGAACTGACTGTAGAAAACTTTTAGTTCTACGCAATTAAAATCACAGCTGTTTGTGAACATAAAGAAACTGTCATTTATATTCCCCTTTGTTCTGATAATTAGGGAAGAAAACTGGCAAATTGATCACCTGGTTAATATTAGCTTCAGAGGCCACCTTTGGTAAGAAAAATGGGTTAGTAAGAAGAGTTACTCTGTCCTTACGGAAGAGAAGGTAAGGAGGCTTAATAGACAACACCTGCAACTCACAGACACTCTTGGCTGAGGTAATAGCCACCAAGAAAGCCATCTTCCACGATAAGAATTGCAAATCAACAGTGGCAGCTGCTTCAAATGGAGGATAAACTACGGTCTGTAAAACTAAAGTTAGATCCTAAGGAGGTGTGGGATCATTGATAGGAGATCTAATTTAAAAAGGGTAGGAAGACAGATAGTTAAGTAGACAGAGAGAAAAACCTACAAAAAAACTTACTTAGGGACAATAAACCCCTAGAGAAGCTCATACAAACAGCGATCCGTGCTGTTCAAAATGAGCGGCAAATGAGATCTGCGGGATGAGGGAGAGCAGGGCATTTTGGGTAGGGGAGGAGCTTGGATTTTGCCTCCGATGCTGGAGTATACTGCCGAGTAGGATCCATGCTGGATCTGAGTCCCACAGATTGAAGACAAATGAAAAACAACAACTTCAGATCAGAGGTTATACACAGTACTGAAAGAAAAATAAAACATAAACTGGCAAAAAGAATACTATACATTTTAACAGAAAGTATCAGAAAAGAAAGGGACATGTACACAGGTTATGATCTTGACTGCTATCTTTTCTTTCAACATTCAAGTTCAGTATACAGACAGGAGTATGTAGAAAAGAGGATGAAGGTACAGTAATAATGTGTAAGAAGTGGGGGGATGAAATGCATATAACAGAGAAGATTATATGCTTAAATAGAAATACAATACTGAAAATTCAAATGTTATGTATAGAAATACAATACTGAAAATTCAAATGTCATGTAATACACCTGTACACCATTTTCAACAAAACAGTATATTCACATGTCCAAGATAAAACCTTGAAGTTTAGAACTCATGTCTTCTTCTACCTCCTTTGCCATTCCTGTTCTTCAGTTTTGATCCTTCACAATCTTCCATAATAACTTTGTAGGCCCAAATCATATCTCTGCTTTCCCTTCTATCACCTAGCGAGAGCTGTACCATTCTTTACAGCATTTCCTTATTTGACTTCTTTTCCATCTTATTTTCTTCTCTAATGGCCTTCCTCTGCAGCCTCTCTAGTATATGTGTTTCTTAGACATGCAGCCCAATATCTTACTAGTCTCAAAAGCCGCCTTTTTGTTTTGTTCTTTGTGATTCATTGATGCAATTTCAACTCCCCCTCCCCAATTTTTTCTCTTTGTTTTTATTGGTAATGAACCTTAGTTGCCATCTGCTGGTCCATACAGCTAGCTCTATACGTTTCTCGAGACAGTCTTTTATCTCCAGCTTCTTAGAGTTTTCGCTATCTTCATGTCATCCATAAAGTGGTTGATCCTGTTTTTTGTGTTTTGCACAATATTGGCACAAACATAGAGTTGAGAACAGGTTGCAGGACTGAATGTTGTGGCACTGTACCACTCTGAAGAACACAGGTCACACGACTAGCCACAGTGGAACTCCACTTGTCTTTCTTTTGGCAGCACCCTCTCAATGTCACCCAATGTGCTACCTTCTTTCCACACACCGGACATCTTTTTTTCTCCATTTCTCACATCGTTCAGCTCTGCTTGCCCATCTTCTGTGCAGTATCAACATGAAAACCTTGCTAAAGTCTACAATCTACTTCTCGGTTTACTTTTGAAGTGACCCAGTCGAAGGATTTGACTAAGTTTGACTACTGTGTACAGTAAAGTAAGAAGGAAGACAAGACAAAGGGGAAGGATATACTGCTACATAATGGTGTACACATAAGGGTCTCCAAAGACGATGTTTCATATGTACACAGCTTACACAACGGCTATGTGGCTTGCTAAACTTCTGAATTTGAAATAGCATATTATTAAGTTAAACTTGACAAAAAAAATCTCAAAAATATGCTAAAAAGTAAATATGTATAAATACTGTTTGTCTGAAATGCAACCATGCACAGTCTGCAAACTATTATACGACAAGTAAGTGTGGTACTTCTACATGTATTTTTAACAATGGTGACTTCCAGATTACAAAATGTTTGCAGAATTTTACTAATGCTGATTTTTTAACCTGTATACAAAATTTTCTCTTATGTATTTGTATTTCTGACTTATGTAAACATACTTCTCCTTTTGTAAGGTACTCATTACACAATGTACATTTCTGTTGTTTAAATGTCCTGTAGCCAACATTTATTTCCCATATGCTGCTCTTGTCTGAGGTGTAATAACAGCTGAAAAGGGGTTTATGAATGAGCTTACCAAACTGGTAAACAACTGACTGAATGATTGAATGGGTAGACAGACCAACCTATTCCTTTCAGTAAGGTGTGTCTACATAAGAGTGTTTGTCCCACGCAGGGGACTTGTTTAGAGACCTTTACATTTTACAACCCAACCCCCATACACACACACACACACACACACACACACACACACACACACACACACACATGCTATATGAAATGCTTGCATTTTCTAAAATACTCCTGGTGCCTTTTTGCATATTATAATCAAGTGATCTCTCACTAGCCCACCACAAATTTATGGGTAGTTTTCATTCAAACTTTATCTCTTACTGAACAGGTATTATGTAATTATGTATTGGTTTCAAAGTTTTATGTACAAAGAAACTAAATTTGCAATCTGAGTTGAAAACTCTAAAGTTGTCAAAAGAAAGTTCCCAGCATGGGACAAAAGTATTCATACTAAGGCTCCCTTTGAAAGAAAATGAACTTACTTCCTGCCCTGAACAACTTGGTTTACAGTGCAGCCTTTTAGTACATTTTTCATCCTGGAAGACATCAGTAACGTCTATTTTTTTCCCATTTAATAAATAAATGATCAACAGTGCTATCCTGACTGCTGGAAAACTGGTTTAATGAAAAGATGCAGGCTGAGAAGTAACCTAAGTATTTCTCCTATAACTACTTTCATAAAGCAGAAGACAACAGTTCTTATAAGGCCACAAACACATTGGGTAACAACATTTCCTTCTAACTATACCTTAACTAATACTAAATCAGCAAGCCAAGCCACCTGACCTAGACCGATAGAGCCCTAACTGTGATCCAGGCAAAAAGAGTTTCACTACTGGCCCTCCAGGATCCAGGGAGGATCAGTGAAGGGGCATAGTCCACTGACCTCTCAAAGGGAGAGGGAGAGGTTTAAGTGCATCGGAAAGCACACAAGGCACTGTGATCTCCCTGGTAAACACCAGAAAGACCATCACTTGTGCTGTAGGGAAAGGGGAAGAGCTGCTTGCAGCAGCAGAGGGAACATCATCTGTGGACATCACATTGCATGTCCCCTCCCCTGTGCCTTATCACATGCATGCAGAGTTGGGCCTGGCCAAAAAAACTTGAACCACTGTAATTGCTGCCTGGATGATGATCCTTCTTCATTGGCTCTTGCCTGGTGAAATGAATGAATGGTCTGATAGACAAAGAGAGATGGACAGAAGACAGCAAGGGCAAAAAAAAAATTTAAAAAACTAACAAACTAACAATATTTATCAGCAGCTGCAAATTAGGGCTGTTTAACACTTAATGTCTGTCTTTTTAACTGCTAACATCAGGATTTTTGTGTACCACAGAGTGCATGTTACATCAGGATTTAAATTTCAGTGACTCTCAACTTCCTAAGTGTATGTCAATTTGAAACGTTTGTTTGGGCATTAAGCATGAAAAAATTCACTTGGCAGCATGCCATCAGGGCTATATATAAGAGGTTATTGGTCTACAATTATTTTAGCAGAGTGGACATTGTTTGCTCAGGTAACTATCTTGGTACCATATTTATGACCTTATTTTCAGGTTGGGTGTGGTATAATGGGTAAGGCGCTTACTTCACTGATACAAGGTAGAGGTGGGGTTGATTCTCACCTCTGAAAATGAAATTGGCTAGGCTTAAAATGGCTCACATGGACAGCTGGCCTAGTACTTACCAATGAACTTATGAACCTATTATGCAGTCATCAAAGATAACACTTAACAGTACTTTGGTTACTCCACCAAACAGCTCTACACCCATGGTCCGATTTACATACTTAATTTCACTGTCACTCATTACATACCAATCACCAAATCACACTCTGTATAACAGCATAAATAAATATGTATAAATAGCCCTCTTGATCACATAATACAAAACACAATCCTCTTGATTTGCTTTTGTCAGTAGTGCCCCATTGTATTCCAATACTTCAGTGACAAAATGGGTAAATACAAATGAAAAAGAAGATAACTTATTGAATATATCACTTCTAATTGCAAAAACTTCTACAGATTACCATACACAGAAATGTAAACTTTGAAGGCAGATTAAGGCTTTTCAGGCCACACTCAGCAATTCCCAACCTTTAAATGGAAGAATGAAACCAATACAAGGTCAGAACTGAGTGACCTTCAGTACAAAATACTGTGCAATTAAATCTGTCCTTAAAAATTCTGTGCAACCATAAATCAAGTAGTTCATTCTCATCTTCCTTCAAAAGCCACTGTTGAAAATGAATGCATGCTCACAGATGTAATGACTTTTGATAGTCATGAATTAAATTGTCCACTTTCTGTTTTATTACCTCTCCTCGACTAATAAAGTATCAAAATGTTTTATGTCTAGAGTGGTAATGTCTGCTTCTGAAATGCACAATCTCTTTTGATGTGTTACCTATAAATCACATTTACATGACTGATGTACTGAAAGACTGACCTGCAAAAAATGATCACAGTACATTGGACATTTAAAACTCAGAAATATAAAAGATTGAAAGAAGCACTAACTGTTCTCTTCCGATACATTAACTTCTGTTAACTCCAACCATAAACTTCTGTTAACTCCAGCCATCATTTGTCATAATGGTGGTAGTGTTATAAGAAGGGTTCTTCTAAGGTCGGGTGAAGGGTTGGGGTTAGGGATAGGGGCAAGGTTAAGGTCACTGGGTATTAGTAAGGTGGGCAGGTGGTCTTTACCAGGGTTACATATAGTTTTCTTTCTTGTAGTACACAACTGCTCCCCAGCAGTGAGCCTCTTTCTACTGCCAAAGGGTTTAACTTTAAAAAGCAAACTTCTAACTGTTTTAAACCTTAATGGCAAATAATACTTTGTCTACATATAACCAGTTAGCAGCACACTATCCCTCTTTGCAAGTAACATCTCAGCTTATGCTTGGCTCAGAATACTATAACTTTGCTAACTTATTCCAGGTCTCACACCTTAGGTACACTTTTTCTCTATTCTTTACTCAAGCTATTTGCAGCAGCCATTCAGAAATCATGCCTTTTTCACTCCTCATAAAAAGGATACCCTACAGTACTCCTACTGCAGAACAGTAACAACTTGTTCATAAGTTCATAGGTTCATACTAGGCTATCTGCCCTAGGGCATTTATAAGCCTAGCCAGAGTGTGTTTGGCTTTCGCCACCCATTTTAAATTAATTTTGCTATGCCCTTTTTCGAGGTTAGTATACAGTGCCTCTGGCTAACAGTGACACAGAAGTGATAGCCGGGGTAAACCTACGATCTCCCATCCACTCATCAAGATTCCTCTTGAAGAGAGTCAATGAGGGACTCTGCCTAACCTGGACTGGGATTTTATTCCAGAGTGAAGGGAGCCTCTGGGTTATGAATCTGTCCCTCCAGCATGCCTATTTATTTCAGTGCTGAGGTTCAAGTCTCTCGAGCGCGTAGCTCGATGGGATTTGGATTTTCTGAGATGCAGCATGTCCATTAATTCCGGGTTGGACATGGCTTTATACGTCAGGCACAAATCGCCTCTGAGCAGGCGGTATGCTACTAAGTAGAGCTGGAGTTTCTTTAACCGGGCAGCACATGGCATCTGTTTGAGCCCTTTGATCCTCTTGGTGAGGTACTTTTGGGGTCTTTCCAGTTGCTGCAGGTGTCTGGTAAGGTATATCCCAAAAGGGGCATTGTACTCAATTATGGGCCTGATCTAGATGTGAATCCCTTCATGATTAGGTGTGCTACATAAAATGCTCTTCTAACCACTTTGGCCACGTGGTTGTCAAATGAGAGATTGCTATCAACTTGGGTCCCCAGGTCCCTAATTACTTCTTCTGTACTTAATGGATTACCACCTATGTGGTAATTTGTGGGCACTTTGTTTTTGCCAAAGGGAATGACTATGCACTTTTTGGCGTTTAGCTTGAGGTCATGGCTCTGGCACCAGTTGTCTGTTTCTATGAGGCCCTTTTGGAGGATGCTTGTGTCGGCTGGAGAGTTGATTATGGCGCCCAGTATGCAGTCATCTGCGAACTTGGTCAGCCACAGTCCTTCCGTCTTGGCCTGTACCTCCGAGAAATATATACCGAACAAGAGAGGTCCCAGGACTGAGCCTTGTGGGACGCCACTTGTAACTGGTTTGGAGTCTGACATGGCTCCAGCAATTCTAACCATGTGGGTTCTGTCCTTGAGCCAGTTTGCAACCCATCTAGTGACATAGGGGTTTATATTTAAGCTGGTGAGCTTATCTATAATGCCCAAGTGGGGTATTGTATCAAAGGCTTTTAGGAGGTCCAGGTAAGCTGTGTGGACCACCTTCCCTTCGTCAATGGCCTTGGTGACGGTTTCAAAGAAATCCACCAGGTTTAAGAGGCAGGATCTGCCCTTAACAAAGCCAAACTGGGTAGGATCCACTGTCTGTAGGTCCCCAATATTTTTATTAATGAGGTCCATGATGATCCTTTCCATAGCTTTGCAGACCAAGCTAGTCAGGCTTATGGGGCGATAGTTTCCAGGATCCATTGAGGCACCACATTTGTGGAGAGGGACCACTGTTGCTGTACGCCACTCTTTGGGTACATATCCTGTAGTAAGGCTGAGACTGAACAGTAGTTTTATGTTTGGGTTTAGCTCTTCTTGGAGTTCATGTAGGACGCAGCCCGGGACACCGTCTGGTCCCATTGATGCTGTGTTTTTTGCTTTGGAGAGGGCGACTCTTACCTGAGCATCTGAGATGTCAGCTAGGATATTGGCAATGTCTGTGGGTTTGGTGTATTTTTTGTCATTTTGGACTAATTCTGAGCATATCTGGGAATTCCCACCCAGGTTCCTAACATAACTAAAGAAAGCCTTGTGATTATCCTTAGTGTCCTTTGCAATTTTTCTCTCAAAGCTGGCCTTAGACGATTTTATGAGTGCCGTAGTTTTTTGCTAATACTGATCAGAGATGCCTTCCCTTTTTGGGATTTTGCTATATCATGTAGTAGCTTCCTCCTTCTATTGTACAGTTTGTTTATGGCTGGGGTCCACCAGACAGGACATCTGCCTTTGTAGGATTGGGTCTTGGTTTTATTTAGGATTAAATGATCCATGCATTCCTGAAGGTGTTCATAGAATGTGTTTATAAAGGATTCTGCGGTCTGGGCTGTATTTTCCACAGGCCCGGGGGCTTTGAAGGATTCCACCTCGGTTTTGAGGAGTGTGAAATTTGCTTTAGAGAAGTTTTTCACTGTGGTTTTCTGGGCAGGGGGTGGGGTCGGGATGTGAATATCCAGTGAGATTAGTTTATGGTCTGATCTTACCAGTGAGGGATACACTTCTGGTCTGGAGCATAGAGTCCCCATGTTGGTGATGATCAGGTCCAGTATGTTTTCCCCTCTTGTGGGAGTGGTAACAAGTTGTTCCATAGCATTTGAGTTTATAAATTCTAGGAAACTTTGGGCTAGGGTGTTGGAGCTAGAGTAATGCTCCCAGTCTATGTTTGGGTAGTTGAAGTTGCCCAATATAATGGTGTTTGGAGAGACCTTCATATTTTCCAGTGTTCTCAGGAAGGCCGAGTGGGGTTCCTGGGTTTGGGAGGGTGGTCTGTAGCAGGCTATAAACTGGAAGGCAGTTTTACCCACTGTTAGTTGCACATGGATAGTCTCTGATGCTTCGTGCAGTGCCACCAACCTGGAGGTGTGGGTATCTTTGACGAATATTGATACTCCCCCTCCTTTTGTGGTTCAGTCCAAGTTTTGGGGCCGAAAAGCATGGTATGAGGTATAACCTGGTAGTGCTGGGGTGATCTTGGGAGCCTTGAACCAGGTTTCTGTTACTGCACAGATATCGATGTTCTCCATGCTAAGGAGAGTTTCGAGTGTGTGCATCTTGAGGTTTAGACTTCTGGCGTTGAGCAGCTTTACTCTTAGTTTCTTATCCCTTGTGATACCTATGGAGGTGGGTTTATCTTTTGAGCCTTGCCTAAAAAAGGCACTATGGGGGTAGCAAGAGCCTTTGCCAATATCCGAAAGCCCAGGGGTGACAGGTGCAAGCCGTTCCTAGCGAAGCATCGTGGCTTGTCGAGCATGTCATCCCAGGCTGACAGGCATTGGATCCCCTTTGAATGACACCAATACTTAAGCCAATTGTTGAAACTGATCAACTTGTCTTCATATTGTGGCATCATTCTTGGTGAGGGTAAGATGCTACTCAAGGTCAGGGTCATACCGGCCTGGGCTACATGCTCAGAGAGCTCCTATATGTCTCTTTTTATGTAGTCCAGGGAGGTACATCTCAGGTCATTCACACCAGCATGGACAATGACTGAGTCATATTTGTACTTGCCTTGGAGTGACCTGAGTGCTTGTGTTATGTGGCGGATCCTAGCGCCCGACAGGCAACTCACCGTGACCTTCTTCTTGTTCAGCCTGGTCAGCGGGACGTCAGTGTGCCTGACGATAGAGTCACCTATTACAAGTGTATCAGGTGTGTTGTTTAGCCTTAAGGGCTGTGACTGTTCGGCACACTGGCTTTGTGAGCTATGTGTTGCATGAGTTTTGTTTTGGGATAGCGGTTGCTTGGGTGTCTGCTTTGGAGGTCTCTGCTGCTTAGGCAGATTTTTATTTAGAGCCTCCGAGTATGTTTTTGTTTGTTTATGTGTTTGGTTTGCTGTCGTGGTAGGTCTATGTGAGACTGGAATTGTAGTGAGTGTGGTTTCCTTCTCCTCCTGACTGGTTACGCCAGTACTGAGTTGAGACAGCTTAGCCTCCAGTTTGGCTATATGGTTGCATCTCTCACATGTGTTGGAATTTGTTGGGAGAAGGAGAGGTTTGCCTGTGTACATGAGGCAGTTGTAATATTGCCTCAAGATTCCCAGATTCACCAGCTGGACTGGAGAGGAGATTGACAACTGACCTTTGGACATGCTAGAATAGTATTGGGAATTCCTTTATAATTGAAAAAAAGGGCCAATGGGGAACAAGGTACTCAAGGGGAGTTTGTGAGGGTGTAGTGCTTTTAATTTTTTAGTGCTGACTTAGTGAGCAAGTGCCAGGTAACTTAAATGCAATGTGTTACAGGTAACTTAAATGCAAAAACGACAAACAGTAACTTTCTTTCAAGTGAAACAAGGAAATAAGTACAGTAAGCAATGCAGATATCACTAGGGATCCACAGAAGCGCTGAAAAGCCGCGTTTTAGGTGAAATTCGCGTTTCAGGGAAGAAATAAGCAAACAAACAACAAGCATACAAACAAAGCTAGATTCAGCAGGCCTGGATCTAGTCTATGCTACAGCAAACAAGGTGTACCAATTTCAGTAAGAAACAGTTCAAATATGCAGGCACTATAAGCCTTTAACCAGAAATTCCCAGCTCAGAAGGGCAGAGTCCAGCCTCTCCTCCCACAAGAGTGCAGACCACGAACCTTCTTAATGTAAAATAACTGGCCTGAAGCCCAAGTGCTTAAACCAGAACTAATACACTTTTAGAATAACAGACACTGAGCCCTCAATCAGCAGTCCCCAACTTAGAAGGATGTAAGCTACCTGTCCTGCTACCACAGTGCAGGCCACAAACCTTCCTAATGTAAAACAACTGGTCTGAAGCCCAAGTGCTTAATCCAAAAGACTCAGAATGACAGCTACACTTTAATCAAGTTACTACCAAGCAGTAATAAATACAATTGAATCCTTTAAAGAATGCCTGGATTAGTGCTCAAGTTATACAAACAAAGCTAGATTCAGCAGGCCTGGATCTAGTCTATGCTACAGCAAACAAGGTGCACCAATTTCAGTAAGAAGCAGTTCAAATATGCAGGCACTATAAGCCTTTAACCAGAAATTCCCAGCTCAGAAGGGCAGAGTCCAGCCTCTCCTCCCACAAGAGTGCAGACCACGAACCTTCTTAATGTAAAATAACTGAATATTTGATGGTTTCGTGGTTGTTGTATTATTGTTATGTAAAATAACTGGCCTGAAGCCCAAGTGCTTAAACCAGAACTAATACACTTTTAGAATAACAGACACTGAGCCCTCAATCAGCAATTCCCAACTTAGAAGGATGTAAGCTACCTGCCCTGCCACCACAGTGCAGGCCACAAACCTTCCTAATGTAAAACAACTGGTCTGAAGCCCAAGTGCTTAATCCAAAAGACTTAGAATGATAGCTACACTTTAATCAAGTTACTACCAAGTAGTAATAAATACAATTGAATCCTTTAAAAAATGCCTGGGGATTGTTAACTGTTGGATTAGCTGCAGGCTCTACCCTACTTCTGCCTATGTCAGATGCATTTGAGCCTTCTACAAGCAGGTTTTCTGGTTTAACCCCTTCATCTCTCACTTTAGTACACCTCACTACATCACTGTGTGTGTGTGTGTGTGTGTGTGTGTGTGTGTGTGTGTGTGTGTGTGTGTGTGTGTGTATGTGTATATATATATATATATATATATATATATATATATATATATATATATATATATATATATATATGTGTGTGTGTGTGTGTGTGTGTTTTCATTTATTTGTTTCTGCTTGTTGACCATGACAATCTGACTTGGCTAATAGTTCCATTCCAGTAGAGGCCAGAAGAAAAAAGTTTACACTGCAATATCACAATTAGAGTACAATAAATAAAGAAAGATGCTTTTAACTATGAATCAGGCCTTTCTCTATGCTATGAAGGTATTCAATAATCTTTATGAGCAGGACACTACAAAGGACCAAAACTCTAGTAGGCATTCCAAAGACATTCTGACTCAGTTCGTCATGAAGTCTACCACAAGTCAACCCAAATGAAGGAGGAAAGTATACACAGAAGCCCTGGCTACTGCATCGGTGAATCAAACATTTATCATGCCTCAATGAAATTTATTAAAGAGGCAATCTGCAGTTTTTCCTGTGTCCACTCTGTGGACAATGATAAAGAATAACTTACAATACTGTTAGGTTCATAGGATCGAAAGATCGCATGATTATAGGAAATACAAGGCAACTGAGTCTTGTGAGCCTTGTCAATTTCCTCCCTCAGACTGAACCCCCTCTCTCAAGGATGGCCAGGCCAGGCCAGTCAAATCAGGAGTGAATTTGTGAATACCTTTCCAATCATCCTGTTCCCATGTGAAGGAAGACAATGTATCACACTGCTTAATTTGCAGTGTGAGTCTATTTCAGAGGTCTGGAAAGCATGGTGTAATGAACCTCTCTTGAGTTTGTTTATTTTTCTGCCAGTGAAGATTTAGATCCATTCTTCAGGTATTTGTAAGACTATTCGATTTGTGGAGATATAAAATATTTTATTTTTGTATTTATTTATTTAACATTTGTTTACCGGGAAAGTCCGACTTGGAACAAAGCCAATCTTCAGCGGAGGCCCAGGGAGAAATGTTCCAGACAGTTTTTGTAACGTGGGAGGAAACCGGAGTACCCTGAAAAAACCCACACAAATGCAGGGAAGACATGCAGACTCCGCACAGAAGTAACTCCAGCCGAGAATCAAACCGGAGAAACTCTTGCTGTGAGGAGCCAATGCTACTTCTGTACCACTGCACCATCCCATCCAGTATCCAGGACCACTGCGTTCCTAATGGCTCAAAAGAAAAGGCACATATACTCACAGGAGCCTATAGGATACTGAATACAGGGACAGTGCTTCCAGTCTTTTATGGTAGTGCAGGGATTTTAATCCAGTGATCGTCTTAGTTAGGAACCTCTAGGTCCTTTCCAGTGGTTTGATAAGTATAGTGAGGTACATCCCACAGTGGCGATGTATTCAATCCAGTGAGGTACATCCCAGAGGGGCAGTATATTCAATAATGGGCTTAATCAATGTTGAATATATAGAGACAAGCATGTCTTTCAATCCAGATGATATTCCCTTGCCAATTGTCTACTCCAAGTAGGACATTCTGACAACTGTTGTTACTTGAGAATCAAAGGAGAAGGAATTGTCAACCCAAGTTCCATTCTTATTTTGGAGTGGGGTATTGTCTATGCTGTATACTGGGGGAGGGGTAGTTTACAAAATGTGACAATACTGCACTTTTTAACACTTAACTTAAACCTATTTTTAGCTCACCATGTGTTTACAAGTGTTAAAGTTCTTGTTGTAGGGATTGGGTGTCAGATGGTGACCTGACAGCTGTCTGCAGATTTGGTTAGTCAGAGGTCTTGATTCAAGTTCTGGATATCAGAAACAAAAATGCCAAACAGAAACTTAAAGGATACCACTGGATTTCTTCATACTCGTTGATGAGGCACTTGCTACTATCATCTTGTCGGTTTTGCCTTTTAGCCAATTTGCTAAACACCTTATCATGTATGAATCAATTTGCAATGCATTTACCTTGCTAATTCTGATAGCATGGGTTATGGTGTCAGAGGCCTTGATCAGGTCAAGGTTTGTCATGCTGACAGCATGACTGTTGTGAATAACTTGTTTTTCTCTCTTAAAAAAATTAACCTGGTACATTAGACATGATCTAACCTTGACAAAGTCAAACTGCTGCAGGTCTAACGATGTGATTTGCAGTCATAGTTTTATCACGTCAGTTAAAATATGTTTTTTTGGCTTTGCAAACAAGACTCACCAGGCTGACAGGCTTGTAATTCTCAGGGTCAGTAGTGGTCCACCTTGTGGACTGCCATCACTACTACTCCACAATGTCAGGGATGAAGCCTGTGGCTAAGCTCTATTAAATATTTTAAGAGGAGGCTCTCCCAGGCCTTGCTTACAGCTAGGTATATTATTAGGTGCCACAGAAGAAGTACTTTTAGTCTTGGACAGCACCTTTAGAACATGGTCTTCATTGATGATTGGGGGGTCTGACAGCTTCTGGGAAAGTTGCTTTGGATAGTCTCTGTGGTGAAGTTTGCACTGAAGTTGTTTGTCAGTATGTTGGCAATTTCATGGTGCCATTTTAAATATGCTGAAAGCAATATTGGCTGTCATTTCTTACTTTCCTAAAATGAGTACATCAGGATTTGTAGTTGACCCTAGCTTCAGATGCTAACCTAAGTTCATAGGCTGCCTTAGTAGTCACAATGGTATTTCACATTATTAGCCAATTTTCTGATGCTGTCCTTAATGTGAGGATCTCTGAACTACAAGGATTTTATTTGCCATAAGTGTTATGTTGGGGGACCACCAGGGAGGTCTCATTTTACACTTCCCATTATATTTAGATCTGGAAAGTACTGCCAGTTATATACGTATATCCATCTAGGCCTAGAATTCCTTTGTGAAGCTACCTGCTAGGACAATGTCTGATGTTACATTACCTACCTGAGGGTTTGGGGAAACAACTAGAGCAATTGGATAAAGCCTACATACAGACAGAGACATGCAGACGCCACAAAGTAGGAATCAGAGCCAAAACGTATTAGCTAGAGAACTAAATGCTGTGAGATAGCAATGCTACTCCCTGCACTACTGTACCAATGTTCAGCTCCTTTTACACACATCCTGCCAAACACTGCCACAGCCTGACCAATAGCTCCCATACCCAGCAAATTAAGCCATATTTACGGACTGTGTACACATTAGATAAAGACTGTAATAAAATAAAAAAAAAAAAATAGTTGCCGACAAAATTTAACAGACATACATAGACACACTATCATCAATTATAGCCACTTGCATCACTGTGACTATAACCTCAGATGTTTGATTATGATCACACCTAACTGCCTCGAAGAAATGCATTTTCTCAGTTCACTGCTGTTAGAATACTGTGCAACCTACTGCAATCCCACAACTCACATATCAACCTCTTAGCTGAAGAATTCAAAGAAAAAGTTAAAAAATTAAGGATGGATAAGGGAATAAAATCTGAAATACTTACCCTTAACTTCGAAAGGTGACAGCATAATAGACTTACCATTATCATGCTTTTTCTGAAAGTTATTAAGCATAAAACTCATGTCTGTCACTTGTCGAGCTCAGTCCTCACTAATTTGCAACAAAGATACAAACATTGAGGTATAGATCAAAACATGAAGCAAAACTGAGACTTCCAAGATAGCTGCATGCTGAACCACGACTTAACTTCAGCATTCCCAGTGTGAAAGCAGAAACTAAGAAAAAGGAGAGACATTAAACTGTTTTTTTTTGGGGGGGGGGTAAAATTTGGTTACTGGCTAGTAAGTGCAATGCCTTGATGCTAGCAAAGAATAAATGTGGAAAACCTGAAAGAAAATCAACCAGAAAAGGTGAAGAGAAAAACACTGTCTGGGACAGATTCTGCAGCTGTTCAGCAAAAAAAAGCCATTCAAGTTTCAGCTTTGGTTCAATTGATGGTTTCCAGTAATTTCAAGGAAAAAAGTAAATCAAATGTGCTAAGAGGTGATTAAAATAAATGAAACACTGAGGACGTATATTAACTAAAATAGCAAAAGGCTGGAAAATGGAAGAAGCTTAGATGAACTGATAAAACTGCAAAATTCAGGGGTTGAAATGAAGGAAAGGCTAGCTGACTATGAAACAGCTGAAAAAGAGCTGTTTCAAAAAATGGTAGAGTTAAAGGACAAAGCACACAGAAAAAAATCTTAAGATTTTCTTCTGTAGCAGAGAAACTGGAAGAAAATGACAGTATTAATTTTATGAAATCACAAATAAGCAACTGGACTGGTATTCCACAGCAGGATTTGTTAAATGAAAGAGCACATAATGTGTATGCTCCAAACCTACCCATGAAAAAGCAGCCAAGACCTGTATTAGTAAGGATGCAATCATATCAGAAGAAAGAACTGATCCTGACAAAACTGTGGCTAAAGGACAAACTATTAAAAGCGGGACACAGTACAGTGTTTGTAGAAAATGATTATTCACTGTACACCAGGCAGAAGAGAACCAAATCTATCCTGGAAATCACTGAATGTCAAGAGAGAGGTGTGAGGTTCAGACCTGCTGTATCAAGCTATTTTCAGAACATTTTTTTCCTGAAGGATCAAAGTCATTTATTGATGCAGAACAGGCTATGGAGGAAATACAAAAGTATGTCCAACCAAAGGTAGCCATCAAATAGAACGGGACTCTGCTTTTCATTCTTCTGATAATAAAGCCCATAGAAAGAATTTTCCAGTGAAACTTTTTCCAATGTTCCAAATGAAAATTCTCGAGAGAGAGAAAAAAATCACAGGATTTGACTAGAAGAATTGGGAGTACCTTGGACTTGAACTGAAGTCTGGGGTTGGGAGATGAAGATGAACAGTATGGGCAGCAACACTGTAATTAATGAATAAATGTCAGACTATAAAGCAACAATCACATTTGTGAAGAATGTCTTTAGAAGAAAAAGTGGCTGAGAAACACTGAAATTTTGCTGACTTAATTAATCTTCCGGGGGGGGGGGTGAAAGGCATATACTCCACTTCATGTCATTAATGTTTGGAAGGAGACAAAAAGGAAAAGGGAAAAACAGTAACTATAAGTAAAACATTTTTGTTCTCAACAGCAGTATTTATATAAAACATTTCATGATATAAATTGCATGTTATATAGAAAAGCATTTTCAGGGATTGCTGTATGTGATAAAGATACTAAAGTAAACATACTTTTTTCTTAATTAGCTTTAAGAAATGAAGGTATTACAATGTGAAAAGAGAAAAAAATGCTGGACAAAGGCATGTTCAAGTTAATATGCTGTTATTTTGGGCTGGTGGGATAGGGGATGGGGTACTTAAGTGCACAGATTATAATATGTATACAGCTGAGTTGTTTTCTTTTACTTATGCATAGGTTAATGCCTGGATCAATGCCCTTGGCTTAATCTGATAAGTTTCTTGTGTAAGCATGTGTGCTACAAAAAGAATACTGTGAATATAATGAAAAGTTTTCCTTTAGCAAATAAATGTTCAGTATGAGTTGAAACATCTTCAGCTAGGGGCAGCTTTACATTATATTCTTATGTTTCCAAGGAGACAAGCTGAATATAGGTCCAGGTGATAAATCTCAAGAGCTCTGGACATTGTTTGCTGACAGAAACACAAAACTAAAAGGTACAAGGGTAAGCAGCTTAGTAAGAAAAATAAAGTTTAAAATTAATGGATGTGAATAAATTATAGCAGTTTGCCTGGTTCCTAAATACCTCAATGAATTTACTAGAACAGTATATAATATGTGTTTATTTAAAGATAGCCAGTGCACTTTTTCTTAGGGCTAAAGTTGTTCTGAAGACATCCAAGCTGTTTTTAACATCTGTCACGGGAATAAAGTAAGGCAAGAACAGATGATAATAATTAGGGTAAGTTGGAGCACAGGCTGAAACATGAGCTTTAACATGGAAAACTTTAGTTTTAGGTTAGGTAATTCCTACAGGTGCAGTGGTCAGTTTGGGAGGGTTAAACTTCATTATTTAAAAATTGTTTGCTGTGTTTGTTTTAAATTAATAGAGTATGGGGGTGTTCTATGGTGTTTTTGTTTGAGGGTTTTCATAACAACAGGTCTTGCAAAAATATAGTTCAAATGGAGAATAACACAATAAAGGTGTTAAAAATAACTGCTACAGAGAATTATATCTTCTCAGCTCACTTTTGGCAAAATACGGTATACACAACCCCCCTACCCCTCAATCCCTTAGGTCAGAAATCAATAAATATAATGTGGGATAAAGGTCCAAAACCAGGGAGAGATATGCATCTTCTATACTTTAAGTTGCAAGGCTTTGAATCAGCATTTGTTTCTGAAGGTTTTGAAAGTTTCAAGAATAACAGACTTTGAATCAGCATGTTTTTTTCTAAAGGCTATTACATATGAAATGTAAATTTTATGTCATCATTTAGAAATCACAGTCCACATTTATTTGCCAGGAAAAAAAAACACAAATGTTATGAGCAAACAGACCAAAATGTGAGAAAATATCAGAAGGCTAGTTGAGGACCGCTATGTCCCCATATTCCACCATATATAAGACACACACACACACACACACACACACACACACACACACACACACACACACACACAACCGCACAGATGTGATCATCAATTACAGTAATTTTCATTATTGACTGTGCACCACCAAACTTTGAGATCAAATTAATGAACAAATACAAAAATAGACATACAGCAATGTATCTTTTAGCTAACTAATGCCAGAACACAGTCTGCAACCTTCACCCCACCCCCGAACATACCTCTCAACTTCTTATCTCAAAAACCAGAGAGAAAACTGAAAAATGTGAGACAATTTGAACCAAACATCAATTCTATATATAACTCATATGATCAGGAAGATGCTAGAGTAACAGCCTTTGCATCAGCATGTTTTTTCACTAAAGTGTGATACTTAAACATCTGGTATTGTTTAGTGACCACCCATCATTTAACTGCTATACTCTCTCTCTCACTCACACACACACACACACACACACACACACACACACACACACACACACACACACACACACACACACACACAGTAAAAATCATTGCCTTCCTAAGTGGCATGCACAATGCAGGTAATAAATACAAAAATTCTCCTATGCTCATCCCTATCATTGCCTTCTTCTTTCAGTCAGCTGCCTCAGTCACCCGAGGCAGCCTAAGACAATAGCAGCAGCTCTTCACTGCTTCATACAGCAGCCCAGTGAGATGCTTTCTTAGCCTCATTTTCCCCCTTGAAAAGGCAGAAAGAAGTATTATAATGCCAGGCAGTTTTAATAAACAGGCTGGTAAGCAGAAGTAGCAGATTTTTTTTTTTAAAGTTCTCAGATATTTCTAGAGCTCCGAGCATGCGCAATAACATGCATGGAGCTATGTTCTCATTATTTAAACTGCAAACTCAATCTATAAATTATTTTAAAACGTAAACAATTTAAAAACAAAAATTATTTTTTTCTGTGTTCTTTTCCAAGGGGTGGGGCTGTGCTGCAGCTTAGCAGCCGGGGCCACAAGTCATCTCTACAATAGTACAAGAATAAGCTATGTATTGGACTTCTGCACCAGGAAGTATTTGTTTATGAAATTCAAGTACATTAAGAAACCTTTCATTATTTTCAGGAGACATTCAGGGTGTCTTCTAAAAGATTATGAACTTAGAGCCCTGTTTACTTTGATTTTGAGCTTGAGTTCCATTTGTGGTTCTCTGGGATCCTGTCCCTCAACCTGAAGGGACTTTTGTCTGGTGAAGAGCAGGTATGTAGGGACTCAGAATTTTGTGGAGTAAATTAATACTGCTGAATTCCACAAGGATGACATACTTGTTTTGGCAGACTTTAAATACCTCTATACTGTGATGCCACATGATGTGGGTATACATGGGATCCCTGAGGTGTTGGAAAGATAAAAATGTCCCCCAAGAAAAAATCAACACCTAAAACGAAATGCTTGAAATCATCTTGAAAAATAATTTTATTTATTTTGAAGGTTACTATGTGTGACTGATGGGTTTGGCTATGGGTTCTAATTGTGGGTCACTCTTTGCCAACTTGGTTATGGTCCATTGGGAAAACCAATACATCATAAATGGCCCTTATAAGGAAGCCCTTGGGTTTTATACGAGGTACCTGGATGACATTTTTCTTATTTGGAAGGACCCTAGTATACAACTGATGGACTTTATTAATTTCAATAATAGCACTGGCTTTCTTGTTTTCACCTATGAATATAGTAATACTGCTGTATCATTTCTTGATGTGTTTTTAGAGAAAGCTATGAATACAAAAACATATGCAGCAAATATTTATAGGAAATCTACATACTCTAACACTATACTTCATTTTAACAGTGCACATCCACCATATCAAAAGGGGGCCATAGTCAAGTGGCAGTTTCTTAGGGCTGCCCATATGGTCACTAGAGAGAGTCCGATTTTTTTAAGAGAATATCTCATGATGGAGGGCATGTTTTTGAAAAGAGGGTACACTAGAGCCATGGTTAAGAACTGAAAAAAGAGGTTATTTCTAAGAGACAATATGGTCATTTTAATCCTATTGTACAGGACAGGCATTACAATTTTATTAGACTGCAGTCCATATGGCTTTGGAAGCTTGTTCTCTTGTTACTAATTAATATAGTGACAGTGATTTGGTTAGATTGGTTGTGGTGAAAAACTGGGTAATATTCAAAGATGATTCTGACACAAACTCCAAATCTGGAGAGGGCCCTGCTATAGTTTATAAGAGGTGCATGTGTTTGAAGAATTTATTTGAAAGCTGTAACCAAGGTACTTGCTCCAGATTAAAGGGTATGAGTAAATGTGTTTTTTGCCACTATTGTAAATGTATTATGTTGGGTAAGGAATGCATGCTCAGTGGCAGGTTGATTAGATTGAAAAGTAATCATAGCTGCCTTTCAAAAAATGTAGTTTATACTGCTTTATGTCAGGTATGTAAAGCTTACTATATTGGAAAAATGGAACGTATGTTAAAAAGGTATGTAAAGCTTACTATATTGGAAAAATGGAACGTATGTTAAAACAATGCATGCATGAGCAAGTGTATGATATAAGGAACAAAAAGAACAATGCATTAGCAAAACATATTATGGCTAACCCTGAACATCATTTTAAGTTTACTACACTTGAACAGGTTATATCTAGTACTAGGGATGTGTCATTCTCTTCTACTGGAAGTGAGAGCGCTTTATTGGCAACTTTATATTAATGCTATCAGCTACCCAGGACTGAATGAGCACTGTTCTATAACCTGCCTTTTAAAATTAAAGGCTCTGAACAGGTAGAGCCGTAAACTTATTTTACTATGTTACTAGTTATATTTTTCTTAAAGATGTTGCTATGTATTGTAATATATTTTCTTGATTCATGTTTTATAATGGTGTATTCTTCTTTAAGCATCTGTCGTGTAATTTACCTTAGTGGTTTATTTAAACTTGGGAAGGTGATGTATTTTTACTTCTGAAGTCCTGAATAACAGGACAAAAGTGCTGAAGTTTTTTTTATTTCCTGTTCATTGAACTTTGATTTGGAGTTTACTACCGTGCTCGTTTTGACTCTTCCTTGGGCTTTGGTGCTGTTTTTTGGTAACCTGGCTAGAGGTGATATGGTCCTTGCAAAATATGTTGACACCACCACAGTTGCCACTGCATGGTCGGCACAAAACCCGGACATATGAAGGAAGTGCTTTACAAACATTTAAACCAAGTTTCAGTAATGACAAAGACATGGATATGTTCCAAATGCAGGAAAATAGTCAAACTCAGGCATTTTGTTGTTGAGACTTCTGTCATTGAACAGAGACAGTCTGATGAATTTCTGTTTTCAATTTGACATTTTATTTATTTATTTTATTTACATTTGTTTGCCAGGATAGTCCGACTGGGTTGGCAAAATACACTTTTGTACCTACCATAAATGTAGATGTTCGAGTGTTCACCCTGCTGCAGTCATCACACTTGGGTTATCCTGTCGTCAGGCGGTCCCGCAGTCGGCCGGAATTCCAAAGTCTTGGTCTGACAATAGCGGGTACCAGTGCTGGCGTGGCCAGTCTGGGGCTATGAGAATCAGTCGTGGTTTCTCCTTTTTGACCTTCTAAAGAACCTTTGTGAGGAGAGGTAATGGAGGAAAGGCATATGCTGTAATTTTTTTCGAAATGAAGGAGAGAGCGTCCACTTTCCAAGCTTGATGGTGGAATGTCCTTGTACAAAATTTTGTCAATTGGTAGTTTTGAGGACTGGCAAACAGGTATATATTTGTAAGGCCTCATTTTTGAGTTATCATTGTAAATATTTGTGGGTCTAGTTTCCACTCGTGGGGATCTTTGATGTTTCGGCTTAGGTCGTCCGCCAATGTGTTTTTCTGTCCTGGCAGGAATTGAGCTTGTAACTGGACTTGGTAGGCCAGAGCTGTGTTCCCTAAGATCATTGCTTGCCTGCAAAGAGGGTAGGAATGTGTGCCCCCTTGTTTGTTTATGTACCACATTACTGTGGTGTTGTCCGTCTTTATTGCAAGTTGTCCTGGATGTAGTAGATCCTTGAAGGCTGTCAGAGCTTTCTGTACAGCTAGCATCTCTTTTTGATTTTTGTGCAGTTTTCTTTGTTCTGCAGTCCATAGGCCTTGAATGCATTGTCCTGCCATGTGTGCCCCCCAGGCGTAGTCTGAAGCATCTGTTGTGATAGTTTGCCTGGTTGGGGGCAAGGTGAAAGGCTGACCTTTGTTGAGGTGACATGCCTGTGACCACCATAGAAATTCCTGTTGAAGGCAGGGAATGAGAGATATCATTGTGTCCAAGCTGTGGCTGTGTTGAGACCATACGCTTTTTAGGTACCACTGTAATTTCCTCATATGCAGTTTTGCAAATGGTATTATTAGTATGCAAGATGCCATGAAGCCCAAAGCCTGCAGAATTTTTCTTGCAGTTAATTGGGTCTTTGTTGCCATTCTCTTGAAATATTGAGTCAGTTGTAGTTGCTTGTCTGGTGCAAGATAATCCTTCTGGGCCATTGTGTCCAAGTTGGCACCCAGGAATGTCATTTTTTGTGAGGGTACTAGTTTTGACTTCTTTTCGTTTACTGTGTAGCCCAGACAATTTAGTAGATGCTTCACAAAGGCCAGATGATGTAAGAGAATGTCTTTGCTTTCTGCTTGGATGAGGCAGTCGTCCAGGTATGGATATATTTGAATTCCTCTTTGTCTGCAGTATGCAATTACCGGTGCCAGGCATTTTGTGAAAACTCTGAGCGCAGTAGATAAGCCAAAGGGCAGTGCAGAGAATTGATAATGGGTTGAACCTGCAATGAAACAGAGGTATCTTCTGCAACTTTGTCTGACAGGGACATGCAGGTATGCCTCCTTGAGGTCCAATGTTACTAGCCATGCTTCCTTGCCCAACATGGGAAGTAGCTGCTGTAGTGTTAGCATCTTGAATTTGGGAACTTGTAAGTAAGTGTTTAGAATTGAAAGGTCCAGAATTGGTCTCCAAGCATTGTCCTTTCTGGGTACTAGAAAGAGCCTTGAGTAAAATCCTTGGCCTTGCTCTCGAGTCGGTACCAGGTGAATGGCTCTCGTGTCCATGAGAGCTGTAATTTGCTTTTGTGACTCTGCCCATTGATTTTCTGGCAGGTTTGGCATTCCTCTTTTCATTGGCAAGATGTGAAAGTGGAATCTGTATCATCGTAAAATTATGTCTAGGACTCATTTGTCCTTTGTGACCATGTGCCAGTTGTCTGCAAAAAGTGCGAGTTTTCCTCCCAAGGGGGCTGTCAAAAGAGTATTGCTTGGCCAGCTGAGGTGCAAGTCATTGAGTTTGCCTTCTGGTGGGTTGAGACCTGTCTTCTCCTCCCTTCTGTATTGTAGTGCCCCATTGGCGAGGTTTATACTGGGCTTGTGGTTGTCCTCTGCCCCTTGGGCGCCTGTATTTACCCCTCTGAGGTCTGTCAGTGGCTGGAAAGGACCAATTTTTTTGTTGGCCAGTTTCTGCTGAAGCGAGGGGGTTGTACTTGTAGGAAATCTTTGACTGTCTGCATTGATTTCGCCTTATCTTCCATTTTCTTTACTTCTTCTGCTTTAACTCCAAAAAGAACATCCTGCTGTAAGGGAGCATCTAGTAGTTTTGCTTTAACATGATCAGGCAGACTTTGTTCCTTTAACCAAGCATGCCTACGTATAACCGATCCAGTGACAGCTGCTCTGCAGGAGGCCTCCAAAGAATTAAACCCACATTGTAAGGTATGTTTGCCCACCTGCTCAGTGGTGTGCAACAAATCCTGTACTTCTTTCAATTCAGATTGTTGGGGGAGGGAGGTTATCCTTTGCTTTAACTGAGAGATTAGAAATTGCTGATACTTAAGCATATGAAATTGACAATTTAGTGCCCTCATAGCTAATGTGGCTAAGGTGTAAACCTTTTTCCCCCACCTGTCTAGTGCCCTGGAATCCCTCTCAGAAGGTACTGGGTTTTTAGCCATAGAAGCCTTAGCCTCCTTGGGACCCTGGGAGATAGTCTCTGGGTCAGCTACTGGGCTTTTGTAAAGAAATTTGTGGGAATCAGGTACTCTGTAGTATCTGTCAGGCTTAGCCGGAGCAGGAGGAAGAGAGTCTGGGTTGAAACTGGATTCTAAATAGACATCATCCACAATGTCCAAAACAGGTGGGATGGCTAGTGGTCTGTGTTGGGGGAGTAAAAGAAACTCTCTGAGCTTTTTCTTGGAATCAGAGTAGTCCTGACCTTCCCAGTGAAAATGTTCCCTCATAGTGTGTAAAGTTTCCCCAAAAGAGTAGTCCTCAGGAAGGGAAGCTGAGGGAATAGAGTCCTCAGCATCAGAATCTTCATAAGGAGAGAAGGAATAGTCTTGGTCCTCAGAGGAATCCGAAGAAATAGACAGTTGCTCAGAGGAAGCAGAATCTTCCTCTTGTCTAGGCCTTTTGTCAGGAGGGGGCTGTGAACCCCCTGATAAGAGAAATCAAATCTTCAGCCATTTTGAGCATCTGTTTCTTAGGCATAGGGCCTTGAACAGAAGACTGAAGTGCAGTCTTTTTAGATTTAGAAGGAGTCTTCGACTTAGAAAACATTTTAACTGTGAGAGTCGTCGGTCTGAAAACGCCTTCAGAAACCGATGGCGTTTCAGTAGCACCATCTTTAGAAGCTAAATCGTCAGAAGGGCCTGACGTAAAAGGCTGCGTCGGCCTAGTACATTCCGTCAAAATATCCGTAGCGGTCTCGGGTTCCAGATCTGCGATAGTCAGGGGCTGCGTTGGAGCCTCACTGAGAACCGGAGACTGGATCAACTGAGGCCTCGGAATCTGGCTTAGGCCTGGGCTGTCGGTCCTTATCCCTGTGTTTTTTGTGCACACCGGTAGTCGGTAGCTCCAACGGCATGTTATAGTTAATTTTTTTACCAAAATAGTGTTGTGCAAAATTAAATCGTCTTTTAATAGTACGCTTATTAAACCTAGCACAAAACCGACAAGAAGTGATGTCGTGATCAGGGCCTAGGCAAGGTATGCAGTAAGAATGAAAATCATTATGAGGTATTTGCTTCCCACAAGAAATGCAATTGTTAACTTTTTCTGACATCGGTCTGAGGCAAGAAAAGTTTCCCCAACGGGGTACTTAGCTTTATAGAAGACTTCGGTCTGAAATTCGAATTCGACAATCTCAGGAGTCGGCCGACCGGCACTTGCGAACTGCTTCTGCTTCGGGCACCGCGCGGCAAGAAAGACTGAAGAAAATGGCGTTGGTTGCAATATATATACCCCTGGCGCACTGACGTCAGGGATGAGGCGACAGCAACCAACGTCAGACCAAGACTTTGGAATTCCGGCCGCCTGACGACAGGATAACCCAAGTGTGATGACTGCAGCAGGGTAACACGATGAACATCCCATTCTCAGCGGAGGCCCGGGAGGGAGTGACAAGAAATAAACTGACAAGAATACAAAATACAAAAACAGAAGACTGCAATATACAGATTAAACAGTATATATAAAGTGCAAGGAATTAACAGAATTAACAAAAAAATAATGCAGTTATAATGTACACAGAGTTTAACAGTACCAACAAATTTTTGGCAGATACATACTATACGCCCTCAGCAAAGTAAAAATGTAGAAAGGAAAAGTGAGGAGTGTATGAAGAGATTTATTAAAAAGGTAGAATTACTAATATGAAGAAGGGTAGAGAAAAGGTTAAGAGGAGATCTGATAGGAGGATTCAGTAAAGGCAAAGTGAAGAGTGAGAAGAGATAAAGTTATCCAGGGGAAATCCATTTTACATGGAGATATCCATCAACCAGTCTCTGCCTATAAAAGGCACTATGAGGACAGCAAAATCTTTAGCCAGTATGTGGAAACCTTGGAACGAGAGGTGTAGACCATTTCTTGGCAAAGCAAGTACGACTGTAGAACATCTCGTCACATGCTGACACGTACTAGATCCTTCTGGAATGACAACAATTACTTAGCCAACTGTGGAAGCCAGTTATCTTTTCTTTGCAGCTAATCATCATACTTGGAGAAGGAAGAATTCTGTTTAGGACCAGATTCCAGACTATTGCCTGCATTTGTGACATGTATGGAAAGTTCTGACATGTCACTCTACATATCCCCTTAAGCATAGTTTATTTGCACACACCAAGTCATTCTCCCCCACATGGACCACTGTATCGTAGCCATATTTGACAGATGATAGGGCTTTAAGAGCCCTTGAGATATCAGAGACCCTAGCATTGGAAAGACAACTCAGTATCACCCTTTGTCCAGGCTATGGAAAGGAAGGTCAGTCTGTCTGACTATAGAATCACCGATCACAAAACATTTTTATTTGTAGAGTGATCTGGTATACTGGATTTAAAATTATTTAAATCCTGGTGACTCTTTATTGTAAGTGTGCCAAAAAGTGATGTAGTATTAGATTTTCACTGAGATCTAATCTTCATGCGTCTAGGAGGCTTTGGGAAGGATTTCTACACATCAGTATAAAACATTTTAGTGTGAGTTGGTGCAGAGTGTCGTAAATGTGTGAACTGCTCACAATCTGTGTTTTTCTTTGGGAGCATGAGGCATCTGTGTTGGTTAAATACTTGCATCTCTCAAAAACACATCTTGTACTAAGTAAAAAATTCATGATCTGTGAAGATTAGGAAATTGTCACAGTGCCTCAGAATACTAAATGCTATGAGGCTGGCAAGAGAAGGAAGACAAGCAGGCTTTTTGTCCAAGGATTTGGAAAATTTGTTAGAATTTCACACTGTGCTATATTCAGTTAAATAAAATTGCTGTCAGTCTATACTGTGGAGCATACAAATAGTTCTGCTAAGCAGCTATTTAAAATTAAAAATAAACTATACAGAGCTACCACCTGCTGCTGAGGGCAACGTGGAGCTAATATGGTCTAATTTGGGTAAAGCAGGCCAACTATGTGCTGTTAAGACACTTCTTTGCGGACTTGTTGCACACACTGCAACTCTTCATGACACTGCAGGGATCTGTCCTAATTACAGACCGTACGTCACACTAAACACTACAGATTAGAGGAGTGCAGCATAGAAACACGTGTCTCAACGATACCCATTTCTATACAGTGTACAATGCACTGCCACTGATCAATGAGCTGCACAGCACATATGTGAGCAGCTCATTACACAGAAAAGCTGAAAAAGTTCAAATGGGCACCACACTGCTCAAGGTTCTACAGCAATCAGAGGCCTAGAAATGGCTATGGTCCATCTCTACTTTTACTAGATCACAAATCAGTATCACAAATCAGTAGTAAATCTTACCAATCACCAATAAATCACCAAAACAAGTATGCAGCTATTACAGTATACTTGGTAAGAACAGAAAAGTACTCATCCCAGATCGTGTATTTTTTGTCAACTCTGACAAAAAATTGTCACAATCAGTAGTTTAGTACTTCAGCAATAATAGCCTGTAGCAAATTGGACTGCTTTTGAGTGTGTGAGTGTGTGTGTTCCTGCATAAATATATATACACGTGCACGCTTTTGTGTGTGTGTGTGTGTGTGTGTGTGTGTGTGTATATATATATATATATATATATATATATATATATATATATATATATATATATATATATATATGTATGGGTCTATATCATAAGATCGAAGAATAAAAACATCAACTTAACTTTTCATCGACACGGAAATCTCGAAGCTGCAGTTTATCGAATGGCCAAATCACTGTTCTGTTACATCTGCACTTTCCCAGACTGTAGTGCATTCTCGGAGTTAGAATATTTAGTTAGGGAGGTGGGGGGCACAGCCCCCCACTTAAATGTGTTTATTTATATGTGCTGTTAGTTGTTGGTCTACCGATTTCTTTTCCTTGGATAGAAATCGGTAATTTGCAGTTTCGATGAAGTGCAGCTTCAAGATTTTCAAAGTCAAAGTTTTTAGCCTTCGATCTTATGATATAGACCTGTATATATATATATATATATATATATATATATATATATATATATATATATATATATATATATATATATATATAGTGAACTCAAGGTAATAAACAGAAATCATAGACATAAATCCCAGATTTCTTCCTTGAAAATGAGACTTCATTTTTTTAAAAACCATAAAACACTGGTCCTGCTTAGCCTATCTACTCCTGGTAATAGATTATCTGTCAGGCAAAAAAGTGTCTAAATGTTAGCACTTGATTCAGTTTTGTGAGCTTATACTAGATGGAAGAAATGACAAATAATTCTGTCCTAGAAATATTTTCACGGACATCCACCACATCAGACATGGACTTGCATTTTGTGCAGCACAAAACCCCATATCTAAGTGTTTCCAGGTCTTGAATCTGTGCCACTGAGTTCTGATTACAAGGGCTGATCCAAGATTCAAAATCAGCCTGCTCTTTGAGGCAACTTGACTCATTTCTCAAGAGAAAGACAGGAATAAACATGCTAGTTCAGTTCTGGCAGCATCATTTTAAAAGCCAAAACAGACAAGAGTTTCTCAAGGGTAAAATATGATTTACTGTCATCAGTTTCAGACAAGTGTCTAAACATTTTGAGATATTGTGGCAATTGATAAGTGTGGGAAGGACAGAAACCTCTATTCGCTGCAGTCTTACCATAGGTCCGAGACTCCTTTAACTCAATAACAGAAGCAAGAATTTAAAATACAAGTGTGTGATAGCAAGAGGTTGAGCAGTGTCTGTTCAATGCATAAAGTATGGTGCACATTACAGATGGCATGCAATCTAAGGGAACCAAAATGTGGCGGAGTGCTAGGGCTAGGGAACACTTTGTCATGCTCTCTGACACCCTTCTAGTAATCTCTCATCACGCACTGAAAACATTGTGGAACACAAGCAGGGACATGAGAAGCAATAGCAGTCTGAATGTCTAACTGGTTTCAGTTATTTATTTTTGCTTGTAAATAGCTGATATGTATGTTATCAAGATTGTATATAGCAATTACTGTGATGTAGATAGAAATACTCCATTTATAAGTGGATTATTTTTAAACAGTGCAGAAAATAAGTCCACTGACAGACATAGAGTGAACAGCTCTCTTTATGTGATATTATGGATATTTTTCATGACATATAAAAGATTTAAACAAAAATAATTACATACTGAATTGCACGTAAAACATAATAAATTTATCCAGTCTAAACTGAGTAAGCAAATTACATTGTCTTAATGGATATATTTATTTTTTGTTAAATATTTACTATATTTAATTATTTACAAAGAATATCTTTATTACTTTTAGTTATACAATTGCTAGACTGAAATTTGGCCTAGAGATGTCTGTGTACACTGTGTACACAGCTAAATAAGTCTGGCAGTTAGCAGACAGAATTAAGGCTACTTCCTGTGGTACAGGGTTTGAGCCCCTCAGCCTTCATTTGTTAACTTTATGGCCTTGAGCAAATCACTAAAACCAGACAGTGCTCTGTGGCACCTGGGAATCTGAGCTAGGCTCCTTAGTGGTCTCTTGAAATGGATATATAGTACCTAGCAATGAAATTAAGAACAGAACTGCATTTTCTGTTTCAGAATAAATAGTATGCATTTTGTTGCTTTTTAGGTCCATTTTTGTGCCTTTCATTTTCAATATATGTACCTGTGTTCTCAAGCTAATACTGCCATGCATTTTACACACAGTTACTTTAGCCTTGAAGAAACATACGGAAAGCATTTATACACATTTTGTGGCCCTGTAACTTCTGTTGATCAAATTATAATTTCTCACCTCACTCCCCTAATCAGCACTTCCGAGAGCAGAAGAGATAGCTATGACTGTCGCATTTATGGTAATGGCATTGTTTTTATGGTCTTGCATATATGGCATATATGGTCTTGTTTGGATGTGCTTGCATGTATTGAGTTGCAGTACATGCGATTATGACCAGTACATATCCTGCACATTTACCAAGCACCCTATGACATCCTTCAGTATGTCATCCAAAAAGGCTAGCCCCCCAATCTCCACCAGGGGAGGGTCATTCTCATTTCAATGACTCAAACTGCTCTCTTGAGGAAAAAGACCTGGCCACCAATTACTTGAGTTTAACCCTCTAGGCTGGTTGCCAGGCTTCTAATCAAATCTTTGTTTCACAGACTTTTAATAGGATTTCTTCCTCTGAGGCTGTTTGTTAGCTATGTTAACTCATTTTAGGAAATGCACTTATGAAGGCTGGCCCACCCTGAATTGCTAAAAGCTCAATGGAATTTGTTAGACTAATATCTGTAGAAAATGTCCTATAGTTTTGAAGGAGCTTATAGCGAACTCTATTTAAGCTGTTTCTTTAATAGCATGTCATGATGAACTGCAATAAATTGTTTCTGGGAAATTTACTCTTCCACATACTGCCCATCACTGAACATAACGATATACAGCTCTGAGCCATAAATGCTCTAAAAGGGCTTTAATATGGCTGAATTTGTATGTATCTCTAACAATATTTAGTTATTCTCTCTGGCTATATGAAATTGTGTAGGTAAATACATTTTAAAATTCTCTGCCCTAAGTGTCACAAAGTACATTGTGGGCCACTTACATAAGCTTTTACATAACATGGCTGCTGACTGTCTCCTGAAGTACAACAGCTGTTTTCTCATCCATACATCATGACATTTGTCCAAAAGGAACAATACCTTTCCATTTTACTGCCCATTGGTAAAACTCTAATATCACCATGTTGCTTAGCCAATGACCGTAATACACTAAATATTTCCAAAACAATGAAGAATTACACAATAGTACATTAATATGCCATCAGAAATTCACTGTGAGGTTTAAAATAAACACAATTTTAATAACAAGTCACTTTACTGCAGTACATTAGTACATTATCAACAACTCTTGTTTTCCTATGTGTGGTATACACATTGTGTCATGTGAATCTGATGTTAGGCTGTACTTTTTTATTTGCTTGCACATGTTTGTACGTTAGAGTAGGCAGGGTGAATGGAAAAACTGACCCTCAAAACTCCATAAACTTCCAATGTGAACTATCTCAAATGGTCCAGTCAGAATTATGCTCACACATTATATGCATTCTTGAGTGAAAGTTCTGTGGAATGTGTTATCGTTCATTCCAAGTTGTATCCAACCTTATGATCAATATCACTAGAAAAAGATTTGCAATTTATCAAGGCAAAATGTGCTGAAACTGAATTCCACAAATCTCAATTTGCTGTAGAAAAACGCTGTAGCCAAGATTTACAACCACGGACTTTCTTAAAATGCGAGGGTACCCTCTGCAGTAAGATACTTTAGGAAGGGATTATGTAATCTCTCCAAGGGATTGGCGGATAGGGACAAATCTCCGTTTATAAAATTAAATGCTTTATTTTTTGAATTATAAACCAATTCTGCAATCAATCAATATTCATTAAGGATGAAAGAAGCTTCATTTGACAAATTATACTGCAACTATTTCCAAGGTAAATTACACCTTAGTGTGACCCTGCACTGGATTAAGGTTTATCTAAAATGAATGGATTGATGTTTGCATATTAATGTAACAGATGTCCAAGGATTACTAAAAATATGCATTTTTTTTCATGGGGCAGACATGTTGATGAGATTTTTTTTCTTGGAAGGTTAATTCTTTCCCATAATACACTATGAGGACACAGCTGATGAGATATCAATTCCATAGTTTGTCCTCTCAGATCACAGTCAATGTTGTTGACTTGGGTCTCCTGAGGCAGTGTAGCATTTGTCTTATGTAAACAGACAGTCCTCTACTAATAACGCACTCTAGCACAGAGTGCAAGAGATGTATTCACACTAAGAATCTAGAATCCATGCTCTCTCTCTCTCTCTCTCTCTCTCTCTCTCAAAACAGTATTACAGAGAAGGTTGTCAACTCACCCACCACTACATATGCTCATAGCACCACTACTCATACATACAGTATGCATCAGACACGTAAATCCACATATGTAGAAGTTCTCTCGAAAAACTTACTGAAACACCAGAGACCTCCAAAGCACAAGACTGCTACAACTAACATAGTCCCCACAGCTCTCATGACACATAGCAACACCAATGTCTCATCCACCAAGCTAGTAAGGTGCAACATTCAAAAAACAAATTTTCTTGTTATTGGAGACTCAATAGTGAACTGCATGGATGTCCCATTCACCAGGCTGGACAAAGAGAAAGTCACGGTCAGCTACCTGTCCAGTACTAGGATTCATCAGATCATGCATGCACTCAGGTCTCTCAGCAGCAAGTACTGTTATGACTCTGTCATAGCTCATGTTGATGTGAATGACCTGAGATGCATCTCACAGGACTATATGAAGAGAGACATGGTTGAGCTCTCTAAGTATGTGTGCCAGGGAGGTATGTCCCTAGCCTTGAGCAGCATACTACCCTCACCTAGAATGATACCACAGTATAAATAAAACTGACTGATTTCAATAAATAGCTCAGTTTTTGGTGTCATTCAAAGGGGATCCAGTTTCTATCAGCCTGGGAAGCCATGGTCGACAAACCTCGCTGGCACCTCTAGGCTTTCAGATGCTGGCAAAGGCTTTTGCCTCCGGCATAATGGCTTGTTTATGTAAGATCTTGAAAACAGCATTACCAACATGAAATTAACTTAATTAATGCTGCTAAATGTTAGGAGCTTAAACCAAAAACTGCACTCTCTGAAAGCACTTCTACCACTAGAAGATGCAGATGTCTGTGCAGTCACAGAAACCTGGTTCAAGGCTTCATAGAGTACCCAGACCTTGCAAGACTACAATGGCTTCCACACCTTTAGACTGCAAAATGAATGTGTGAAAACCAAAGGAGGCAGTGTTTCAATCTATATTAGAGATAAATTCACCTCCCATCTAGTTAGACTGGACTTACTCCAGATCCAGGTTACGGTGGGTAAGACTCCCATTAAAGCCACTTATAGATCCCCCTCCATGGGTCATGATATCCATGAAGCCTACTTGATCAAACTGGAGACAATCCAATTTTACTGAACACACTGATTATGGGGGATTTCAATTATCCCACCATCAATGGGGAAATCTACACTACCCCTAACTTGCTAGTGCAAACGTTCTTCGACTTTTTAAATTTAAATGCCCTGGAACAAATTGTGCATACCCTGGATCTGGTCCTCACCAACATATCAAACAGATGCACTCCCACAACTGTTGGACCCTCATTAGTTAATACTGACCACAAATCAGTCACCTTCGAGCAGGCATTAACAGCAAAACTCACAAAGGATGAAATCAGACTAAAAACTTCACCAAGGCAAACTATATTCTCCTACGTGAAGGTATAAATGCATTTCAAGCCCCATCCCAAGCTGGAAGTGGTAACTACACCAAAGCTTACACTAAAGCCCTGTACACTCACTTGCATAAGTGTATAAACTCAGCTGTACCAGAAAGAATCAAAGCCAGAACCCCAAGTAAAAACAAGCTACCATGGTGGACATCCAGCATCAACAAACTTTACAATAATCGCAAAAAGCTGCTGCCCAAGAACCAAAGACAAGGCCCCAGCAATGGAAAAGTGCCCTCCTCAGCCTCAATAGGCAAATAAGACAACTTGTCAAATCCTACAAGGGCTCCTTTGAAAGAAACTTGGCAAGTACAGCTAAGGATAACCATAACCCCTTTTACAGCTACAAACGTAACCTAATGGGTAGGATCCAAGCATGTGCAAAACTAGTGGCTAACAGTATCACACACTAACCCCACAGAGATAGCAAACTTGCTGACAGATACATTTGGCAAAAATTTCACTCCCTTATCTCCTCCTAACTTAAAATAAACCTTCCCCCAAATCCTCCCACCCTACATATCTGAACAGCAAGTCCTCAAAGCCTCATCCAAGGCAAAAAACACAGCCTCTATGGCACCAGACGACATCCCAGGCTGTCTTCTAAACAGGCTAAAACATGAACTAGTATCACTACTAAGTACCCTTTTCAATCATAGCCTAACTGCAGGCTTTGTTCCTGCGGAATGGAGAAAAGCATCAGTTATTCACCTCCACAAAGGTGGCCTAGCAACAGATCCCGGGAATTACAGACCCATAAGCCTGATCAGCCTCATATGTAAGGCCATGGAACATATCATTATGGACCTCATAAATAAAGACATAGGTGACTTCCAAACCCTGGACCCTAAATAATTTGGCTTCATAAAGGGCTGATAGGCCTCTTTGAAAATGTTATCAAGGCAATGATGAGGACAAATATGTGCACACAGCACACCTCCACCTGGCAAAGGCTTTCGACACAATCCCACATTTAGGCATTGCCGATAAACTTAGCAAACTGAATGTAAACCCCTTTGTTGTAAGATGGGTTGCCAACTAGCTCACAAACTGGACACACACTATCAAAGTGGGTGACTCCACATCAACCAGCAGACCTGTTACCTGTAGGGTGCCACAGGTGTCAGTGCTGGGCCCCTTAATGTTCGATATATATACTTCTCAGAAGTTCAGGTCAAAACTAAGGGGTTGTGGCTGACCAAGTTTGTAGAAGACTCCAAAGTAGGTACAATCACTGAATCCCAAAATGATGTCAGTATACTCTAGCATGGTCTCACACAGACCAAAAACTGGTGTATTAGTCACTGTTTCAAAGTGAATGCAAAGAAATGCATCTTCATTCCTTTCAGCAGAAACAATGTCCCCTCACACCATCAAATCAACAACAATACCCTAAGTACCCATAAAGTGGTAAGGGACCTGGCATCACAAGTTGACTGCGACCTTAACTTCGACCACCATGTGTCTACTGTAGTAAAGAAAGTTTTCTATGTATCACACTTGATTACTAATGGCATCACCTTGACAGCAACAGAAGTTATAGCTCCCCTATACTTATCCGACCCATAACGGAGTATAAAGCCCCATTTGGCATGTATCACACTAAACACCTACAGCAATTACACAGACCTCAGAGGTTTCTAAGATCAACGGACTTCAGCATGTGTCTTACACAAACTGAATGAAGTCCCTGTCACTATATTATGTATCATATAGACTTCTTAGGGGACACTTATGCCTGGCTGACAGAGCCATCCAAGACCCAAACCTAATGAACTTGCTGCATATCAGTAAATCAAATGGGACTAGGGCTACCAATTCCAGTGACCTAAATATGGCCTGCCACTTAACTAAGACCTGCTGGAGGGACAGATTTATCTCCCAGCGACTCTCCATTTTTGGAACAGGCTACCAATTCATGTGAACCAGACCACCTCTATAAAACTGTTCAAGAAGAACCTGGGACGAGTGGATGGGGCACTGTAAATTCTTACCGGGGATACAGTCCACAACCCTCCCAGACATGGGCAGTCATCACTAAATGCAATCTTGGGTACTGACTAGCATTTCTATGATATTACAATGGGATGCTATGGCTAGGCTTAAAATGACCTCTGGTCAATAGCCTAGTAATATCAAATGATCCTATGTTCCCACTCACTGACAATGGGAGTATTGAAAAATATTGTCATGTTTCAGAATCCTCATTAAAAGTGTGACTTTTTAGCAGTGTTTCTTGCATATCTGTTCTGTGAAATGTTCTTGCATTAAGTATAAAAAAATAACAGAGGAAAATATGGCCTTTTTTAAAAGAAATATTTTGTGAGGTTCAGGTTCTGTTCTCCCTCCACCTTCCTCCTGTGAGTCAGCCAGGGTCACAATCCCTGGCATACAAAGGCAGCTAATTAGTGAAGCTACTCTCAGTGGTTATTAGGTTTATTCACCTAGAGACTACAAAAGATTGAACAGGTTTACAGCTTAAATGCTGGCGTATATGACATTACACAGTAAAAAATGGTGGACATTTTTGAGTTTTAATAGCTTCATGACCTCAGTGTTTGTGAAATAATAAAAGAGTTACAAATAGCTGGCTGTGTATGTTTTCCATTACAAAAAAAAAAAAAATAATCCCAGGGGATAGGCAAAACATGCAACAGCAAGTGGTACAAATTCCTGAAGAAAGTTTCTAAGATTTCATTCAGCCTGGACATGGTGTACACTGAGGAAGCTGTCTGAGATAAATACTGCACAGTGGAAGAAACTGCTACGTCATACTTTTTTAATTTGTGAATATATGAGGATCATTTACTATGGAGGAAAATGTACTCCAGTGAAATGGGACATTATATTTAGGGAGCATTTATCCCTTGAGTAACTTTTACAGCAAGTAAAAACTCATCACCTACAGGGAGACAAAACATTTGCAGAGGTACTGTTCTCAGATGTGCTTTAGTCTGTCTGGTTGTTTGGGGCTTGGCAAGGATGTGATATATATATATATATATATATATATATATATATATATATATATATATATATATATATATATATAAGCTGGTGGTATTGATTGGAAGCCAGCCTGGTACATGTTCAGCAGATGATGCCCCTGTACGTTTGAGTGGTTGACTTATAGACAATGAATAAATTTGTGTGCAAACACATATTATAGGTTCATAGGTGTATACTAGGCTAATGGCCCTGGAGCCTTTACAAGCCTAGCCCATAGGATTACCCTGGTATCGTGCCACCCGACATTTGTTCCCAGTGCCTCTGTTCAGTAGAGTCACTGGAGTGATCCCCAGGGGGAATTTTCTATTTCCCATCCACTCATCAAGATTTCTCTTGAAGAGGGCCAGTGAGGTGCTCTGTTTGACATGTGTGGGAAGTCTATTCCATAACATGGGCAGTCTCTGGGTTATGAACCTGTCCATCCAGCATGTTTTGTTGATTGCGGTAATGAGGTTGAGGTCTCTGGAGCACATGGTGTGGAGGGATTGGGATTTCTTTAGATGTAGCATTTCTAATAGAGCTGGGTCAGACATGGCTTTCTAAGTCAAGCAGAGATCTCCTCTAAGTAGGCGATATGAGACAGAGAACAGTTGGGAGTTTTTTGAGTCTGTCCATATAGGACAACTGTTTAAGGCCTAGGATCATCTTTGTGAGATATTTTTGCAGCCTCTCTAGTTGTTGCAGGTGTCTAGTGAGGTACATGCCAAATGGGGCATTGTACTCGATGACTGGCCTAATGAGGGAAGAGTAGAGGGAGACAATGACCTCTTTCTTCCTGGATGCAAATCCCTTAGTAATGCGATTTGCCACACAGAAGGACCTTCTGACCACAGTGGCAATGTGGTGGTCAAAAGAGAGGTTGCTGTCAACCTGTGTTCCCACATCTCTTCTGTGTTCAGTGGACTACCATCGATGTGGTAACTCATGGGAACTGAGTTTTTCCCAAAGGAGATGACAACACATTTTTTGGCATATAGCTTAATACCATGGTTCTGACACCAGTCGTTGGTCTCAGTGAGGCCTTTCTGCAGGATGTCAACATCACCTGGGGAGTTAATAGCACCCAACTTGCAATCATCTGCGAACTTTGTCAGTCAGGGTCCCTTCGCATTGGCCTGGACTTCAGAGAAGTAGATACCAAACAGGAGAGGACCAGGACCGAACCCTGTGGGACTCCACTCTTGTGGTAATGTTCATAGGTTCATAGTTTCATACTAGGCTATCTGCCCTAGGGCATTTATAAGCCTAGCCAGAGTGTGTATGGCTTTCGCCACCCATTTTAAATTAATTTTGCTATGCCCTTTTTCGAGGTTAGTATACTGTGCCTCTGTCTAACAGTGACACAGAAGTGATACCCGGGGTAAACCTACGATCTCGCATCCACTCATCAAGATTCCTCTTGAAGAGAGTCAATGAGGGACTCTGCCTAACCTGGACTGGGATTTTATTCCAGAGTGAAGGGAGCCTCTGGGTTATGAATCTGTCCCTCCAGCATGTCCTATTTATTTCAGTGCTGAGGTTTAAGTCCCTCGAGCACGTAGCTCGATGGGATTTGGATTTTCTGAGGTGCAGCATGTCCATTAATTCCGGGTTGGACATGGCTTTATACGTCAGGCACAGATCGCCTCTGAGCAGGCGGTATGCCACTGAGTAGAGCTGGAGTTTCTTTAACCGGGCAGCATACGGCATCTGTTTGAGCCCCTTGATCCTCTTGGTGAGTTACTTTTGGGGTCTTTCCAGTTGCTGCAGTTGTCTGGTAAGGTACATCCCAAAAGGGGCATTGTACTCAATTATGGGCCTGATGAGGGATGAGTAAAGAGGCACGATGACCTCCCCTAAACTAGATGTGAATCCCTTCATGATTAGGTGGGCTATATAAAATGTTTTTCTAACCACTTTGGCCACGTGGTTGTCAAATGAGAGATTGCTATCAACTTGGGTCCCCAGGTCCCTAATTACTTCTTCTGTACTTAATGGATTACCACCTATGTGGTAATTTGTGGGCACTTTGTTTTTGCCAAAGGGGATGACTATACACTTTTTGGCGTTTAGCTTGAGGCCATGGCTCTGGCACCAATTGTCTGTTTCTATGAGGCCCTTTTGGAGGATGCTTGTGTCAGCTGGAGAGTCTGTTATGGCACCCAGTTTGCAGTCATCTGCGAACTTGGTCAGCCACAGTCCTTTCATGTTGGCCTGTACCTCCGAGAAATATATACCGAACAAGAGAGGTCCCAAGACTGAGCCTTGTGGGATGCCACTTGTAACTCATTTGGAGTCTGACATGGCTCCAGCTATTCTAACCATGTGGGTTCTGTCCTTGAGCCAGTTTGCAACCCATCTAGTGACATAGGGATTTATATTTAAGCTGGTGAGATTATCTATAATGTCCGAGTGGGGTATTGTATCGAAGGCTTTTGCGAGGTCCAGGTAGGCTGTGTGGACCACCTTCCCCTTGTCAATGGCCTTGGTGACTGTTTCAAAGAAACTGACCAGGTTTAAGAGGCAGGATCTGCCCTTAACAAAGCCGAACTGGGTAGGATCCAGTGTCTGTAGGTCCCCAATATCTTTATTTATAAGGTCCATGATGATCCTTTCCATAGCTTTGCAGACCAAGCTAGTGAGACTTATGGGGCGATAGTTTCCAGGATCCGTTGAGGCACCACCTTTGTGGAGAGGGACCACTGTTGCTGTACGCCACTCTTTGGGTACATATCCTGTAGTAAGGCTGAGATTGAACAGTAGTTTTAGGTTTGGGTTTATCTCTTCTTGGAGTTCATGTAGGACGCAGCCCGGGACACCGTCTGGTCCCATTGATGCTGTGTTTCTTGCTTTGGAGAGGGCAGCTCTTACCTGAGCATCTGAGATGTCAGGGGGGCAGCACTCTGCTGGGATAGATATTAACCCTTTTGGTGGGGAGGGGGGGAAGAAGTTTGCGCTGAACTTGTCAGCTAGGATGTTGGCAATGTCTGTGGGTTTGGTGTATTTTTTGTCATTTTGGACTAATTCTGAGCATATCTGGGAATTCCCACCCAGGTTCCTAACATAACTAAAGAAAGCCTTGTGATTATCCTTAGTGTCCTGTGCAATTTTTCTCTTGAAGCTGGCCTTAGACGATTTTATGAGTGCCCGTAGTTTTTTGCTAATACTGATCAGAGATGCCTTCCCTTTTTGGGATTTTGCTATGTCATGTAGTAGCTTCCTCCTGCTATTGTATAGTTTGTTTATGGCTGAGGTCCACCAGACAGGACGTCTGCCTTTGGAGGATTGGGCCTTGGTTTTATCTGGGATTGCATGATCCATGCATTCCTGAAGGTGTTCATAGAATGCGTTTATAAAGGATTTTGTGGTCTGGCCGTATTATCCACAGGCCCGGGGGCTCTGAAGGATTCCACCTCAGTTTTGAGGAGTGTGAAATTTGCTTTAGAGAAGTTTTTCACTGTGGTTTTCTGGGCATGGGGTGGGGTTGGGATGTGAATATCCAGTGAGATTAGTTTATGGTCTGATCTTACCAGTGAGGGATACACTTCTGGTCTGGAGCATAGAGTCCCCATGTTGGTGATGATCAGGTCCAGTATGTTTTCCCCTCTTGTGGGAGTGGTAACAAGTTGTTCCATAGCATTTGAGTTTATAAATTCTAGGAACCTTTGGGCTAGGGTGTTGGAGCTAGAGTAATGCTCTCAATCTATGGTTGGGTAGTTGAAGTCACCAAATATAATGGTGTTTGGAGAGACCTTCATATTTTCCAGTATTCTCAGGAAGGCCGAGTGGGGTTCCTGGGTTTGGGAGGGTGGTCTGTAGCAGGCTATAAACTGGAAGGCAGTTTTACCCACTGTTAGTTGCACATGGATAGTCTCTGATGCTTTGTGCTGTGCCACCAACCTGGAGGTGTGGGTATCTTTGACGAATATTGATACTCCCCCTCCATTTGTGGCTCGGTCCAAGTTTTGGGGCCGAAAAGATATCGATGTTCTCCATGCTAAGGAGAGTTTCGAGTGTGTGCATCTTGAGGTTTAGACTTCTGGCGTTGAGTAGCATTACTCTTAGTTTCTTATCCCTTGTGATACCTATGGAGGTGGGTTTGTCTTTTGAGCCTTGCCTAAAAAAGGCACTATGGGGGTAGCAAGAGCCTTTGCCAATATCCGAAAGCCCAGGGGTGACAGGTGCAAGCCATCCCTAGCAAAGCATCGTGGCTTGTCGAGCATGTCATCCCAGGCTGACAGGCATTGGATCCCCTTTGAATGACACCAATACTTAAGCCAACTGTTGAAATTGATCATCTTGTCTTCATACTGTGGCATCATTCTTGATGAGGGTAAGATGCTACTCAAGGTCAGGGTCATACCGGCCTGGGCTACATGCTCAGAGAGCTCCTCTATGTCTCTTTTCATGTAGTCCAGGGAGGTACGTCTCAGGTCATTCACACCAGCATGGACAATGACTGAGTCATATTTGTACTTTTCTTGGAGTGACCTGAGTGCTTGTGTTATGTGGCGGATCCTAGCGCCTGATAGGCAGCGCACTGTGACCTTCTCCTTGTTCAGCCTGGTGAGCGGGACGTCAGTGTGCCTGATGATAGAGTCACCTATTACAAGTGTATCAGGTGTGTTGTTTAGCCTTAAGGGCTGTGACTGTTCGGCACACTGGCTTTGTGAGCTATGTGTTGCACGTGTTTTGTTTTGGGGTAGCGGTTGCTTGGGTGTCTGCTTTGGAGGTCTCTGCTGCTTAGGCAGATTTTTATTTAGAGCCTCCAAATATGTTTTTGTATGTTTATGTGTTTGGTTTGCTGTCGTGGTAGGTCTATGTGAGACTGGAATTGTAGTGAGTGTGGTTTCCTTCTCCTCCTGACTGGTTACGCCAGTACTAAGTTGAGAGAGCTTAGCCTCCAGTTTGGCTATATGGTTGCATCTCTCACATGTGTTGGAATTTGTTGGGAGGAGGAGAGGGTTGTCTGTGTACATTAGGCAGTTGTAACATTGCCTCAAGATTCCCAGGTTCACCAGCTGGACCGGAGAGGAGATTGACAACTGACCTTTGGACATGCTAGAATAGTATTGGGAATTCCTTTATAATTGAAGAAAAGGGCCAATGGGGAACAAGTTACTCAAGGGGAGTTTGTGAGGGTGTAGTGCTTTTAATTTTTTAGTGCTGACTTACATAATTGCTTTAGTGAGCAAGTGCTAGGCTTTAGCATAGGAATATGGTGTTTATTATGAGAACCAGATCAGTTCCAAGGCTCAAAGCCAAATAAGCGGCGCTGCTCGATGCCGCGCTATGCACAAAATCACGCAAAGCCACTCTCCAGCGGGTTTTATACAGGCGGACTTGAAAGAGCTAGAAATTGGCCCAAAACAGCCAACAGACTACCAGATTCCTGAGCTGGGAACACTCCTCCAGGGACAGATAGGCTGCTCCAAGCTCCCCACTGCCACTGGTGAACAAAGAAGCCTCCCTCTATCCAAGAAAGGAAATGGCAACACAGGAACTTTCCAAAAGTCCAGAATACAGCAAAGCCTGTATTTGGACTACTCTAGGTCAGGAAAGATGGGAAACAAGGATAACTTTTTTTTTTTCTTTTTTGCAACAAACAGCAGGAAATTGCAATAAATATGTAACACAGGCTAGCGCACTTGAGTGTGTAGTCTCAACAAGTAAATGCAACAAACAGGACAAACTTTAAAAGTGCAGGTGCAAAAACAATTTTAGACAGTTTAAAACAGTTCAAGAAGCAGAAATATTTGCAGTTTAGCTAGATCGGACAGTCGCCCAGGTAGTAGCAGGAAAAAACACTTTTATCAGGTTAGCAGTCGCTCTTTTAGCCTCTCTGCTGCTAGCACCACTCTGCAGGACCACGAGGAGCTTGGCTGAGTAGTAACAAGCGCAAAAACCTCACCAAAGCGGGTTTTATACAGGGGGATTTGAAAGAGTTAGAAATTGGCCCAAAATGGCCAATAGACTACCAGATTCTTGTGCTGGGAACACTCCTCCAGGGATAGAGAGGCTGCTCTAAGCTCCCCACTGCCACTGGTGAACAAAGAAGCCTCCCTTAATCCAAGAAAGGAAATGGCAACACAGGAACTTTCCAAAAGTCCAGAATACAGCAAAGCCTGTATTTGGACTACTCTAGGTTAGGAAAGACGGGAAACAAGGATAAATTATTTATTTATTTATTTATTTATTTATTTTTTTGCAACAAACAGCAGGAAAATGCAATAAATATTTAACACAGGCTAGCGCACTTGAGTGTGTAGCCTCAACAGGTAAATGCAACAAACAGGACAAACTTTAAAAGTGCAGGTGCAAAAACAACTTTAAACAGTTTAAAACAGTTCAAGAAGCAGAAATACTTGCAGTTTAGCTAGATCGGACAGTCGCCCAGATAGTAGCAGGAAAAAACACTTTTATCAGGTTAGCAGTCGCTCTTTTGGCCTCTCTGCTGCTAGCACCACTCTGCCGGACCAAAAGGAGCTTGGCTGAGTAGTAACAAGCGCAAAAACCTCGCCAAAGCTAGTTTTATACACGGGGACTTGAAAGAGCTAGAAATTTGCCCAAAACGGCCAATAGACTACCAGATTCTTGTGCTGGGAACACTCCTCCAGGGATAGATAGGCTGCTCTAAGTTCCCCACTGCCACTGGTGAACAAAGAAACCTCCCTCCATCCAAGAAAGGAAATGGGCAACACAGGAACTTTCCAAAAGTTCAGAATACAGCAAAGCCTGTATTTGGACTACTCTAGGTCAGGAAAGATGGGAAGCAAGAATAATTTTTTTTTTGTTTTTCTTTTTTTCAACAGATAGCAGGAAAATGCAGTAAATATGTAACACAGGCTAGCGTACTTGAGTGTGTAGCCTCAACAGGTAAATGCAAAAAACAGGACAAACTTTAAATTACAAGCGCAAAAGTATATGGGCAACACAGGAACTATGACACAAAACGGCCCATAAGCTACAGGTCACTGGGCTGGAACCACTCCTCAAGGGACAGATAGGCTGCTCAGAGCTCCCCACTCTCACTGGTGAACAAAGAAGCTTCCTCCTATCCAAATAAGGATATGGGCAACACAGGAACTATGACACAGCCCAGAGATCAGCAATACCTGAAGACTGGACTATTCTAGTTCAGTAAAGGCGGGAAACAAGGATTTTTTTTTTTTTTTTTTTTTACAAAGTAGCAGAAATTAGGTACAGAAACAAAGTAAATGCTTTAATTCGGCTAGCGCACTTGAGTGTGTAGCCTACCAATTAAACTAAGCAAAAACAAACTTTAAAAGTGCAAAAAAAACCTCAGAAATACAGGCAGGAATGCAATAAAACAACTTTACAGAGCTTATTTAGTAAAAGAAACAGAAAAGTCTATATATACAGAAAAGCAGCTAAAACACACAAACACTTCAGATGCAGTGCAACCTAGAGCGCTTGAGTTGTAGCAATATTAAGGCTATTACAGTTATAATAAATGCTCTGAAATATATTGTATATTTCCAAAATGTTTGAGAAGCACAGTCAGAACACAAGGAGGTTCAGGCGAAAGAAAAAAAAAAAAAAAAGTTTTGTTTTACTTTTTGAAAGGGAAAAAGGAGGAACAGAAGGCCTTATCAAATGTTCTCTCTGTATTAGGCAGAATGAGCTAATGACACTAG